>NC_137152.1:25756565-26231575 GCF_951394435.1 Stenella coeruleoalba
GGTAGAGAAAAAAATGTAAGACTTTTCTAGGAAGACAGGACAGCATAAGCAAAGGTTAGAGGTTCAGGGAAATCTGAAATAACCTAAGGTTGTTAAGAGTCTGGAATGAATGAGGTGTGGGATGTGTGGGTAGGGAAGTGTAGCAGAGGTGAAACAAGTGAAATCAACGTAAATGAAGTGTATGTAATTAGGAGAAAGGAGACGTCATTAAATATTTTTTTCAAATCTCCTTTTGACTTTTCACATTTGTCACTCATAAGGAAACTCTGTTATACTAACATGATTTTCACCTTTTATAGCTTATTTGGCCCAAGTAAACAAGGGACAGAAAGGTTTTAATGCAAAATATTCATTCAACCTGAAAGAACATTGATGATTCCAGACCATTTAATGTTAAATATTTTAGAGTTCTAGGTTATTTCTTTTTGGTTGAGCAGAATTTGTTTTCAGACTTTGAAAATATATGTTTAGTTTGTAACAGACTAATGGCTCCTGCTTTCAAGCCAGTCTCCTGGGCACCAGCAGGTTCAAGTTCAGCAGGTAGGAATCTGCCCTCTGAGAATGTAGCCTAAGAGTTAAGGAATGCATGATTACTCCTGTAATTACTTGAGAGGGGTTCTGAAATCCTGGTGGGGTTGACGGGGCCACCAGATAGCGGGGGTCAAAAATGTATATGAGCTTAGGAACTCAGACTGGAGCTGCGGTGGGGAGTCAGAGTAAACAGGTTCTGAATATAAAAGATCAGGAATTCAAGTTGACAGTTAAGAAACCAACATCTCAGGGGTTTCCCTGGTGGCGCAGGGGTTAAGAATCCGCCTGCCAATGCAGGAGACACAGGTTTGAGCCCTGGTCCGGGAAGACCCCACGTGCCGCAGAGCAGCTAAGCCCATGTGCCACAACTACTGAGCCTGTGCTCTAGAGCACGCCAGCCACAAATACTGAGCCCGTGTGCTGCAACCACTGAAGCCGTGTGCCCTAGAGCCCATGCTCTGCAACAAGAGAAGCCACGGCAATGAGAGGCCTACGCACTGCAACGGAGAGTAGCCCCCGTTCATCGCAACTAGAGAAAGCCTGCACGCAGCAATGAAGACACGACGCGGCCCTAGATAGATAGATAGATAGAAACCAACATCTCAGAAAAGTAAACCTCACTTAAAGTCAAAGGCTCTCCAAACTAGGACTTCACAATATACTCACCAAGGCAAGAACTAGTGTCTGTTTACCTATGTGGTCTGGTGCACAGGGGATTGCAGATGGTGTGATGGTTAGAATGCTTTCAGCAGTCAATAACAGAATGCCCGACTTAAAGGGCCTTATATTTGTTTTTCCCAAACTTTTCTGGCCACAAGAATCACCAGGGGCTCTTGATTACATTGCTAATTCCCAAGACCCCCTGGCAAATCTGATTCAATAGTTTCGGGAATTTATGTTTTAAACATGAACCCCAGTGGAACCTGGCAAGTTTTGAAAATGCTATCTTAAATCGAGACATCTGGTAATCTAATACAGTGGTTCCCAAACTTTAGCATGCATCAGAATCACCTGGAGGACTTATTAAGCTACAGGCTGATGACCTTCACACGGGGTTTCTGATTCAGTAGGTTTGGAGTAAATAGGGTCTGAGATTCTGCATGTCTAGTTAAGTTCCCAGGTGATGCTGATACCACTGCGATCAGGAACCACACTTTGTGAACCAGTGGCCTAACACAACCAGCAGTCCGAAGGTCATCAGATCTGGGGCCGTTTAATTCAGCGGCTGAACTATATTAGGACTGCAATTCAGCTTCTCTGGGAGTCTCTTGTCTTTCTCCCCATGATTCCAAGACGGCTTCCCACTGCACCAAGCAACATATCCTCAGACAACAATATTCAAGGCAGAAAAGGAATAAGGTACAAGGATAACTCCATGTGAGGTGTGTGTGTGTGTGTGTGTGCGTGCGCTGGAGAAGAAAGAATTTCCCAGAAGCTCCCTAGCAGATTTTCCCTTATGTATCAGCCAGAACTGGGTCTCACTGTACCTGCTTTAAAAGAGCCACCGGCTACAAGGAATGGTACTACTGTGATTGGATTAGACCCAATTTTAATTTTTCCCCCAGCACTGGGTCCACTGACGCTCAGTAGCTGATCATAATTGAGATTCTTTACCAAAGAATAAGAAGTGAATAGCTGTTAGGTAGGCAAATAGCTGGGAATGTCACAAATGGGTTCTGATACTGGTATGATTATAGGTACGTTCAGGGTTGAAAATAGTAATACGAATGCCGGTAAATAATATATGATAGTACCTTTGTTATCACCATTTGCAACAGGCTAGTAGACTCATGAAGAATTTGGCCCTGCATATTGGGGGAAAAGTGCCCTTTCAAAGCTCACTGTATACATGTAGTCATCTTGCTTTTATTATACCTGTGTATGGAATTGCAAGCTGTCCCTTCAGGTAATGAAATTTAGAGACGTTGGAACCTGTATAACAGCAAATCAATACTGAAGTTATAGGCAAAGCCTGTACTCGTAGAGACTAACACATGGGATAGAAAGGCTTCGTGACCAAAATTTAACAAATTCCATATTTATAGGCATCTAGCACAGACAGCAGACAATGTGGAGTGGTGTATCTTTTTATACGTTTGCACCTCTCTCTTCATTCGTTCGGAAAAGTGTATTTTTTGGTTAACAAACACATAACTCAGCTATGCCCGGTATGCCCACGGCCAGCATAAAGTGAAAAGCTGAGTTGTTTATTTGGGGCTCACATCATCCAAATACTATATTAAAGAAGGCATAAAAGGTCTCTCCTGAATTATAAGGAAAATTTCCTAAGGTTTCTGCATTCTTTTGATAGTGGAAGGTAGTGACTAATGTTAAGACTGTCTCCTGTTTTATTTTTGTTTCCTTTCAAGAACTAGCTTTTGTTAGGAGAATTGTTAACTTTGAAAGAGGAGCTAAGCTAAGCTGACAAATACATTTTCTGTTGGTCAGTATCTAAAACTGTTTATTACTTCTTTTTTTCACCCACAATTTAGCGGTAAGTTTGCCCTTCACGTAGTGAAACTGATGTCTGCCGCATTTGTAAGCCCCATCCGGCCTGACAGGGTTGTTGGTTTCAGTGCCACAGGCTTGTGTCCAGAGACACAGAAACTGAGTTTCAGAGAAATTTAGTCTATTGAGAGGGCACCCCATTCCATAATCATTAAGCTGTGGTCAGGACATAGTATCTCGCCCCTCGCCCTGACCTTGTCCACGAGAAGCCTGGGCAAAGACCATGCAACTCCACTAAAACCCAGATCCATCGGGACACTCCCCTTCCCTGGGACAGAGGGCAGTTGCACACGGGGCAAAATTGTGCATGCTAAGCAAAAAATGGAAGTTTCCAAAGCGCTGTAGAATCACTGATAATTTGAGCACACTTAAACCTTCAGCAAGATTAATGACAGCATTTTCCCCCTGCTTCCTTTAGTTGCGAAGATTTTGTTCTTCCTTCTGGGTTGATTGCCTAGAAAATAGAAAAAGACCTTTGAGAGCCTTCGCCGGCAGAGGGTGCGTTTGCCATGTGTGCGTTGGGTCTCTGGCACTGTGCCCTGGGGCTGCATTCTCTGTAGTTTGTCACACTCACACAGCGGGGTGTGACTGCTTACCATTAGTTTACTGTCTTCTCAGATGGAAGCAGGCACTGGTTTGCCAGCAACTTTCGGTTGTTGTCGTTTTTGAAAACCATGCAACTAACAGATGTTTGTTGTTGGCTCCATATCTACATTCTTTGAAAGCTAGAGAATCAAATTGCTGACATTCAGACAACACTAATTCCCATATCCAGGGAGCCTAATTTGCCATCCCTGAGATCCTGATTCCTGGTGTTCAGGGGTTTAAAAACCATTTCAGTGACACGATATAAGAATGGGCTTGGGAGATGCAGTGCTGTCTCCACTAAAGATAATCACATTTTACAAACATCTGCGTCATTACTGGTATGATTCATCTCTAAGCCGTATACAGCTGTGTTTCCAGTTTCAATTAACAATCCCTTAATTGCATATCCATCTCATGTTACTAATTTAGTTAATTTATTCATAATTAAGAGTATTCTGTTTTCTACCAAGGTTTGTCGAGCTCAGAACATCATAAAGAGAAATATTTTAAGGCAGCATCTCCGAGGGATTTTGTTTCTTATAATTACATCACAGTAAAATGTCATTCATGCGCCCAAAGGAAGATGAATTGCTAAGAGACGTTTTTTCCAGTAAAATAAGAAGCCATGGGAAGCTGCAATGTGTTGTGTTTTTAAACCAAGTTAAATGCTATGTATTTTGTTCTTTCCTTTCTCCTTTCCTGACATCCTCTCAAAAAAATTATCATTTGATTTGGATTATTATTTAAGTATCACAGCAAATCCAGTCACCAATGCAGATAAAACTGTCATTACCCCGTCGGGTAATGGTGTCTCTTAAAATCTAAGCTATAAAATCTGTACATTTCAGAGGACATTAAGATCACGAATTTTAAAATTGCCAAAGTCTAAGCAAGTGGAATACATCCTCGTGGAAAATGGAAGACAGATGAGAACATGATACCAGTCAGTTAATTCATTTTAGTTTGACCTTTTCTAGAACAATGCGTATACCTTTGCAGCAAGGGTCTTGCCTGGGTTCGTATACGTGTCTGTGTGTCATTAAAAGCGGCAGTAACAAAACATAAAAGTTACCTACTTTGTTTATTGTCCAGGAACTGCCACTTCTAGCCTTGACCTATCCTTAAGCTTAAAAGAAAAGTCTCATAACCTTTGAGTAGTCGGCAGATTCTACACAATAGAAATAGCAAACCATCTTTTGCCTTGCATGAATTCAACTAAAAGAAAAAATCCACCCTCCCTAATCCTTCTTCCTACTCTGGCAGTTTCCTTGACTCTCAAGAAACCTTGCATATTATTCACGTATTCTTTCACAAATTTAATCATCCGTTACCTACTTTATTGAACCACCACTACATGCCTAGCATTGTGCTAGATACTGGGGGTTACATGCTGATCAAAAAGAGTAGTGATTTCCTTTGCGGTAATGGCACAGTTGAGTATCTTGGTTGTGGTGGTACCTGTACACACATTCCCACATAAATGAGTGAATATATAACTGGAGAAATCTTAATAAGTTCTGTGATTAGGCTAATGTCAAATTCCTGGTTTTAATAATGTACTAGAGTCATGTAAGACGTTAACACTGGGGGAGGATGGGAGGATGGTACACTGGACTTCCCTATATGTTTCTTTGCAGCTTCCTGTGCATCTAGTTATTTCAAAATAAAAAGATTTTTAAAACTTAAAAAAAAAAAAGAATCGTGATTTCTCCTTTCAGGGAGCTTTCAGTCTGAAGGAGGAATCAGACATAACTCAAATAATCATCTGAGTAAAAGTAAAACTACATTGCTTAGGGAAGCCAAAGAGATCAGTACATGATTAATAATGCTAACTATCTTTATAGCCACCTAAGGAGACATACAGATGATTCTCAGTCAATGACAATTTAGGTCTTGGAGCCATGTTTTTGTTTTCCCTTAATTAGTTTCAATTTGTGACAAAGTTTATGTTGTATATTTCACGAGGAGGGGAAGGAGCTAAGTGTCAGAAATAGGTGATACTGTTGATTCAAAACATACTTTTCAAAGTAACTGGTGGAAGGAAAATGTGGTAGTATATGTATTTTATCCCATCCCTTTTAATTCTGAGCTCTTCTGTTTTTCTAAACTTTTAATTTGTATATTTAAAAGGCAAGACACAAGAACAGGTAAAAGTTTCCTAAAGTGACATTAGCAAAAACTCGTTTATTTTTTACCATTTAGCCATTGGCTGTCAACATTAACTACGGCATGAGGGCGAGGTAAAAGTTTAAACATTTCTTGAAGTCTCACCTTACCCCCATCTCCACAGCTTTTTTTCCTGTGCTGTTTCAGGTTTATTTGTGTGTGTGTTCCTTTATTTTAACATCTTAAATTTGAATTAAACAGAGTAGGAATTTAAAATTATTCGCAGCTATAGATTTCTCAAGGTTGATCATTTTTTTAACATCTTTATTAGAGTATAATTGCTTTACAATGGTGTGTTAGTTTATAACAAAGTGAATCAGCTATACACACACATATATCCCCATATCCCCTCCCTCTTGCGTCTCCCTCCCTCCCACCCTCCCTGTCCCACCCCTCTAGGCGGTCACAAAGCACGGAGCTGATCTCCCTGTGCTTTGCAGCTGCTTCCCATTAGCTATCTGTTTTGCGTTTGGTAGTGTATATATGTCCATGCCACTTTAAGTAACAATCCAACCTATTATACAGGTCTGTAGTCTTTAAGATAGATATTTTGTCACCTCCTGTGTAGAACAAAGGGGTTTTGGAGCCAGAAAAAACTAGAGATTATCTAGGCCAAACTCCTTAGTTTATAAATTGGAAAATAGATTATGGATGGCTTAGCCATGATATTCTCATTTGTTAAAAGTAAGATCAGAACTCAGACCCAACTCAACGCTCTTTTCACTACACCATGTTTTTTTCCTTATGGAAAACAAAAAGATATCTCTTGTTCAAAGATTTACGCTGTTTATCTGAAAGCCAAACATGCCTGTTTATATCGTACTTTGTCATTTTGCAATAGTAACATATTTTGGGGCTCTTTCTTTAAATTTAATTTTTTATTTTGTACTGGAGTATAGTTGATTTACAATATTGTGTATGTTTCAGGTGCACAGCAAAGTGATTCAGTTACACATGTACATATATCCATTCTTTTTCAGATTCTTTTCCCATATAGGTTATTACAGAATATTGAGTTCCCTGTGCTATACATTAGGTCCTTGTTGATTATCTATTTTATATATAGTAGTGTGTATATGTTCATCCCAAATTCCTAATATATCCCTCCCACCCACACTTCCCCTCGGGTAACCGTAAGTTTTCGAAGTCTGCGAGTCTGTTTCCGTTTTATAAATAAGCTCATTTGTATAGTTCTTTTAGATTGCACATATAAGTGATACCATATGATATTTGTCTTTCTCTGTCTAACTTACGTCACTTAGTATGGTAATCTCTAGGTCCATTCGTGTTGCTGCAAATGGTGTTATTTCATTCTTTTTTATGGCTTGAGTAACATTCCATTGTGTATATGTACCACATCTTCTTTATCTGTTCTTCTGTCGATGGACACTTAGGTTGCTTCCATGTCCTGGCTATTGTAAATATTGCTGCTAATGAACACAGGGGTGCATGTATCTTTCGGATTTACTGTTTTGTCGTATCTCGATATCTGCCCAGGAGTGGGGCTGTGGATCATATGGTAACTCTATTTTTAGTTTCTTAAGGGACTTTCATATTATTTTCGATACCGGTTGTATCAACTTACATTCCCACTAACAGTGTAGGAGGGTTCCCTCTTCTCCACACCCTCTCCAGCATTTATTGTTTGTAGATTTTTTGATGGTGGCCATTCTGACCGGTGTGAGGTGGATACCTCGTTGTAGTTTTGATTTGCATTTCTCTAACAGTTAGAGAATGTCCAGCATCTTTTCATATGCTTTTTGGCCCTCTGTATGTCTTCTTGGAAGAAATATCTGTTTATATATTCTGCTTGGGGCTCTTTTTCTGATGCGATCTTTAGAGTTAGTTGTACATGAAACCGTTTATGTAAACACACTGATATCTGCATACAATAATTGGTACAAATATAGATTTTAAAAGTACAGGTGATTTTCATTATTTTATGATCTTCTTTAATAAAACTCACCCAGAAAAGGTAACCATGTTTAAAGAAAGTTCTCATTTGTTTTCAGGAATCACGGACTACAAATGTGACATTTAGTCTTTATGTCCCTCATTTGCTTATTTCATTCCAAAGCTTATTTTACCCTCTATTATTTTGTGGTTTTATGAAGTATTTTTGTGTATGCACCCGAAAAACCTCTTGGAAGAGAAAGGAAATATAACATCTGAGAAATAGCTGGATAAAATTTTTCGTGGTCTCTGCAAGGGGTGGGGAACTGAAAGGCAACCCCAAATAGGAACTCAACTCTGGGCTCCTTAGCATCATGGTGTTTCTCCTCTGAACAGTCAGAATAGTAATAATTGCCCCCTGTTCACCTATATCACAGCATTAACAGAGTTCCAGGATTCATGTTTTAATATTGCACTGTGGTCCGCGTTTCAAACATGCGGAATGGCAGTGGAGATGAAACCTGGTTTGAATCCTTGGATTTCAGGTGGTACTGGAAGCAAGCAGGGTACTGATTTCAAGTTGACATAGCAAAGAGAAGTCTGGTGATGGCTGCAACCAGATAGGACTCTTGTTATTGCTAGACAGTGTGCCTCGGATGGACGTGCATGTCTGCAGGGCCAGGGCACTGCCATAAATGCCTAATGGTGGCAGTTGCATGGCACAAGAGAGGCACGTATCAGCACCTTACAACTTGACTTTGTTATACGTCATGTAACATGTTATATGTGAACACTGGTCATGGTATGAGGATCGGAGGCACCATGGTGGCCTAGGCCTTTGTAACCACACGTCCTGGGAATACCTTGCTTTGCTGGCGCGTGGTGAGCAGCGTTGCGTACCCCGTGCAGTTTTGTTTTTACCAGTTCTTTTCTAAAGCTAAGATCCTGTGTGGTGATCCAAAACCAGACTTCTCGTTGATATCAGGTGGGAGTTTTGCTTCGGATCAGCTTCCTACTTGAGGGAACAATGGTATAAACATTGCCTGACAATCATTATTTGTCACTGAGCTGAAGGTGTTTACTCTTGAGAAAGAGGCAGTAGACAAAAGCAGCTTGGATTCTGGCTCTGGGTTTCCCATTAATCGATTCTGGACATCCACATGCAGTTTAATTCATCTTACTAATAAAATGACCAACTCCTTGCACGTAAATATGATTCTGAGATTCTGTAGGAAAACTTTCTCTCAGTGGTTAATCAAGAAAAAGTTTGTAGGTTTCCTATCTTCATTGACCCCATTTTCCAAAGCAAATATATTACTTCCTGATTTTTTTCACCAAGCAAAGCAGCATAAAGAAATTAAGCAGTAAAACAATTGTATATTTTATTCAACCTTCTAGAAAATACCAGTTTTTTTTTAAGTCTTGATGTTTTTTGCAGACAGTAAGGTAGTTAGAAAGGAAATCAGTAAAACTCACTTGGTTATGACAGGATAAGGGAAGCAATGAGAAGAAGCAAGAGAGAGGCAGTAAATATGAATGGATACCAACCAGAAAGATTCTCAAGTTCTGAGAAAATAAAAAAGGAGAAAAGGTGGGCCTATTAATACCATCACCCCCTCTCACATCACACTTCTGCTCCCCCGTGTGCATCCTCTTGGCCCTGCCACCATGTTGGTGCTGCTGTTCTTATAAGCCGTGCCAACACTTACTTGGGTTCCACCTTGAGATTCCAAAATGAGTAGAGAACCCAGGGATCTGCTCCATAGTGAGACCTTTATGCCTTTAACAAGGTCATGAGTGTTTTTTAAGCAGCTCTTGTGTATATAACATTGCTCCCTGGACTGCTGTTCTATAATACAGGAAGAAGGTCCCTGCCCTTATGGAGTCTTAGAATCCAGCACGAGAGGTGGGTTCGACATCTTTATTGCATAATTATTTCATTCCAGTTTTAATGAAAGGAGAAGATCAGAGTGCTAAGAGAGTATAATGGAGGGACCTGACCTGGTCTGGTAGGTTGGGAAGATTTCCCAGGAAGTGATATTTTAGAGACACACACACACACACACACACACACACACACACACAATACATGCAGAATGTATTCTGAGCGGCTGTGATAAATACATTTCTTACTATAGGTCATGGTCAAAGTTTGAAAACTATTGTTCTCATAATTCCAGGGACAGTAAGGCTCATGTGACCTGTTTATCACATGCTTCCCCCAGTAGTGTCTAGTAAAGAATCCAGTGCTTATAACTGATACCACCTCAGTCATCACTAAAGGCAGAAGGCCTTTAGCGTCCACTGGAGGAGAGCTAAGGGCCTAAGACGTATAGACCCTTTTGCATAAAAGTGTGCACAGGGCCTGCACCTGATATTCGAGGCATATTACAACACTTCTCTTTGGATAAACTAAGGGTTAAATCTCAATGGAATCATTTGTGGATGAAGTTCTCATGCTTTTGTAAATAAAGAGAGGAGGGGCAACAAATGTAAATGGGGACATGTAAATATAAGAACCTTTGCATGTATAAACTACATCTTGCTTATCCATTCATCTGTCCACAAGCAGTTGGGTTGCTTCCAGGTTTTAGCTATTGTGAATAATGCTGCAGTGAATGAGGGTATAGAAATAGGTCTTCAAGACCATGCTTTTAATTCTTTTGGATACATACCCAGAAATGGAATTGCTGGATGATACGGTAATTCTGTTTTTAATTTAATGATCTGCCATATTGTTTTCCAGAGCAACTGAACCATTTTACATTCCCACCAACAGCACACAAGAGTTTAAATTTCTCCACATGCTCATCAACACTTGTTATTTTCTGGATCTTTGATGTTAGCCATCCTTTAAACAGGAAGGAAATTCTGGCATATGCTACAAACATGGATGAAACTTGAAGACATTATGCTAAATGAAGTAAACCAGTCACAAAAAGACAAATACAGTATAATTCCGCTTATATGAGTAACCTAGAGTAGTCAAAATCATGGAGATAGAAAGTAGAGTGGTGGTTGCCAGGGGCTAGGGGGGAGGTGTTATTGTTCAATGGGTAAAGAGTTTCAGTCCTGGGCTTCCCTGTTGGTGCAGTGGTTGAGAGTCCGCCTGCCGATGCAGGGGACACGGGTTCGTGCCCCGGTCCGGGAGGATCCCACTTGCCGCGGAGCGGCTGGGCCCGTGAGCCATGGCCGCTGAGCCTGCACGTCCGGAGCCTGTGCTCCGCAACGGGAGAGGCCACAACAGTGAGAGGCCCGCGTACCGCAAAAAAAAAAAAAAAAAAAAAAAAAAAAAAAAAAAAAAAGAGTTTCAGTCTTACAAAATGAAAAGAGAGTTAAGGAGATGGACAGTGGTAATGGTTGCACAATGTTATGAATATATTTAATACCGCCGAACTGTACATGGTTAGGATGGCAAATTTTATGTGTATTTTACCACAGTGAAAACAATTACATAAGAAGTGTAGGAACCTTTTATTTTTTAACCAGTAAAGCACTGAAGGGAGTTCTTGCTATTGGTACACACGGAGTCACATGGCCCTGGAGCAGTTAAATACCTTCTCTGATACTGATGACACAACTCCCTTCTTGTGATTCTCACCCTCTCACCCTGTACATTACTCTTAAATCTAACTGCCCTGTATTGTGATTACCTCACTATGTATACAGTATACTGTATTTGCAAGCCAGGCTCTTTTTTCCCTAGAGGTCTCTGTAGAAACATAAGATGTAATAATATATTTGCTGTATTAATTAGCTATAGATAGTTATGTTGTAGTACTATCAGGAACTATTATTTACCGCATTGTTTAAGGTATAGAAGATATCCTTCCACTACAGTCCTTAGTACTTTTGCGTTCAAACTTTGAGTGAAACAGGACTTGAGAAATTATAGGTTTGTTGAGTTCTCAGGCATTAACTCAAGAAGGCAGCCTTTATCCAGTCACCTACCCTTGCCCGGCACTTACCCCATTAATTTCTAATGTTGCTTGGAACAAATTAACATTCCTGGAATGCAAGCTAACTGAAAGAGCCCTGGAGAACAGGCCGTTTCCTGGCTCCTCATATGGTTGAATTTAAAAGGCTGTGCAGTAATATGGACTCCTGCTTCCTCTCAGTGTGTCTTTGAATAAATTGACAAGAGTAGCTGAAAGTAGGGCACTATTCGTTGAAAGCTTAAAAAGAAACCCACTTTATTTCGGTCTCTATTCTTGCTAAGTCCCCTCTTATAAATGGGGAGCGAGTTCAGGAAATCACCCAGAGCTATTGAATAGTTGTACAGGAGATTCCCTGACCCCCAATGTTTATCCATTTACCGCTCTTTACTGGCACAGTACCTCAAATCCCACCTGCCGTGAACTGACCTAAATCAACGTGGTCCTGCATGAGTCTCAGCTTCTTTTCGGTAAATAATGGAGAGTCACAGAGAAGTTTGAGGTAGGTGAGGAGTGGCTCCCTCACCACAGTCTCAGGCTGAAATCTTCTGTGGGAGAGGAGAAGGAATTTTCCCTCTACCCTTCTAGGTTCTTGGCTGAGAACCTCCCGTAATAGAAGATGTATTAACAGGAGAAAAACAAACAAGTCTAATGACATGTGTTCTTCCCTGTATACATGGGAGAAACCCAGGAAAACTGAGCAACTCACCAAAAGGGCCCAGGCCACCACCTTAAATACCATCTCCAGCTCAAGACTAAGGAAGATGTGGGGAATGGGGGAGGCCAGTTATGGGAGGTTATCCAAAAAAAAAAAAAAAAAACGCTCAGAACAGTCCCTATGCCGAAGAGGCATGTTTTGGGGTGGCATATTCTCTTCCCCTTCAGAGCCCGTAAGGAGCTTTCATTACAACACACACACATTTGTGACACTGATATGTGCATTACAAAGACCACTGAGATTCATAGAGATGTACAGTAGTCACAGTCTTTGGGCTTCAACCTTTTACCTGTGATGAGGGTTGCACTCTGCTGGGGTGTAAATTCTTGATTAAAGTAACCAGTTGCCTCTATAGTTTAAGCTTGCACTAACCGCATAGACAAAACGTCATACTATCTATGTCGAAGTATTTAAAATTAATTACAGACGTTGTAACACCACCATTTAACTTAAATTCTAATAGTGGTCCTTTAAGCATGCAAGACATCCCTTTGAGATGTGGTAACCCCATTAATTGATCAGTGAGTAACCCTTTATTATCATGTTGCTTTACCACCCTGACAGGCGTAAAGCACAGGCTACACGCTAGAGTCAGCTGGGGAGCGTGGAAAAATCTTGATTCCCCGGGCTGCACCCAGAGCAAGTCAGTGTGGGGAGTCGGGGGTGACTGCAAGCATCAGTATGTGTTAAAGCTCCCCAGGCAATAACGGAGTGCAGTCAGGTCCGAGAACCTTTGCAGTAAAGGAATGGAAGGAGGGTGGCTATATGCAAAGCAGAACCAGGAATAGGAAGGGATATTGGGAAATTCGATGTATCTGCAGGAGACGTTCCCTAAATCATGATTCTGAGACCCAGATTTTGGTTATGATGGTGAGTTAGAAAAAGTCTCCTCCCAACTTGCCAGTCTCTGGACTAGAACTAAAAGTCTTGCCCAACGCACAGCAAGGCAAACTCTGAGATGCCAAGGTTAGCAGCAGAGAAAAGATTTATTCAGAAGGCAGCCAAGTGAGAAGTCGGAAGAGAAAGTCTCAGATCCACCTCCCCGGCGGCAAGGGGCTTGGGATACTTATAGAATAAAGAAGCAGGGTGGTCTGAGGTAGGAGGAATGGTGATTGGAGGCAAGAAGAAAGAGAAGTAATTGGTGTTCTGTGCAGGTGTATGTGAGTTACATGCTTCTTCATGGGATGCATGTTCAGAAGATGGTGGGGTAAGCATGATCTGAGGGTGGACTTTCTGGCCTCCTGATGTCAAAAAGTCATCCATCGGACACCTGAGCAGGCCCAGTTGAATGGTCGCTGGCCTCGACTGGTTTGGACTGGCAAGACTACCTCCATGTTCCTGAAAAACAATTTAAGCAACCATTACTAGAGCGACCCAAACGTCAGAGGTGTTGTCTATAGGGGACAGTTAAGGAGTCTTGTGGTACAGTGTCTAAGCTTTGTGAAGCTTGCGGAGTATGCAATTTACAAGAATAATTAAAGCAAGCTTGGTCAGTGAAGGCTGGTTACAGGATATTATTTTATTAAGCAAGTTATAGTTTAAGGGATCTAACTGATAACCACCCTCAGTTTCAGAGGGAATTTGGGAGAAGAGATCAAACACTTCCAAAAGACTCCAGCCTGCCCCCAGCTCACCTCTTGACTCCATAAGAATCCTTGGTTCTTAAAGAAACATTTGCATAATGAACGTTCAGGGGTCTGGGGGACAGATTGGGGTAAATAGAGAACATGTTCTTTTCAGATGGCTGAATACTGTCCCTTGCAGAGCGATTAAGATGACAACTGGCAGAATCAAATAAGATTCTGAGAGAAAGGAAATAAGAGGATTCTGCTGTTGGTAGACCAGTTTTGATCAGTGTGTTTTCATCTTGCATATGCGTAATAAAACAAATTTGGGAGTTAGGATGAATGTTCTTAGCCACTGGAGGATAACTTGCATAGGGAACCCAACTAGGGTTGTCTGGGTTAGCTTTTGTCTACCACAGAGTTTGGTCCCAATACCAGGAAGCCTGAATTCTGAATTGTTTCTCTTAAAAAGAGTGCCTTTTAGAGATGCCATTAGGAAACCTGTACTGCTTAGAAAATGGTAGCACGGAACGGTTATAACTGGAGTACACCTTGTTCCTGAAATTAATTACCCAGAGCCTCAAAAAATGCTTATCTTTTGCTGGTAGAAAACCTTTGAAACTATATTTGTCTGTGGTATTCACTGAAGAGCCTTAGATATAAAGAGAGACATTTATTTTCAGAGGAATTTTGACATGGGGGTGTGTGTGTGTGTGTGTGTGTGTGTGTGTGTGTGTGTGTGTGTGTGTGTGTGTGTGTGTGTGTGTGTGTGTGTGTGTGTGTGTGTGTGTGTGTGTGTGTATGCATACTTAACATCTATTGGTTTTCCCTAAGGATTGTAGAAATCCCATTAAAACACCAGCTTCTTAAATAGTTACTGAAACTCCAGCTTTTCATATTTTCTTTTATAATATTTGGATGCATTTAGGTGAACTTGCAGCATTTTAATTATATCTGTATCAGATGAGCAGAATAAATGTAAAAGGGTCTGGGGAGAGATTTAATTTTAGATAGAGGCATAATTAACAGCATTTGGAAAAACTAGTGGAACTTTAATTAAATGTCTCTACATTAATTTAGTCATTTAATTGAAAATGTATTGGGATAGTCCTTATAATTTATCACCCTCACTCTTTGAGGGAAAAGGATTTTAAGTAACAAAGCATCAGTGTAAATACTTTTTTATTATTTAGCTAGATGTCCACCACTTGGCACTTTGTTGAATTTTTTCCCCTATAGTTTCAAGTTTTTTAAAAACATTAATTTAGCTTGTCACTTTATTTAAAGAGCTATAAATGTAGGAGAAACCATATTTTGAAACTTGGAGCAAATATTTCTTTACTTTAGACTTTGATAGTCACTAGAGTTATGTTGTAAAGTTTTCTTCTCAGTATTGTGGATTTTTTTTTTTTTTTACTTTGCTAGCTTCCTTTTTTTTTTTTTAGCAGTGTTATGCTGCAGTAGTGTATCTGAATTTTAGCAATGCACTTGACATGGATCCCTGCAATATCTTCTTAAATAACATGAATAATTACACACTGATGGAAGTACAGTTAGGTATTAGAGGTGTTTCAATCACCAGGCCTAAGGAGGAGTATCGTCTTAAACTGTTGATCTCAGAGGTTTTCAGTGGGTTCACCACAAACTGGATTCAGTTCTTCTGCATCGCCTGACTCCCCATCCCTTCTACATAAATGGTGCACAACCTAGGCAGTCTCCCTGCCTGTACGTAACCCAGATTTTCATCAGTGCTCTAAATAAGAACATAGAACATTTGTAGTTATTAACTTTTCAAATGATGCAAAGGTGAAATGAGAGTTAACACACTGAAAGACCAAAATCAAGATTCAAATAAGATTACAGTAGATTAGGATGCTGGACCCAAATTTAAAAAAAAATAACAAAATTTAACAAGAGTAAGTAAAATGTCCCACTGTTAAGATTTTTTAAATCCCGTGTACAAATATAGACTAAGAAACATGTGACTTCCTGGCAGTTTATATTGTTAAAAAAACAAAATTTAACTGAATAAATTTTAAAGATCTTATTGGTTTTATTCAATGAGTCATGAATTGGACAACATCCAGTCTAGCAGATAGAAAGGAGCTCTGAGGAACTGTACAAAATGAAAGACTTTTATAGGCAGAAAGGAACAGGAACAAGGAAGTTATTCTAGGCAAAAAGCTGATTATTGCAAGGTTACTCTCCTTTAGTGGGTGGCAGGGGTCTATCAGCCGGATTATCTAACTAGTGCCGATCAGGCGGTTCCTGATTGACTAAAGATTGAGTCTCGGTTTGGTGATGGGGGCCTTAGCTTCAGAGACTCCATTTGGGGCCTGTCGTCTTACTTTTAACAGTATGAAAACAGATTGGGACATTAGGTAACCACAGACTCCGTGTTCATCTCCAGTGTGATCTGTTGTGGCTTGCTATAAAAGGCAATACAGTACTAGATTGCATTAATGCAATTAACAACTGTTTCAGTATCCTCGTCCCTCGTTAAATCACATCTGTGGCATCGTATTGACTTGTGAGCAGCGCATTTAACAGGGACATTGACAAATGATAATACTTCTGTAGTAGGGCAGTCCGGATTGTGAAGGGTGTAGAGATGGTTATATGAGGAATATTTGAAAGAATATAGGACGTTCAGTAAGAAGACAACTTGAAAATACTGGACAGCTTCTTCATGCATTTGGGGAGGGTGGGTAAAGGAGACAGTACACTTAAGCAAGACTGTGGAAGGGAACCACGGTCAAGTGTTACAGGGGGCTCAGTGTGAGGAAGGCAAACATAAACCTTAGAGTTGTTGCTAAGTGACATGGACGGCTTCACTAATTTCCATCATTTTTCAGTCTGACTGATCAGCTAATAGGAATTCTACATTGCTCAGTTACAGTTCACAGGGATGCAGTGCACTGTAGCAATAGCTTAAACAATATAGAAACAAATGTATTTCTCTGTCATGTAAAAGTCCATAAGTGGGTAGGTCAGGGATTCTTAGGCTGTTCTGCTTCACAAAGTCCTCAGTCCCTTTTTATCTTGTTTTCTGCTGCCATGCTGGCCTCAATTCTCACTGTCACCACATGGCCCAATATGTCTGCTTCTGCTCCAGCCATCACATCTGGGTTCCAGCCCCCAGCAAGATGGAAGAAGGCAGAAGGCACAAAGGGCATGTGCCATCATAGTTTTAAGGAAAACTCTCGGGAACTGCCATCAGTTATGAAGTATCTACTTATAGTTCCTCAGCCAGAACTTTGTCACCTGATTATATCTACCTGCACGTGAAGCTAAGAAATATATCCTTTACTTCACGCATCCGTGTACCAAACTAAACTTCATGGGTTATATTGCTATGGAAGAGGGGAGGGAACATTGGAGGCAGTCAGCAGTCTTTGCCACAAGACGTTTCAGAGGGAATTACTCTAGATAACCAAGATAAACTTTAAGGTCCTATAGACTCTTAAGAGTCTGAGATCCTGCAATTTATAGACAATAAAGAATCTCTTCGATCTACAAACAGAATTGGTTCTCAAGGACTATTTGGAAGTTCATTTCTTTCTAAGTCCAAAATGGCATACACAGGTGACCAACGTATACAATGTACATCTTTCTACAAAAAGCCAAGTTTCCCTTTTGTTGCCATAGTAATCGTATGTCTTTTCTTAAAGCGGCATTCACTATCTTCTCCTTTAGAACATAGCGGTGTTAGTAATAAGGTTTATAAAACATTACAGAAATGTGCACACAAAACACACCACAGGCTAAGAAAACATAATGGTGGCTAGACTAAAATAAATAGAAATGTCCTCTGTTGGTGGCATTCTTCATTGCTGTGCTTCTGCTGGGCCTGGGAGCTTTACTGCTATCTCTGGGAGGTTGTAAATAGAGAAGTTTCTTGACTGCAGGGAGGTGAACAAGCATTACAAGTTAGGAAGAATGAATTTGTGTAAGTTAACGGAGCTTTCTCTCCTTCCCTGGCAATGCTGTGTTTCTCACTTTGCATTTAAAGCACCTATACCCTTACCTAGAAAAATTCATAGAATTGTTGGTTGATTCATATTGTTTGATGGTCCCCTATTACTCTAAACTTCCAAAATGTCATGTAAGTCAAAATCAGAACAAGGCCATAGAGGCCAGTCCTTCCTCTGTTCCATTCCAACCATGAGAAGGGAACAGGGCATAAAGATGGCAAGAGGCCGAGATGCACAATCTAGAATTTGTGGGAACTCTTATCCAACATGTAAAAATACGATAGTATGAGAAAAATTATACTGCAAAAATTAAACTTCTGCATTGTGAAACAAAAATTTTACGTCTGGCTATATTGCTTCTCCCCGTGGAGCTGTTCTAAGCACAAAGTTCCTATTACATAATGAGCAACTCCTTAAATACTGTGCAGCTCTGTGGCTCGCTAGAAACAGAATGCAGCAAACTCTGCTTCTCAGTAACCATTTACATTATATCTGCTGGTGCTGAGTTCTATAGTAAAGAGTGATGTGTGTGCATTTGGGGGTCATAGGAGAGTGTGCAAGGTTGAAATTCACAATAAAAGCATTACATGACTCAGTTACAATTTCAATACTTTTCTATAATCATGTTCCTTACATTAAAGGTTAAAGATACATGCCACTTTAAGAACAGGGGTTGCCAGAGGCTGGGAGAGAGGCTAAAGGGGAATTATTGTTTGATGGGCAAAGAGTTTCAATTTGGGATGATGACAAAGTTCTGGAGCTAAGATAATGGTGACGGCTGCGCAACGATGTGAATGAACTTAATTTCACTAAGTTGTACACTGAGAATGCTTTAAAAAGTAAATTTTATGTATATTTGACCACAATAAAAAAATTCTAACAACAACAGAAAGATACAAGCCACTTTGAAAATGGTTTAAGAACTTTATTTTTTTAACATCTTTATTGGAGTATAATTGCTTTACAATGGTACGTTAGTTTCTGCTTTATAACAAAGTGAATCAGCTGTACATATACATATATCCCCATATCTCCTCCTTCTTGCGTGTCTTTTATTTTTTGGCATTTGTTTCATTACGTCTAGTTTTATGCTGTTTTAAAATTTAATAAATTTCTATCTGGTCTATCTTCAGGTTAAATATTTTATGCATAAGAAATAAAGGCCAGAGGAAAAAAACAGGGGTCATGGAACTAATGGCAAATCTACTCTTAAGTTCAATAAAATGATACTCTAAAAGACTTGAGCTGTGCATTGAACGGTAATACAAAGTATCACAAGTAAGATGTAGTTGAAATGTTGAAACTTTAAAACATTTCTGTTATGTCCATGCCATTCAAAAGATAACTTTTAATCTCATTAGCAGTTTTAGGACTTCCAAGTACTGTTTTATTGATGATGATAACATATATGGAATTCTGTGATGATAGTACTATATTCTCTCAGTGTTTACGTTATTAAAGAAACGTTGGCGTAAAGCTTGTCCATATAAACATGCTTTGGATGAGGGTACCTCATATGAACCTTCCTAAATACAATGAGTAGGCCCCAAGCCACCGTTCTGGCCTAACTACCACTCTAGTCTTGCACCAACCACATTCCTACTAAACTCTACCCACCACCCACCTCTGCCCTTGCTCTGTTATGAAGAGGCTGTCTAGGAACTGAGGCTCTGTGATCAGACAGATCAAGTTCTAATCCCAATCTACTCCTTTGATAGGTATTTAACCTTGGAGCCTTTCTCTGCCTCAGTTTCCTTATCTGTAAAATGCAATTAATAAAAATTGGCTTCATGAGCTTCTGGAGGATTAAAATTGCTTAATTCATAAACAGAGATCCTTGGGGTGTCAAAAACAATGTGTTATCTATCATTATCATTACTATTGGTATTAGTATTGTGTCTTCCACCTGGAACACCAATTCCATAAACCCTGTGTGTCAAGACCCTACTCCAAAAAAAAAAAGTAATTACGTGAGATGACAGATACGTTGAGTAGTTAGGTAGTGGTGATCATTTTACAATGTACAAGTATATTAAAACATTAAGTTGTACACCTTAAGTATATACATTTTTAATGTCAGATATACTTCAATAAAACTGGAGAAAATAAAAAGACGCACTTTATCACGGAGCCTTCCCCAGTCCTTCCAGATGAAACGTAACAAATTCTCATTTTAACATTTATTAATTTCCTATTTGTATTTTATCCTCAAATACACTACACATATCTTAAAATTAGGATCTGTGTTGGAAAAACATTGGTATTTTCCGTGGCTTTGCACTTAGTAGATGTTCAGTAAATTTTTATTGAGTGAATGGGTATAATCTATGTTCTTTAATTAGTCTCTAATTTGGTATTAAAATGTTTGAGGCCTCAGGAATTCATGTTGATGATAGTTTTGCTATATCTCACATCTTTTGTAAGTTGGAAAGCTGAAATTCATACATTTCTTTAAGTGTGGTAATTTATGACAACTTCTAGCTGTTAAATCTTCCCTAGGTATAGACCCTCTATATCTTTCATCATTCCCCTCTTGTGTTTTTGCTTTAATTCTGTTCAAAGCATAACATCTATTATTGGAACTTTCAGTTCTGAATAATACTTTTAGAACTTGTACAGAATGATTGCAGAGTCCTTAGGAAATCTTCACAGACTGCTTTTAGCATACAGTTTGCCCTTGTGGTCTCTTAACTTTTCAAAAATCGTTTCAAAAGGGCACTTAAATCCATGGATGGAAACCTGTTTACATCCATTATTGCTGATAATTTGCTGTTCTGGATTTTGGCCAAGCAAATGATTTGGGGACAAGTTTTGTTGTGTTAGAATTTTTTCTACTTTGGAAGTATTTTGTTGTTCTTAGTAATTTGAGGCAACGTAGTTTCTTATGTCTTGTCAATTACAGATGATTATCAGTAAAAGGTTTGGCAAATGTCCTATGAAGGTGAATCTTTAAAAGTTGAGATTTTTGCACCATTCATTTCTACTGTTTTAGATTTTTCTGGAAATTAAAACTCTACTAAAAGGGCAATGAGGTGTTCAGAAATATGCATTGAAAACTCTCTCATGAATTTATTAGTCATTGCCCCTAGGCAGAGATATTCAGCCAGTATATACTAGTACACTCCTGCCTTTTCATTTTAAACCTTCTGATTTTGTTCTGATTGGTCATTGCTTGTACCTGATCGTTCTGTGTCCATTCCATACTAATGATTATATATGACATTTTCAATATCACTCCTGCATGTACATATTTTCCTTGTCTTATGATATAACTGTAATCATTGCATGTTTCTTAGACACCACCAAAGTGTAGGGCTAAATCAGTAAGTCTTGTTTCTGTGGTCATTGTTTCCCAGAACTCCCAGGGTTTCTAAGCGAGGTGGTTATTCTTCCAGGAATAGTGCTGAGAGTCTCCAGGAGCAGGTATTTCTCTCTAATTGACATTATTTCACACCCTCCTCCTTTCTCCTTACTATTGAAAAGTATATTTCATTGGTGTTTTGCCAAGAATCCTGCTCCGTCTCATAATAATTTTCCGTTTGCACCTTCTGCACTGAGAAATACCTATTCCGTGCACCAATTGAATAAATGGCAATTTGAAAACATTTTAGCACAGCTGGATTTTTTTCGTTGATTCTTTTCATCTGAAGATCATTCATTAGAATTCGCCCTCCTTGTTCTTCTTTACGTCCATATCTCCTCTCGTCCTATATACGAGATGTCTTTTGCATTTTCTATATTGAAATGTAAATCGCTTACTACAGTTATTCTTTGACTTCACCCCCTGGTCGTAAGGAAATCACAAATTACAAATTTTACTACTTTTTTAAACCTGTTTTCTTACTTGTCCATCAGATGCATCTTACAATTCTTAGACATTCAGCCTCCTGGTGACCGATTTCTACCAATCTCTTTAAGACATCTGTGCATTGTTATGGAGTATATCATTTGCATTTTGTCCCTGTTCACACTTGCAGAATGTAACCTACAGAATATGTATTGACTAATAAAGAAATGCATCCTCGTAGTAGATGGTTGTAAAGAGAGGAAATACACATTGGTATGCAGCACGCACCCACATAAATGAAATGTAGACACCCACATAAATGAAATGTAGAAAGCAGCAGTTTGCCATGTCAGAGTTGCAAATGAAGATGATAGCTAGAAAACACAGAAAGTCTAGAATGTATGAAAGGCTTTTCTTCCAAATTAATTCACATATAAGGCCTGAAAAATCATGTATGTAAGCCTTAATTTTTTTATATTACATTGGTGTGTTGCTGTGTTTAGGTAAACAACTCTTGAGTTTTCCATACCCTAGACTTTTTCCTATAACCACCTAAGTACTTCTTCCCTTGGAGTTACTTTGAAAGGGGGAGGGAGGGAGAGGGAGAGAGACAGAGACAGACAGAGAGATGGACAGAACATTCTACCTTTGTATGTTAAGAAAGAGATGGAGGAATAAGGGAGGAAGGGAGAGAGAGAGGGAGAAATCCAGTGATACATTATTCATCATGCTAAACTGGCATATAAAATAATATGTTTAAATCAGTCTAAAATTTTCATTTCAGAGAATTTCATTTTCTGAAAGAACTTGTTCTTATACCCCCAAACTGTTTGGGGGTAGATATTAATCCACATCTAATCAATTCTATGCAATTCTTTATACATATTTTCATTTTCGTAAGATCATTGAAGAATCAAAGGAAAAGCTATTTTAGGCAGTGAACTTGGGCAGTTATTCCAAAACAGAATTTTAGAAATGTAAGGATAGATGGAATCACAAAAGATGATCTATTCATAGTATTTTATACTCTACAGGTAGATTTCTATTTAATTGACATCACTTTAATAGCTTCCTATTTTCTCAGAAGTGTATTTGATTTGTATTTTTCTAACAATCTTTCTTTTCTTTTCATGTCCAGTATTGAGAAACATAGCATTTATACCCAATAGAATAAATGATAATTGAAAGGAAGCTCCTTGATGTCCAACTCGGAGTATTTGTTGAATGAATCAAATAGATAATTTTTAATTCTTGTACATGAAACTAGGATTTATTTTTGTGCTCTTGGTATTATTTCACAACAGATATAACATGATAGGTGATGTAGGTCTGTCTTTTCCTTAGAGATCTTTACAATGAATCACGTATGCTGAGAACATGTTCTGATGCTAATGCTATCATCAGAAATGATGTTCTTCCCTTCATGTCAAGTTCAATGTTGGCAGCATATAAACAAAACATGTTAAAATAACAGGATTCTTGGGACTTCCCTGCTGGCGCAGTGATTAAGAATCCACCTGCCAATGAGTGGGACATGGGTTCGAGCCCTGGTCTGGGAAGATCCCACATGCCACGGAGTAGCTAAGCCCGTGCAGCACAACTACTGAGCCTGTGCTCTAGAGCCCGTGAGCCACAACTATTGAGCCCGTGTGCTGCAACTACTGAAGCCCGCTCATCTAGAGCCCGTGCTCCGCAACAAGAGAAGCTCCGACAATGAGAAGCCCGCACTCTGCAACAAAGAGTAACCCCCGCTTACCGCAGCTAGAGAAAGCCTGCGTGCAGCAACGGAGACCCAAAATAATTAATTAATTAACTTAAAAGAAGTTTTAAAAAAAAAACAGGATTCTTGTTCTCTAACACTTTATAGCAGAGGCAGATTATAAAAGTGCTATGTTTCTCATTATAATTCTCGTTTCATTTGCTTCCAAACATACGCTTCTGTGCTTAATGTAAAAGCTTTAGAAACTTATGTTCTTACAGTCCTAAAACGAATTCCTCTATGTCTTTTCCCAGGAATATCAGTGTTCATTTTCCTTTCAAATTTTACTAGGTAATTTGATGGGTTATCGATACCCTCTTTTCCTGCCCAAATAGGCAACCCACATAATCATAGTGACCTGTTCATTTATACGCTCTTTGATTCTGGCCCTCGTACTTCTGCATCTTGCTTCATTTCCCATTTTTTCTTATTCTTTGGAACCAGAAACGAACACGCTCTCACATTAGTCATTCTTTCTGCTGATTTTCTCCCCTACGTATTCTGATCTTTCTCTGAGCCACTAAAGGGCCATTCAGCCCTTTGATTCTGGACTTCCATTTACTTTGACCTTGTAAACACAAGCATGCTCTTTGATCTTTATTTGCTTAGAGGAATGTGGCAGATGAATCACAATCTACTTTTTAGAATACTGTGTTCAATTCTTTTTCTGAAATCTTTCTCCCAGGAAGCCTTTTCTAGGTACTTTCTCTTTGCAGTTTCCTAGAACTTACCTCTCCTCCTCAGTGACTCAAAATGTTTACTACCAGGAGGAAACCTAGGGGCCAGCTAATTCCACATCCTCACTTTATACTTTAGCATACTGAAACCAAGCTATGTTAAATTACTTGCCTGTAGTAACACAGCTAGTTATGCAGCCAAAGCTATACGGGATCTTGCCACTCCTCCACAATTTTTCGGCCCGTCTGCTTATCCCCTCATACCAAGCCTATTTCTGACTTGCTTATGTCTGCTCTCTGAATCATGCAAGCTCCATCCTTAGAGCGTTCTTCCACTGATCCAGCTCTCCTGATAGCCGAATTGTCAAACCCAGTTGATTACGAAGCTGTAGTGTCTTTTACACCAAAGCCTAATTGCTCAGGCTAATGCTAAACTCTGCACACTAGCCTTCTCATTCTACTCCCTGCCCCAGGCCCAGTTCACGCTCCTCTCAAGGTCCAGAGCCACACAGCTCGGGAATGTACTTACTAGCCCTGTAACTGTGAACGTGCTACTGAAACTCTCTAAGCCTCTTTTCTCAGCTATAAGATGAGGGTATAAAATGAGCCCAGAGGCTGTTTATGAGGATTGTATGACATAATACATGAGAGGTAGTTAGCACAGTGCCTGGCCCATAAATAAGTTCTCAATAAATGTTTTTTTTGGTGAGAAGCAATAGGGTGTCATAGTAAGAAAGCGGAGTAGGGGGTCTGCAAACTACAGGTCTCAATTCAGATCCAACACGGGGCCTGGGGCTTTTTTGGCAGAGGAGCTAAAAATAATGTTTACTTTTTGGAAGGTTGTAAAAAACCAAAGAAGAACATGTGTTGGGGACCTATGAAGCCTTCAAAACCTAAAATATTTACTTTCTGAGCCTGTCCAGAAAATGTTTGTCAATCCCTGTTCTAGATTCAATCTACCAGGGTATTTCTGCCACCCATGAGCTGTATGACCTTGGGCAAATTACTTAGCCTGTCCAAGTCTTGGTTTCCCTAACTGTGAATAGTACCTATGTTACAGAGGTTTTATGAGAATTAAATGGGATCATTTACATCAAGTGCTTAGCACAGTTGCTGGAATAGCAAGTGTTTAATAAATGTTAGCCGACATTATTATATCTACTCATTGTTGCCAGATAAGTAGTCTGTAAGTGTAGATTATTTTTCTTTTTTTAATGAAGTATAGTTGATTTACAACGTTGTGTTAGTTTCTGGTGTACAGCACAGTGATTTACTTACATATATATTCTTTTTCAGATTCTTTTCCATTATAGATTATTATACGATATTGAATGTAGTTCCCTGTGCTATACAGCAAATCTTTGTTGTTTATTTATATATAGTAGAGTGTATATGTTAATCCCAAACTCTAATTTATCACCACCCCCCCGCCGTAAGGGTAGCTTTTTTTTTTAAGACCCACAAATGCTCCTTTAATACGGATGCAGAAACTCCAAATAACATCTTGACAAGTCCTGTTGCATATTTTTAAATAACCCCTCATGACCAAATAGGACTTATCACAGGAATGCAAGACAAATAAATGTAAAGATATCTATTTATATAATATATTCACCATACTAACAGATAAATACAACGCGTAGCTATTGCTATCTCAATTCACCCCTAGTATCAAAGGTTGAAATACTTACAAGTACTTAAAATCTAACCTCCCCTCACTTTAAGATAAACATTTAACAACCAAAAAACAAAACAAAAAACCCCAAAAGCCTCTTAACCAAATGAGAATAGAGGAAAAAACATCTTTAATTCCACACAAGGAGCCTAAGGGCAAATATTACATTCAGTAGTAAATAGTAGAAGGGTTCCCATGTAAGTCGAGAGGAAATGGAGTGGAGGTTTTACTCTAAGGAGAAAAAAAGAAAAAAATGAGAAGATTTTGCTTCTGCCTACCTAGAAAGACAGTTACAATCAACTGAAAAGGCATTAGAATGAAAAAGAACATCCAAAAATGTGGCCAGAATCAGGGTCAACATTAATGACTCTTCTATACCCAGAAATAATCAATTGCAAATTTTTTGGAAAAAAAATATCTCTTGAGAGATAGCAACAAAAATATATGGTATAAGTAGGAATAAATCTAACAAGAAATGTGCAAAGTTTATGTGAAGAAAGCTATAAAATGTTACCAAAGGACATAAAAGGAGTTCTGAAAAATGAAGGGATGTCATTCATCTGACAAAAAATTAAATCCCTACCTTATATCAAACTACCCCCTCCCCCAAATTCCAGATGTCTTAAAGGTCTCAACAGAATAAATAAAACTGTGCAAGTACTGCAGCCAAATATGAGTGAATACAGAGAAGCTGGGAAGGAGACCATTCTGGGAAACTTGCTGATGAATTCACTTTTCCCCACTTTAACCTGCAACACCAGTATCAATAGAAAACATTTTATGATGGTTCCATGAATATATTATGTTGCACTAAACATGATACTTTTTATTAAATATAAATAACAGTGGTTGCCTCTGAAAGGTGAAATTAAATATTCTTCATACGATTCCCATGTTTTCTACAACAAGGTATTTTTTTAAAAATCAAAATAAAATCAATTTCTAAAAGTTAAATGTACATAATGTAGGTGATAATACTAATGCATAAATTAAGTTTGGCTGAATGTTTTCATAAATTAATTATGAAAATAAGTAATTTACACACTTTGAGTCTTTAACCAGAGGCAGTGTGCAAATGCAAAATGCTCTGAGTCTTCAAAACTCAATGTAAACTGTAGTACTGAGCAATATTACTTAATTTACACAACCCATGACCATCCTCTTAATTATTAGTTCAGTATTTTTCCAAACTTTCTTCAGTTTCCTACAGAAATGTCCTTCAGCATTTTAAAAACCATTTTTGAATTCTGTTTGCTAGTATTTTGTTGACGATTTTTGCATCTATGTTCATCAGTGATATTGGCCTGTAGTTTTCTTTCTTTGTGACATCCTTGTCTGGTTTTGGTGTCAGGGTGACGGTGGCCTCGTAGAATGAGTTTGGGAGTGTTCCTCCATCTGCTATATTTTGGAAGAGTTTGAGAAGGATAGGTGTTAGCTGTTCTCTAAATGTTTGATAGAATTCGCCTGTGAAGCCATCTGGTCTTGGGCTTTTGTTTGTTGGAAGACTGTTAATCACAGTTTCAATTTCAGTGCGTGTGATTGGTCTGTTCATATTTTCTATTTCTTCCTGATTCGGTCTTGGCAGGTTGTGCATTTCTAAGAATTTGTCCATTTCTTCCAGGTTGTCCATTTTATTGGCATAGAGTTGCTTGTAGTAATCTCTCATGATCTTTTGTATTTCTGCGGTGTCAGTTGTTACTTCTCCTTTTTCATTTCTAATTCTATTGATTTGAGTCTTCTCCCTTTTTTTCTTGATGAGTCTGGCTAATGGTCTATCAATTTTGTTTATCTTCTCAAAGAACCAGCTTTTAGTTTTATTGATCTTTGCTATCGTTTCCTTCATTTCTTTTTCGTTTATTTCTGATCTGATCTTTATGATGTCTTTGCTTCTGCTAACACCATATTAACAAATTGAAGGAGAAAAACCATATGGTCATCTCAAGAGATGCAGAGAAAGCTTTTGAAAAAAATCAACACCCATTTACGATAAAAGCCCTGCAGAAAGTAGGCATAGAGGGAACTTTCCTCAACATAATAAAGGCCATATATGACAAACCCACAGCCAACATCATCCTCAATGGTGAAAAACTGAAAGCATTTCCACTAAGATCAGGAACAAGACAAGGTTGCCCACTCTCACCACTCTCATTCAACGTAGTTTTGGAAGTTTTAGCCACAGCAATCAGAGAAGAAAAGGAAATAAAAGGAATCCAAATCAGAAAAGAAGAAGTAAAGCTGCCACTGTTTGCAGATGACATGATACTATACATAGTGAATCCTAAAGATGCTCCCAGAAAACTACTAGAGCTAATCAATGAATTTGATAAAGTAGCAGGATACAAAATTAATGCACAGAAATCTCTGGCATTCCTATACACTAATGATGAAGATCTGAAAGTGAAATCAAGAAAACACTCCCATTTACCATTGCAACAAAAAGAATAAAACACCTAGGAATAAACCTACCTAAGGAGACTAAAGACCTGTATGCAGAAAATTATAAGACACTGATGAAAGAAATTAAAGATGATACAAATAGATGGAGAGATATACCATGTTCTTGGATTGGGAGAATCAACATTGTGAAAATGACTCTACTACCCAAAGCAATCTACAGATTCAATGCAATCCCTATCAAACTACCACTGGCATTTTTCACAGAACTAGAACAAAAAATTTCACAATTTGTATGGAAACACAAAAGACCCCGAATAGCCAAAGCAATCTTGAGAATGAAACATGGAGCTGGAGGAATCAGGCTCTCTGACTTCAGACTATACTACAAAGCTACAGTAATCAAGACAGTATGGTACTGGCACAAAAACAGAAATATAGATCAATGGAACAGGATAGAAAGCCCAGAGATAAACCCATGCACCTATGGTCAACTAATCTATGACAGGATAGGCAAGGATACACAGTGGAGAAAAGACAGTCTCTTCGATAAGTGGTGCTGAGAAAACTGGACAGCTACATGTAAAAGAATGAAATTAGAACACTCCCTAACACCATACACAAAAATAAGCTCAAAATGGATTAAAGACCTAACTGTAAGGCCAGACACTATCAAATGCTTAGAGGAAAACATAGGCAGAACAGTTTATGACATAAATCACAGCAAGATCCTTTTTGACCCACCTCCTAGAGAAATGGGAATAAAAACAAAAATAAACGGGACCTAATGAAACTTAAAAGCTATTGCAGAGCAAAGGAAACCATAAACAAGACCAAAAGACAACCCTCAGAATGGGAGAAAATATTTGCAAATGAAGCAACTGACAAAGGATTAATCTCCAAAATTTACAAGCAGCTCATGCAGCTCAATGACAAAAAAACAAGCAACCCAATCCAAAATTGGGCAGAAGACCTAAATAGACATTTCTCCAAAGAACATATCCAGACTGCCAACAAACACATGAAAGAATGCTCAACATCATTAATCATTAGAGAAATGCAAATGAAAACTACAATGAGATATCATCTCACACTGGTCAGAATGGCCATCATCAAAAAATCTAGAAACAATAAATGCTGGAGAGGGTGTGGAGAAAAGGGAACACTCTTGCACTACTGGTGGGAATGTGAATTGGTACAGCCACTATGGAGAACAGTATGGAGGTTCCTTAAAAAACTGCAAATAGAACTACTGTATGACCCAGCAGTCCCACTACTGGCCATATACCCTGAGCAAACCATAATTCAAAAAGAGTCATGTACCAAAATGTTCCTTGCAGCTCTATTTACAGTAGCCAGGAGATGGAAACAACGTAAGTGTCCATCATCAGATGAATGGATAAAGAAGATGTGGCACATATATAAAATGGAATATTACTCAGCCATAAAAAGAAATGAAATTGAGTTATTTGTAGTGAGGTGGATGGACATGGAGTCTGTCATACAGAGGGAAGTATGTCAGAAAGAGAAAGACAAATACCGTATGCTAACACATATATATGGAATCTAAGAAAAAAAATGTCATGAAGAACCTAGGGGTAAGACAGGAATAAGGACACAGACCTATTGGAGAATGGACTTGAGGATATGGGGAGGGGGAAGGGTAAGATGTGACAAAGCGAGAGAGTTGCATGGACATATATACACTACCAAACGTAAGGTAGATAGCTAGTGGGAAGCAGCCGCATAGCACAGGGAGAGCAGCTCCGTGCTTTGTGACCACCTAGAGGGGTGGGATAGGGAGGGTAGGAGGGAGGGAGACGCAAGAGGGAAGAGATATGGGAACATATGTATATGTATAACTGATTCACTCTGTTATAAAGCAGAAACTAACACACCATTGTAAAGCAATTATACTCCAATAAAGATGTTTAAAAAAGAAAAAGAATATATGTATAACTGAATCACTTTTCCATACAGCAGAAATTAACACAACATTGCAAATCAACTATACTTCAATAAAATTTTTAAAAATTAGAAAAAAAAATTTAAAGGTCACTCATATTCAACTCTTCCTCTCTAAACACCCTGGCCCTCTCTCAGCACTCTTTCAGTGTTTATCATTAGACCGTGTAATGATTAGCACCACTATCCCCAGAATTCGATCCGTCTTTATCACTATTACTAGGTATCTTGCTTAAACCACGGATCTAATTCTGATACTCCCTTAAAAAGGATCTTCTCTAGTTATAACCGTTCTTTCCCTCCAGGTCAGTGTCCACAGCCTGTCCAGAGGTAGCTCTAATCCACCTATCTTGCCTCACAGTATTCTCCTTCCTCCCCGCTCCCTGACCCTTGCCTGCTCTTTGGCCTCTCATCCTCTCACCATTTCTTCCTCCTGCTTCATGCCTTTGTACATACTCTTCTAGAAGGTCCTTCTGGAAGGTCCTTCTAAACCTGGAAAGTCCTATTTTTTTAAAAAACATCTTTATTGGAGTATAATTGCTTTACATTGTTGTATTAGTTGCTGCTGTATAACAAAGTGAATCAGCTATACATATACATATATCCCCATATCTCCTCCCTCTTGCATGTCTCTCCCACCCTCCCTATCCCATCCCTCTAGGTGGTCACAAAGCACCAGCTGATCTCCCTGTGCTATGCGGCTGCTTCCCACTAGCTATCTGTTTTACATTTGATAGTGTATATATGTCTGTGCCACTCTCTGTTTGTCCCAGCTTACCCTTCCCCCTCCCCATGTCCTCAAGTCCATTCTCTACGTCTGCGTCTTTATTCCTGTTCTGCCCCTAAGAGAACAGTATGGAGGTTCCTTAAAAAACTAAAAATAGAGCTACCATATGACCCAGCAATCCCACTACTGGGCATATACCCTGAGAAAACCATAATTCAAAAAGAGTCATGTACCAAAATGTTCATTACAGCTCTATTTACAATAGCCCGGAGATGGAAACAACCTAAGTGTCCATCATCGGATGAATGGGTAAAGAAGATGTGGCACATATATACAGTGAAGTATTACTCAGCCCTAGAAAGTCCTAATCTTAATTCAGAAATTTGAGGCAGTAACTGAGGCCCTGGTTTCAAATTCCTGTTTTGTCAGTTGCCAGCTTGCAACCTAGTGCAAATTATGTTCTGTGCCTCAGTTTCCTTATCAGGAAAACGGGGATAATAATGCAACAGTACTTTTCTCACAGGGTTGTAGTAAGGATTAAGTGAGTTGAGCATACCACCATCATGTACATAGCACAGTATATATACTACGTTCGTTGCACATAAGTGCTCATTATTAGCTATTGTTTTCATCGTTCCTAGTACATAACTCAAATTACACTTCCTCTTCCCTAGGCAAAGTCAATTTCTCCTTTTTATGTGTTTCCCCATTACTTTATTCCTACATTTTTTCTAACAGCTGCCATCCTAAGGGGACCTGCTAAGATTGTTTGTAAGACAAATCTCAGATTCCCTGACCTGAAATGAGAAAAGGAAACTTTTTATCAGGTGGGGTGAGTGACTGGACCCGCTTGTCACTGTGCTTCACCCCAAATTTCACATTTCCCTTGGGGATCTCACTAAATATTCTTGCCATACCCCCACGTCAGCTTCGTGATTTTGCATTCTATTTCCTGTGTTATGATTCTAAAAGAGCCATCCTGTTCTCTCTTTCCATCCCCGGCTGTTGCAGAAAGCTACTCCCTGCTCCTAAGACAGAACCACATTTGCATTTTGCTTAAGCTACATTTCTCAGTTTTACAGCATTTACAAAGAAGACAGTGGGATCTAGGAAAGATGCAACAGTTACAGAGATTAACTGGCCAATTTTTGAGAGCGCCGTCCATAAAGTCCACAGGCAAGCGAGGCTTCCTTGTCAGAAAGCAATTCAGGCACCATAAATGATGATGATTCAAGCCTGAGCTCATTCTCCCCTGGGACTGGGAATTGAAAGCATGTTCCCCCTGACAATTGTGTTATCATTGGATATGCCCACAGTGCAAAGGACTGGACACAGGGCAAAGGCAGACACATCCCATCTGAAAATTTGAGTCATCCCTGAGACATCATTTGGGACTGTCATTTAATGAGACTAAATTAAAATATGAGTGATTGAGGCCACACTCCCTCCGCCCCCGCCCAGGCTCATCTCTGGCATCAGCAAGGAAATCAAATGCTAATAGACAGTGACCTCCTAATTCTAGTCAGCTGCCCTTAGCTATGAGAAAACAGTCATTAACTTAGTCGAAATGCTGCAAATAAAGTAGCCCCATCAGAACTGAAGCCCCGAAATTATGCAAGTGAGTTAAGGGCGGGGGGGGGGGTGGATAACAATTTTCATAGGACAAGCCCTACATCTAGTTTATTCTCTTAGGAAGACTTTTCCCATCAAGAGAGAGCTGCATAAACACGCACTACCCGCCTCTCGCAGGGACTACGCCCCTTGGCTGAATCGTCACTCACCCCAAAACTCTCAAAGTGCCAAACACAGATTCTTTATTTTATTGGTTACGTTAGACTTTTCATTTTCTAACTTTCCAGCACCCTGGAGGCCACCTCAGGAAATCATGCAGTCCTTGAATGCGTTTCTTTAGAAATGCATGTGTAGCTCTGTGTATGCGCATGAGTTACTTAATCAGTTAGTGAAAGGAGGAAAACAACATTTCTATTATTGACCTTTTTCAACCTCTGAGGAGAATTTGTGAGTCTTGCCTGCAGTCTAGGATTGGAAGCAAAAGAAAAAGGCACTGACAAAGTAGATTTTATTTAAATAGCATATTATGGGCTGACAAAAAACCCGGGCTTTCCTTTGTCTAAGTAGAATTGACTTCTGTGTGAGATCCATCTTTATCGTCCTTAGCACAAGTGCACACATACTTATGTACACACATATAATCCCCCCCCCATCTTTGGAAGCTAAAAGCCCTGTATCGGAGTGTGCCTATGTTCAGGAGGTAACATCCTTCATTTCTGCATTAATACCAGCTCCAAGGTTCACAGCAGTTCAAGACTCATCAACAACAATAGGAAAAGCATAGAGGTCAGGTACTAAGAGGTATGCCTGAATTCACCTGGCTGTATCTTCTCTTCCTCCCAAACTTCATCCCTTAAATTCCTCCACGTTTAGAAGGATTCATATTTTTTATTTGTTTTCTGTATACCTATGTTATTACCTGGGGTTTGTATCAGGATTGCAGGGGCTCCAAAGAACACAAAAGCTATGTATAGTGGCTTAAATAAGTGGAGCAATTATTTGTCTCTACTGTTAAGATATCTGGAAGTAAGGTGATATAGGCTCAACAATGTCAGGACTGGCATATTCACCGCTTGTTTGTTTGTTTGTTTTTGGTTTTGCCTTTTCCTCATGTTATCACGTCATGGTTATGAGATGGCTGTCGCACCACCAGCCGCCATTGCCCCCCGGGTGAGAAAGAGAGCAAAAAGGATGTATCAGCTTTTTATCATGAAGCCAAGAACTTCCCAGAAACCTTTCCCCGAAGACTTTCACGTATATATCATTGGACAGAACTGTGTCCCGTGACAGTCACCAGCGGAAAGATAGCTAGGGAGAAGTGGTTGCAGATGGGGATTGATAGCTAACCAGCAGTTAGTCGGCCAGTCTTCAGTTGCAGATATAAGCAACTAAGTGGCTAATTCAAGTCAGAGAAAACAAAGGGGATGGGGAGAGGGGCACTTTATTAAAAAAACATTCCTAGAAATGAAGGAAATAATTTTAAAACCAGATCTTGGGATAGGATATAAACTGGCAGGGTTCTAAGGTCTCTGAAGCAGGAACACATGCATCTCCTTTTTAAGTGTTGTCTTTAGAACACTCAGCTCCAAACTCTTTCTGACCGTGTATCATTTCCTCCTCTGTCAGCTTCCTTCTAGTAGCCTAGTTTGGGTCTTTGAACCCACCACTCATTCAGGGCAATTGAGGAAGGCAAACAGGCATGATTGGTGGCTCTACTGAAACCGCAAGGAATCTGGGGGGAGCACTTCCCCAAAAGGAAAAAAATAAACAGTTTGCAGAAGGGTGGGATATTGAATAGACAAAGACTACATATGTTCCACTCACCAAGATTGGGTGTACACTGGTGCTCTCTCTTTCTCTGTCACTCTGTGTCTCTCATTTGATGGTAAAACTAAAACTGAAACACTAAATCATAGACATTCACTATGATCCTTATGAAGTCATCAAAAATCTTTATTTAAAGTGTAAGAAAAGAAATGGGATACCAAGTACCTTTTAGGAAAAAAATGCACTTGTTTTAAAAAATGTGTCTTGTTTATCCCCAGGTTTCAGAATTATTTTAAGGTAGTATTTTAAAAACCTGAATTGATTATTTGATAAATGAATTTCAAATGCTGTTAATGGTACAAGAATGAATGTTAGCTATCCTGCTAACCAGGGTCATATTTTTATAAATTCTTTCTCCAAAAAGTTCTGAGACCTGAAGGGCAGAGATTCTCGTGCACATAAACCTTTTCATCAGTGCTCTAATCACATAGCAGTTCTTACATCGCCATCTTCATATCTCAAGCCTGTTTCAGATAACTTCCTCTTTTTTAAGTTGCATACAAATGCGGTAATCTTATGCTTCTAAAATGGATATCATATGTCACAAAAAGAACACCATTGGGCTCCCCTGGTGGCACAGTGGTTGAGAGTCCGCCTGCCGATGCAGGGGACGCGGGTTCGTGCCCCGGTCCGGGAAGATCCCACATGCCGCGGAGCGGCTGGGCTCGTGAGCCATGGCCGCTGAGCCTGCGTGTCCGGAGCCTGTGCTCCGCAACGGAAGTGGCCACAACGGTGAAAGGCCCGCGTACCGCAAAAAAAAAAAAAAAAGAACACCATTGTAATATTACCAATAGCAAGAATTAGTAAGTATTAGCATAACTTTAGAATTTTGTAAAAAATGAGAGTTCAGGTTCTGGCTCTGCCATAACTGCCTGGATTTATCTTAAGACAAATTTATCCATTTCCTCATACACAAAATAGTGATAATATCATCTGCTCATCAGTTATTTTATAAAGAGTAATTTGGATAAGAGTAACAGTGCGTCATGCATATAAATTGAAGACCCCTTTATGGCCAGATAAGGACCTTATTATTCATTTGTTTATTTCTATGTTTCTAAGCTTTCTCTGAAACTTTCCACAGAGTTTGAGTCAGTGTGTTGGGCTTCAATCAGAACTCCACCGCTTATTGACAAGTTACCTTCTCTCTGTGCTTTGGGAATAATAATAGCACTAGCTCAGAGTTGTCTGAGAGTTAGATGAGATAATGTATGTAATTCCATAGTAGAGCACCTGATATGTGGTCGATATTCAATAAATTGTAGTTGTTGATAATAATAATGTAATGATGATGATGTATTCTCTTGATAAGTGAATGCTTTGCTCACCATGCTATCCTATGGAATATTAGATTTTTAAGAAAAGTGAAGATTTTATTTTTAAGAAAAAATATTTTAGATAAAATCATGTAGCTATGTTGACTAGATATATTGATTTTAAATGCCATCCAGTTTTTCACAGGAATGCACTTGCTTTTCCACATTAAAATTTCAAAACGACGATACGTAGGAATAACAACAGGTTACGGCTGAATGAGGCATCACCTTGTTATCATGAACTTTTTATTTCACAGGCCTCTTCCTTGCAGAAGACTTTTCTAACATTTTTATAATTTCTTAACATTTTCCACCTACCCTTTACACTTCCACTAATGGGTAGTTCACTGCATATTTTCCTTTGCTTCTTTTTATTTTCCTATTCTTGGTGGGAAATTCATTCTGTGTCTATGGAGGCTTTTGTGATGCCTCTGAGGAAATGAAGTCTGAGTCTTCAAAATAAGGAAAACATTGCTAAACCGTAAAACCTAGATTTCAGGAGCCTAATAGTGGGTCAGTGCTTTATTACGTACAGCCATCTTACAGTTTAGTCTTCACATTTCAATGAGGACTGATTATTTTGTCCTTTTTCTCCAGCATACACACATACACACACATCACACTTCAGTCATATAAATGAGAAGCTACAAAGATTCCTAGAGTACCTAGATGTGGGACTGGGAGACCCAGGCTTAACCCCAGGGTCAAGGGTATCAGTAGTTTGTGGGGACTGTGCTGGCTATATTGTTGTAACAGCAGGAACAGTTTGTGTCATTTTGGAGAAATTTAACTTCTAATAATGGAATATATAGTGAAGACTTTAAAAATAGATACTAAGTTTTCTCATATAGTAAGAATTTGGAAGAACAGTATTCCCAGAGTTGTTTCAGCAGCTCAGTAGTATAATTAAGGACCTCATTTCTTTCCAACTTTCCATTCTGTTACCTTAGCTTTTGGCTTTGATCCTTGGGCTTGCCACCTCATGGTCATAAAATGGCTGCCACGCTCCGGGAATTGCATCATGACAGGAAGGGGAGAGTAGCATTTTTCTTCGCATTTCAGAAGCCCCAGCCCGCTTTGCCAGAAGTGGGTTACATGGTTGCATCTACAAAGTAGACTTAGAAATTGAATACCTAGCATTTTTAACCTTTTTTAAAATTTTTCTTTTTTTTTTTAAATAGACCCTCTCACTATGAAAAAAGAGGAAGCAGAATGGCTATTGAGGAGGCAACCAACAGTGTCTACCACTCTATTTGTAAACTCTTTCTTGGTTTTTTACTACTAAATTTATAGCCTTAGTTCAGGGACCTCTTCTTACAAATCTTTATAGTCCCAGCATCTAGCACATTGCCCGGCACAAAGTAGAAGATAAAAAATATTTTTGAATGTCTCAAGAAACTTGCAATCTGGTGGGTAAGATAGCCAATAAAAATATTAATGTTATTATATAGTTACAAATAGTGAGAAAAATTATAAAGGCAAAGAATAGGCTGCTTTGAGAGAATAATAGTGGGAACTGCTTAATGGTAGGAAGGCCTCTCTCACAGGAGATACTTAAGCTGAGACCTGAAAGTCAGGTCAGTCATAAGAAGAGTGAGGGGAATGGGAATGATATTTATAAGCCTCTGAACTAAAAGCAGCCAAATATGACTGGAGTGTAATAACCAAGGGTGTAAGTAGCACAAGACAAGGCTGGAGAGTATCTAAGTCTTGTCCTCTGACTTACCTGTAAAAGCACACCTGAGCTGAAGCATCTGTAAGTCACCCTATGATGTGATGTACCTGCTATACAGAGGAGAGATTGAAGGTGGCAAAAGTGAAAACAAGGAGACCATTAAAGCTGTACTCGCGGTTGTCTTGATGAATGAAAATCGTGGCTAGGACTAAGATGGGAGCAGTGGAAATAGAATTGAACAGATTTGAGGTGTAATTTTGGGTAGACTGTATGTGGCTTGGTAATGGATTAGATGTCAGGCATGAGGGAATAAGGATGGCTGCCAGGTTTTTTTGTTTGAGCAATTTGTTGTAGTATTTACTGAGATAATAATGATTGAGGAGGAAGCAAGTTTGGGGAAATCAAGAGTTTAGTTTTAGGGAGGCAGGGGTGGGTGAAATGGGCTAAGATAGTCAAAAGGCGTAAACTTCCAGTTATAAAATAATTAAGTCATGGGGATATAATATACAGCCTGGTGACTACAGTTAATAATATTGTACTGGGGCTTCCCTGGTGGCGCAGTGGTTGGGAGTCCGCCTGCCGATGCAGGGGACACGGGTGCGTGCCCCGGTCCGGGAAGATCCCACATGCCGCGGAGCGGCTAGGCCCGTGAGCCATGGCCGCTGAGCCTGCGCGTCCGGAGCCTGTGCTCCGCAACGGGAGAGGCCACAACAATGAGAGGCCCGCGTACTGCAAAAAAATAAATAAATAAAAATAAATAAATAAAAATAATTTAAAAAATAAATAATACTGTATTGAAAATTTGAAAGTTGCTATGAGAGGAGATCTTAAAAGTTCTCATCATAAGAAATATATTTGTAACTAGGTATGGTGATGGATGTTAACTAGACTTATTGTGGTGGTCATGTTGCAGTATATATTCAATACAAATATTGAATCATTATATTATATGCCTGAAACTAATACGATGTTACATGTTCATTACATCTCAATTTTTGTAAAAAGAGTTTAGTTTTAGACGTGTTCAGTTTGAAATGCCTATGATATGGCCAAGTGGAGAAATCAAATATAATTGTAGCTCAGAGGAGAGAGCCACGTGCAAGTGAGGAAGATGTTGATAGGTAGGTGGAATTGAGAGTATTGAGAATGGAGATGGCCTAGCATGTAAAGAGAAAAGAGAAGGGAGCCTAAGCCCAAACTCTGATGAACGCCAAGAAAAAGAAGTCTCAGGTAGAATTGGGAGATGAGCAATGAGAAAAAAGTCAAAAGAATATGACATCTCAGAAGAGACAGGAGCAAACAAATGTGTGAGTGATGGATGGCTGGTGGGCCTGGGATCTGTTCCCGTTTTAAATTGCCACTTTACTGCAATCTAGCTAAGGATCGCACACCCTCCCAAATTATCTGGGGGTATCCACTGACGCTTCAAAATAGAGCAGTCATTTTTAAGGTCAGGCGCTTCTATTTCTGAATTATCTGAGATTCTAAGCAGTGAGGTGGGGAAGTGACTAAACTATGTTTCACTGGCTCTGCTGTCATGAGGACTTACTCTGAAACAGCGCTGGAGCACACGCTTACCCATTGAGCTCTGTATCATTTGTTCCATTGGATGAGTAAAGAATCACTCACAATGTAACCCCTATTCTGTTGGGCAGAGGAGTAAGAGTTAGGTGTTTGAAGACTGGATGGATAGTAGGAAAACAGATTATTAAAGTGGGTTGGAGAAATGAATTTCTGTGGTTGATTTTGTTGAATATCCTAATAAGAATGCCTTTCGTTTAGTTTTAGGTGTACAGCATACTTTACAAAGCACCTTTACGTGTGCTATTCTGTTTAACCCTCATCGTAGCTATGTGGGATAGGATTCCCAGTTTACAGATAAGGAAATAAAGGCACAAAAAAAAAATCATTTTTTAATAGCTCACTGAGAGGGTTTCCCTGGTGGCGCAGTGGTTAAGAATCCGCCTGCCAATGCAGGGGACACGGGTTCAAGCCCTGGTCCGGGAAGATCCCACGTGCCACGGAGCAACTAAGCCTGTGCGCCACAGCTACTGAGCCTACGCTCTAGAGCCCACGAGCCACAACTACTGAGCTCGCATGCCGCAACTACTGAAGCCTGTGCTCCTAGAGCCCGTGCTCCGCAACAAGAGAAGCCACCACAGTGAGAAGCCCGTGCACCACAATGAAGAGTAGCCCCTACTCGCTGCAACTAGAGGAAGCCGGCGCACAGCAACGCAAACCCAACGCAGCCCAAAAAAAAGAGAAAAAAAATGTCTACAGTAGGTATCAAATTGGAAAATAATGGAATGAGTGCATGGTATTTGTCTGCCATTCCTAAAGTAAGGCACCTCCTGTTATTTATAAGGAAGCATATTCTAAGAAGTTGAAAAGTCTCTTGTTAAATCATTTAATGCAGTTGGATAAAATAGTTTGGTAAGAGTATGTCTGTTACTTGAATCACCTACACTTCCCAGTGACAATGAACAAGTCATTTGGGGTATCTCAAGATTCAGTATGGTGAGACTCAAAATGAAATTGTCATTCAACCTCTTGGAGACATTTCCTGAACAGGCAAACTAATTTCCTACAGGGATGCTAGGATTCTGAACTCCCGATGGTCTCAGATGTTTTGGATAAAGGAAATGAATGTGTGTAGTCGTCTCGTTTTCAGTCTCTTGAATTCTTTTAGAGAGCATTGGAGCCACCATTTTCTGTACCTGTTCACTGTTTTAATCATTGGGGAAATTCTTTCAAATTAAACTCCAAACACTATCTAAAGTCCTTTAACCCATCATCCTAGCACTGTCTAAGCTCAAACATTCATTATAGATAGGTACCTTGAAATGGGGGTATATACTTTTATCCAGAGTTAACACGATATTATGTTGCTTTTATTTCTGAACTTTTTATTTTGAAATAATTTTAGACTTACAGAAAAGTTACAAAAATAGTACAGAGAGTTCCCATATACATTTTACCCGACTTCCCCTAAAAATGTTAACGTATTGTATAACATAGCCTAACTATCAAAACCAATAAATTAGTATTGGTACAATAATATAAAGTATGGGATTTATTCATATTTTACCATATTCTTACCGTCCTTTTGTTGTTGCAGGATGCAATCCAGGATCATTTAATAGTATTTAACATTGAATTTAATAGTAGTGTCTCCTTTGTCTCCTCACATGCATTCCTTGGCCTTTCTTTGTCTTTCATGACCTTGGCACTTTTGAAAAGTACTGGTCAGTTATTTTGTAGAACGTCCCTCAGTTTTGGCTTGTCTGATGTTTTCTCAGTGGTTCACGTTTAGGTTAGGGATTTGGCGGAAGAATAGTACAAAGGTAATGCTGCCTTTCCAGTGCATCCTATCAGCAGCTACATGATGTTTATATGTTGTACTACTGGTGATGTTAACTTTGCTTACTTGGTTAAGGTAGTATCTATGGGTTTTCTTCACTGTGAAGTTATTGTTTTTCCCTTTGTAATTTAGGGAATATACATTATGTTGTTGTAACAGCTAGAAGTAATGCATATAGGAATGGGATGGGAGTAAAGATATCTACTAATACTTAGCTCAGTGGCATTGGACAAGTCACTTAACCATTCTGGCTTTCAGATTTTCTGTCTTCAGAGTACGGGATTGGGCTGGGTCACCTCAGTGATCCTCTTAGCTTAATGATCTAATGATTCTGTGATTTTCAAGTTGGGGTGTGCTATAGACTGAATGTTTGTGTCCCTTCAAAATTTGTATGGTGAAATCCTAACCCCCAAAGTGATGGCATTTGGGAGGTAGTAAGGTCATGAGCGTGGAGCCCTCATGCATGGGATTAGTGCCCTTATAAAAGAGGCCCCAGAGCATTCCTTCAGCCCCTTCTGTCTAATGAGGTTATAGCAAGAAGATGGCCCTCTATGAACCAAGAGGCCTGCCGAATTTGCATGCGCCTTGATCTTGGACTTCCCAGCTCCCAGAACTATGAGAAATAAATTTATGTTGTTTGTAAGCCACCCAGTTGATGGTATTTTGTTAGAGCAGCACAAATGGACTAAAGCAGTGTGTTAAACCAGCTTGCTCCTGAGAAACCCGAAAGACTTTTTATCTAGGAGTTCACGTATTCATTTAGTCATTCAGTTAATATTTATTGAGAACCTGTAATACGCCAGGCACTGTTTTAGGTACTGAGTGTAAAGCAGTAAGTAAGACAGAACCCCCGCCCTTGTGGGAGCTTGCATTCCACTTGGGAAGACAGATGATGAACAAGTATATAATCAGTGTGTAACACAGTTTCAGAGAGTGGTAATGTGACGAAGAAAGATAAAACAGGGAAGATACTAGAGAGCTGTATATAAAAGGGATTGTCATTTTATGATAAGATGATCAGAGAAAGTTCCTCTGAGGAGGTGACATTTGAGCAGAGACCTGAGAGAAGGGAGCGAGAGAGGCCCGAAGGTTCACGAGGAATCATGTTCTAGGCAGAGCTGCACATGCAGTCTCTGGGGCAGGACTAAACTGATTATATTACATTCAGAAGAATTAAGTTAGGTATCATGAGATCATCGAGTCTAACACCCTCACTGTACAGGTCCAAAGAGGCTAAGATTTGGCCAAGGTGACACAGCTAGTTAATGTGATATGTGGGTATGAATTCACCTCTCCTGAATCCCTCTCAGAGTTACGCTACCTTTTAAGGTCAACGTGTCTTTGAAAAACTGAAAGCACGGCTGTGGGTTTCAGGCCTTACCAATAGTGATGAAACAGTGGCAGTGTTTAGCTTTCTGTAGCGCATAGGCGAACTTGCCATGGGTGTCACAGCTGGATGTGTAAGCATCACATCCACGAGTGTACTTAATGATGTCACCCAAGGACTCTGCATCACTGGTAATGCTGTCCCCGGGGGAGTCCTCAAGTCTGCCATCCTAATCACTGTGCTCAGCTCCATAACCTGCTGGCCCAGACATTATACAGAGGAGAAAAATAATCCCAAGGTGATGGTGTTAGGTGAGGTGAGATATCAACCATAAGTGGATCTGACCAAAGAAATGTCTTAAGGAAGCAGCTCAGAAGCACTTGAGTATGTGTGTCTAAAATGTAGCTCACCCCAAAAGCTGCAGAACTAAAGACAGCTGGAAGCCATTGCAACACCACAACTATTGTAGTTTCTACACTGGAATCAAAGACAGATTGCTTTTTCTGATCAGATAGACCAGGAGCCTGAGAAACCATTCATTCATTCATCATACAGTCGATTATTTAGTAACCAATATTGAGCATCCGTTATGTGCCAAGCACTGTGTTAAGTTCTGGAAGTACAGAGATGGATTAAAATCCTGTCACCAGGGACCGTAGGACTATCAGGGGTAGAACTTCCTCCCATATAAAGAAATTAAATGAAGAAAAGCATTAAAGGTGCTATGATTACAGTAATATAGAACCTAGAGGACCCCAAAAGAAGGCATTTCCTTCAAAAAAAAAAAAAAGAACTGAAAATATCATCAGTTTTTCAGCCTCACACGGACATAGAAAAGCCATCCCCTGGACCTAGAGACTGTCATACAGAGTGAAGTCAGTCAGAAAGAGAAAAACAAATACCGTATGCTAACACATATATATGGAATCTAAAAACAAAAAGGGGCAAGATGGGAATAAAGATGCAGAACTACTAGAGAATGGACTTGAGGATACAGGGAGGGGGAAGGGTAAGCTGTGACAAAGTGAGAGAGTGGCATGGACATATACACACTACCAAACGTAAAATAGATAGCTAGTGGGAAGCAGCCGCATAGCACAGGGAGATCAGCTCGGTGCTTTGTGACCACCTAGAGGGGTGGGATAGGGAGGGTGGGAGGGAGACGCAAGAGGGAGGAGATATGGGGACATATGTATATGCATAACTGATTCACTTTGTTATAAAGCAGAAACTAACACACCATTGTAAAGCAATTATATTCCAATAAAGATGTTAAAAAAATAAGAAAAGCCATCCCCGATCAACATCACCTCTTAATATTAAAAGCAACAATAAATAGCTTAATAAGTCAACTCAAATCCATAAATAAGTCCATGTTTATGAACAGTGATGGTTGCAGAACCCTGTGGATATTTAAGACTCAAACATTCCCCGAAACAGTTCTTTTAAAACCTTCTTGCCTTCCGCAGACATGCTAACTAGGATGCAAAGGTGCTCTTCATAGCGCTGAGATTATCGATTCTGTTGTTAACTGTGCAGACATAAATGACTGATGATAACTCCGTGGCCGTTCCTCTCTTCTGCCATTGAAATGGCTCTGTGCATTATCCACACAGGGCTTCTAAACAGATAGTAGATGTTTGAACAGAGGAGAAATTGGTCCTGAGGTGAATCAACTCTCTTGAGGTAGGTTTGTTTGTGCTTCCAACAGCCTGTACACTAAACCTTATGAGCCTTCACGTAAGAATTTCAAGAAGGAAAGGGCAATTTTTGGAAAGGCTTACATTTTTTTTTCTTTTCTTTTTCTGTTTTTTGTTTGTTTGTTTGTTTTGTTTTGTTTTTTTGGCCACACCATGTGGCTTGTGGGATCTTAGTTCCCGGACCAGGGATCGAACTCATGTCATCTGAAGTGGAAGCATGGAGTCCTAACCACTGGACCGCCAGGGAATTCCCGAAAGCCTTACATTTTATCAACTGCTTTTTGTTCTTCTTGAGACCTGAGTATCCTCAAGGGACTTTTGAAGTTTGTCATTTTAACAACAGACTTCTGGAGAATTATTTGAAGTCCTCCATGTTTCTGTTTATCATTTTTTCTAAAACACATATTCTGCAAACACCATTGAAAGGATGTTCTCTTTTCCTCACAGATAGATAACAAAAGTGGACCCCTAATTATTGGGTCAAGGGTTTCTCAGCTCTGAGTTAAACTGCAGCTGCATTGCTTTTCAGAAACAGGATCTTCTCTGTAGTGGATGGTAAAACACGCCCATTTCTATGACCAGAGGGCAGAACTTTGCAGATTATGGACTAAAAAGCACAATAGGCCTTGGTTTCAGTTACACAGGGAGAGCAAACACTAGGTATTGCCAGGTAGAATCATCAGTGTCTCTGCTTTGATATTACTTCAACAGTAGGTTAGTACACTCAGAATCAAGCACAATTGAGACTTGTTACACAGTTGTCATTTCCTTCCTTGAAAAACAACCACCTGCATGGGGAAAAGGAACCTGCATTTTAGGGATTCTCACGAATTGATAACATAATAATGAGTACTTCATCATGAATTTCTATTCTACAAACCCTTGTTCTCGTCACTGGTCATCAGAGTGCAAGAATCACAACCAAGAGGCTAGAATTGATGTCTAGGAGCCTAAAGCAGGAACAATAGTAGTGGTAGTAAGTACTGCATACCAAGCTCTGTCTGCACACTTTACATGTGTTCACCAATCTGTTTCAATAATCCTGTAGGTAGGTACTGTTGTAATTCCCAGTTTACAAATATGAAGACCAAATGAAGGATAGTGAGATGAAGTAGTTTGCCCAAGGTCACGCAGCTAGTAAGTAGCCAAGATTCAAACCCACGTAGTGTAGCTTCAGAGCCTGTGATCTTAACCATTAGGTTAGGCCGTCTCTCAATAGTTAACCTATTAATGACATTTAAACAAGTTTGAGTAATTGAATCTTAGGTTGAAATGCGCTATCAAGATCTAGTCTAATAGACTTCCCTGGTGGCGCAGTGGTTAAGAATCCGCCTGCCAATGCAAGGGACATGGGTTCGAGCCCTGGTCAGGAAGATCGCACGTGCCGCGGAGCAACTAAGCCCGTGCGCCACAGCTACTGAGCCCACGTGCCACAACTATTGAAACCCGTGCACCTAGAGCCCGTGCTCCGCGGCAAGAGAAGCCACTGCAATGAGAAGTCCACACACCGCAACAAAGAGTAGCCCCTGCTCGCCGCAACTAGAGAAAGCCCACGAGCAGCAACGAAAACCCAACACAGCCAAAATAAATAAAAATCCAGTGTAATTCCTTTCTCAATACAAGAGTCTTTCTACAACCAACATCTCTGCTAGAAAACCCTTTGCTTTGGCCTTAAAAGCTAAAATGATGGAGAACTTCTTACTTTGCAAGGCAGCCTATTCATTTGCAAACGCCCTGATCTTTAGTCTTTTGTCTCTTGCACTGAGCTCAAATTGATCTCCCCAGAACTTCTGCCTTTTTGTCTATATGTATGCTTTGGAGCTACACACAGTGAGAGTAAACTCTCTTGGCAAAGGCAGCCCTCCAAATACTTGGAGGCATTCAACCTCCTACTAATCAACCCTACTATTACTACCAAGTCTTTCTTTAGAACAGAGTACAGGTATCAAAATAGAAAACAAATAGAAAGTAGAAATTCAGTGCCAGAGTTTTAAGTATCTTTTACTTAAAATATAAAAACTTTTTACACAACAAGTAGGGCAACCCCTAACCCCATATATATACGATACTTGCAAACGGGACAATTTGTTTCTCCCATGCATAGGCACCGGAGATGGCAAAGGCTGACTTGTCAGATTCAATGCATTTTGTTGAGTTAGAACCTCAAGGGCTTTCCAGGGGACGAAGCTCTCTACTGTAATCATTAAAACCTGCAGAGCCCTGCGTGACTCTGGGGAGAATCCCAGCCTTGTAGGCCTTCGTCTGTCCCCACCCAGAGAGCTCTTAAAGCTAGGGCAGAAGAGATCCGCACTGGCTTGGGATCAGCCCTGGGCCCCACCCCTTTGGTTCTGAATGGTGCAGTGGCATCCCTAACCTCCTGCTCCTGTTTCATTTCATGTCTGTTTCCTCATGCAGCAACTTCATCCCATATTCCAACCCATACTCGGGCATTTGCTCTCCATTCTCGCTAGTTATGAATTTCGGGATGTTGACCCCTGCCCATACCCTGACCCTGTGTATTCTTGTGTCCTGCTGACCTGGTTGAACTTTTGAATAGCATAAACTCCCCAGCTGCTTTAAAGTCCTCCACTTCAGCTTCATGGCCCCTCCTCTGTAGTTTCTGACCTTGACTCTGCTCTCTGTATAAACAGTAATGTCACTCACCCCCGAGCAGAGAATCTGCGTCAAAATCCATCAGGATTTCTAACCACATCATTATATCTGTCAACTTCACCAGACTCCTGATCTCAGTCCCCTCCTTTCAGCAACCTGGCACTGACACAGTGTAATTTCTTTTAAATCATGATGCAATTCGATGTGCTTTTTCAAAAGGTCATGGTGATGATTTTAAAGAGTGTTTGTTTTGTTTGGGAAAGGACGTTTGACTGTGCTGGTGGCTATAATAGAGTTCTTCAGAGCCTATCCCACGGTGTTATCAGAACAGTAGAGAATTGAGATGTGTAGAAATTAGAGCCATTGGTGGAAAAGATCAGATTATGGAGACGTGAGTTCCAGGGCGCCAGCTGGGGCAGAGTGAGCTTCAATCATGTTTGGAATTGTAGGTCCCAAGGGGATCAGCAGATAGAGGGGAAGGCAGGAAAGGAACCCACCTGTGGGTTGAAGTCCATTAAATATAACTGACGGTATGCTAGCCATCATTTCTTTTTTTTTAATTGCGGTTTTAAAAAATGACATAAAATTCACTGTCTTAATTAATGGTTTTTAAGTGTACAGTTCAGTAGTGTTAAATATATTCACACTGTTATACAATGGGTCTTCAGAACTTTTTCATCCTGCAAAAGTGAAATGTTGCACCCATTACACGATTGCCCTTCTCCCCTTCCCCTCCAGCCCCTGACAACCGCCAGTCTATTTTCTGTCTCTATGAGTTTGACTACTCTAGGTACCTCATATAAGTGGAATCCTCCAGTTTTTGTCTTTGGTGACCAGCTTCTTTCACCAGGCATAACGTCCTCAAGGTTCATCCGTTGGCCATCATTTCTTGAACACAGTTCTATACCAAATGCATGATCTCATTCCGTTCTCACCACAGCTGTTTATGGCTGCCATGCTGTTTTCCATTTTACAGATTAGGAGTAAAGGCCACTCTCCAGGCCTGCACCGGGAAGCTGACTCGGAAGCAGTTTGGAGAGTGGCTTGCAGAAGGGTTACTGTGGTATTGTGGAGTACTCTCAGGATTCACACTTCTAAGGAAGTGAGGAGGCAGGATTAGGCAGAGGAGGAAGCAGATCCACAATGCAGCAGTGGAGACTGAGGCTGCAGGGGGAGCCTTAGAGAAGCTCTCAGCTTGGTTTGGCCTTTCAGAGTTGTCCCAGATGCGTCATTCGGGTGGAGACTTTGTATCCCCGGCCTCAACCAGTTGAGGCTGGCGGTAGGCCTCCCCGCCTCAGGGAGAGGATGGAACCTTGTGTGCAGCAGTTCCTTGAGGGCAGCCACTGGAGTACGGTCACCAAGACACTGAAGAGGAGGTTCAGTGTGGAGCACAATAGTAACTACTACAGATGCTGAAGGAATAAATACCTACATTTCTGAAGGTCATAGAAATGACATAAGGGGCAGAGCAGTGTTTATTTGACTTCAAAACCCATGGTCTTTCTACTACTCTGGGCGTTCTCTCCAAAAGAGATCTGGTATCCACAGTACAGTAAACTTGGAATCTATTCGTGGTTAAAATGGAGTCTAAGTCCAGAAACTATATCCTTCATTGCATCTTCCACTAGTTACCTAATCCTTACAACTCTTGGTGACAGCAGCATTTTTTCCTGGTCCTTGTCATGAGCAGTGAAGCCAGATCATCGTCTTCACCTTCTAATTGTGTTCCAATTAGAGGCCTAAGGCCTCTCCTTCCCGCCTCTGATGAGTGCCCTGCTATCAGATTAATCTTCCAAGAACACTACTTTTTCCGATTTAGTTTAGCAAGACTCCTGCCGTGTACCAGGAGTGCCTTGGAGGTCAGATGGTCACAGATAAGGCACGGTCTCTGCTCCCATGCTGTTTATAACCTTTGCAGAGAGACAACATGATTGTCACCACTAGCAGTACCCTCAGACTCATAACAGCTAACATTTGCGGAGTTAGGCTGTTAGACACTGTGCTGAAGGCTTGATACACATTATCTCGATTAATCTTAACAACCACTTTCTGAGCTGCCTCTCAAGAGTACTCATTTTTAGATGCAAAAACTGAGACTTAAAGAGGTTAAGTGTCTCTCTCAGTGGCTCTCAGCTGGAAAGTGGCATGGTCAAAACAGGCATTCCAACTCCGGAGCCTGAGTTCTTAATCGTCATGCTTCAGAAATTTGCCTCACTACTGTCCTCAGGATTGAGTCCAAACACCTGCATTACCAGCGCCCCTCCTGTCTCCCTCTGTGCCCAAACAAACCAAATGGTGTCCTCCTGAGGACGCCAAGTCTCCAAACCTTGACACCTGCTGCTTCTGGGCACTTTCTCCTGCCATTTGCTGAGTGCTGGCAGGATTCTCTCAATCCAGATGTGATTGCGGGCCCAGCTCAAGCTCGGCCTCCTCCAGAGAGCCTTTTCACTTTACCCTAGAAACTGTGGACCTAGCCTTCTACCAGACACTCCTCAGTTTCTCGTATCCATGCCTATTTCTCCATTTTGCCTGTATGTTCCTTAAGAATTGTGTGGGGTTTTTTTCATTGAAAATAATTCTTAGTTCTTTTTTTTTTTGTGGCTGCCTAAAAATTGTTCCTGAATTTTAATATGAAAAGTATATATAGCTTCAAAAGTAACCCTAAGCTCATAGATTCTTGAAAAGAGTTAGTTACAGAACCTTCTAATTAATATGCAATGTGTCTATGAAAATTCTGTCATATTACTGAGAACTACCCAGATCTCAACATTTTTTAAACTAAACTTCTCATTTTGAGATAATTATAGATTAACAGGGTGTTATAAGAAATAATACAGAGAGATCCTATGTACCATTTACCCAGTTTCTCCCAATGGTACATCTGACAAAACTATAGTTCAGTGCCACAACCAGGATATTGACATCGATACAGTCAATATACAGAACATTTCCATCATGACAACTGTCCCTCCTGTTGTCGTTGTAGAGCAACACTCACCTGCCCCCAATCCCCTGCCCCCAGCAACTACTAATCTGTTCTCCATTTCTATAATTTTGTCATTTCAAAAATGTTATATAAATGGAATCATGCAGTATGTCATCTTTTGGGATTGACTTTTTTCACTCAGTGTAATTCCCTAGAGATTCATCCAAATTGTCACATTGTAGCAATAGTTAGCTCCTTTTTATTGCTGAGTAGTATTCTATATTTTGGATATGCCCTTGTTTGTTTAACCATTCACCTCTTGGAGGACATCTGGGATCTTTTTAGTTTTGGAGTATTATGAATAAAGTTGTCAACATTCATATACAGATTTCATGTGAACATGAGTTTTCGTTTGTCTGGGATAAGTGCCCAAGATTGCAAGTGCGAGGTCATATGGTAGTTGAATGTTTAGTTTTATAGGAAACTGTCAAACTTTTTCAGAGTGGCTGTACTATTTTACATTCCACCAGCAGTTTGTGAGTGATCCAATTTCTCTGCATCCTTACCAACATTTGGTGTTGTCACTATTTTTATTTTAGCCATTCTGATATATGTAGGAATATCTCATTGTAGTTTTAATTTGCATCTTCCTAGTGGCTAATGATGAATAAATTTTCACGTACTTATTTGCTATCTATATATCCTCTTCAGCAAGATGTCTGTGCATGTCTTTCACCCATTTTCTAATTTGAATGCTTTTTCTTTCGCAGTTGAGTTTTAAGAGTTCTTTATATATTAGATAACGTAGTTTGCAGATATTTTCTCCCTCTTCTTCTCATCCTCTTAACAGGGTCTTTCATAGAGCAAAAGTTTTGAACTTTGGTGAGGGCGAATTTATCAGTTTTTCCTTTTATGAATCATGTTTTTGGTGTCAAGTCTAAGAACTCTTTGCCTAGACCTAGACCCCCCAATTTTTTTCCTGTTTTATATGCTTTATAGTTTTATATTTTACAGTTAAGTCTGTGATGCATTTTTAGTTAATTTTTATATAAAGTGTTGAGTATAGGTTTAGGCTCATTTTCTGCATATGGACATCCAGTTGCTCTAGCACGATTTGTTGAAAAGGCTGACTTGGTTTTTGAGGTGAAGTCAAATTTCTCTCTCCTTGACTTCAGAGCGAGCCACCTTCCATGCCTTCCAGACAGCACAGACTCAGCATGTCCCAAACAGAGCTCATCATTGTTCTCCTCTTAACCCATCCTTAACATTTTCCTCTTCCTAATTTCACTATTTTTGTCAACAGTACCCTTCACCCAGTGGCCCAAGCCGGAAACTCAATTGCCAAAGTCATTATCCTGGAATCCACCCTTATCTTTAAATCTAACATACGCTAGGTTACCAAATCTTGTCCACTCTGTACCCAAGCCATCTCTCAAACTCATTCCCTTCTTTAGATCTCCCCTGTCTCCAGCATCTTTTGCCTCAAATACTGCACAGCCTCCTAATTTTACTCCCTAATTTTAGTCTTGCTTCCTAATCCATTCTCCGCAATGCAGCTATGGTAATCCTCCTAAAATGCAGATCTGATTACGTAACTCTCCGTGTCTTAAAGTCTTTCTATTGTGTCCTGCTGCCCTAGGGCAAAAGTTTCATAAAGCTTTTCACGAAACTCTGGATCAAATCTCCAGCTTCTGCAGCAGTACCTAACACAGTGCCTGACTCGCCATAAATATATATTGATTGACTAATAGAGTCTTAAATTTTGGATGAAGTAAACTTCCCATTGTCAACATCATAGATTCCATTTTTAATAATGTTTGCATCTGCATTCTCGGAGTGTCCAAGTTTAGTGGCAGTGAAGCCCGCTCCAGGGCCTGGTGTCTTAGGGTTACACCATCACAGAACCGAGACAAGGATTTGGGTGCAGGAACTTTCTTTAGGATGTGATTCTAAGAAGCAGGAATAAAAGAGCAAGAAAAATGAGACAACAAAGAAAGATCAGTTGTTCTCTGGGACTCGTGAGAAGCGCACAGAATAAAATAGACCTGCGTATAAGTAGCTAGAGCCTGAAATGCAGAGATCCAGAGCATGTATCCACCTGCTGCTGACCCCCATTGGCTGACGTTGCTGCCGAAGTGTTAATTCTCCTGCGTCTACGCTTGCCCACCCAGGAGCGAGCACCCACAGCACTGGGAAAAATACCCTGGGGCAGAAAACAGGAAGACGCAGAGCTCACTTTGGAGGTGGGTTGCTAGCCATACAGGATGAGGTTGAGTTTGCATGAAATGCTCCACTGCTGCTGACAAAGGAATCAGTAGTGGGATCACGAGATACAGTGTAAGCCCCAGAGGTATTCGCTACAAACCCCAGAGTGGAGTAGGGTATCAGCAGTGTCAGTGTTCCTTCTGAGTATCAATAGAAGACCTTTATTTTAATATTCCGTGCATGAAGCAGATAATAACACCAGAATTCAAAGCAGGGTGTCATTGGAGCGGGATGGAGAATAAGTACAGTAAGTGCTATAGGAGCTTACTAGACAGATTTAAAAATCTATATTACATCAACCATCAGACGTGAATAATCCTGATATGCCAGAGCATTTTTATTCTTAACACATGGGGTTATTGGGAAGATCAAAAGAAATAATCATTAAAAAGCACTTTGCGCAGCGCCTGGAACAAAGCAGGCGGTCGATAAATGTTAATGTTTATACGATTATTATTGTCGATTGTCAGAATTCATCAGACCCACATCAGCAAATAGTAGTAAGTGGTCTGTCAGCAGGAACATGGAAACATTCTCATTACGTGGAACTCACTGTTGCAGGGACAGTCATTAAAACAGGATCTAATTTTAGTCTTCTGGGAGACAGAAAATGCTAGGTTCTCCGGAAATGTTGAATCCTCCCTTGGACATGTAGTTTCATTTTCCAAAATTAAATTGCATAATCTGTAAAACGAAAAGGAAATTGTACTGCTCTTCGTGAAAGGCCCAGGAAAAACTGAGGCACTGTACAATACCAATGAAAACAATTGTTATTTTTCCACAGGGCCTAATTAGAAATAAAGAATCAAGGTCAGTCACAAACTTCTGAGCTATAAGGAAGGAAAGGAGCAAACTCCCCCCCCCCCCCCGTTATTTTACGGCTGCCAGGTTGAACTCATACTTATCCAATGAGCCCCAAAATGGAATACCCCTCTGTGCCAACTGTACTGATGATAGTGATTCAGGGAGTAAATGATAAGATTCCATCCTTCTAAAGTGCTTTTAGAATTGGATTCTAGGATGTTTCATTTTGCTATTGGCCAATCACAAAAGAGACTACAGTAGAGAAAAGTGAAGACATCATGCTGAAGAGAGGGTGCCGCACAGAAAAGGAAGAAAGACCCCCTAATTTAGAGATATAGATGGAGGGAAAAGGCAGTTATGCTGTAATAGAAGGGAAACATTAGATAGAGCAATAAGAAAGGAGAAAAACGGCTTAGAAGATAAAGAATCAAGGAAAGATAGGAATAGACTATAGCGTGGGCACGGGCACACACACAGATGCACACACAAAAATACAAAAGGACACTGCAGGGGAAGTGCAGTGATTATTACACAGATTAAATGCAAACATTTAAAATGAAGGTGAGAAGCTTCTAAGAGGAATGAGTGGGCAGTAAACTGAACTGCATTGTCTTTACCAAGACAAAGACCACAATTTTTTTATCCTTTCACCTCTACCAACTCCCTTCTACTTTCCACCCCCCTCCCCTCTTTTTTATTTTTTCAGAGGGTGGGGAAGTCTTAAGAATAACAGAATGGCCTTTTGCCCAGTGGTGTTCTCCTAATCCATTTCCAGTAAGTTCTACGGTGGTTCAAAGCCACATTCCAGGGTCTCAGAGATACCATTCTTCTCCCTCAGATCGTTCTGCTCCTGTGCCTGCAGTTTGTGTTATCAGTGGTGCATAGCCTGAGAACTCCAGGACCTCTGCCAGCTCTCTAAGTAATATGATTAGCATCTAAAGAAACACAAGGAGCCCGTGACTCGGTCCTTTTGCAATTAAAATCATATTCAGAAAGCCTTTTGGTCATAGGCATTTGGGGGAAAAAAAAAGAGTCACTTCCAGGAATCTTTCTTTGTTCAGAACCCAGCTTAGAGTTCTCTACTTCTTTCAACAGAGTGCCTGCCAGTAACTGTAAAAGAGTTTAAAACCTAAACTGTTGTGCAACCTGTGTGATAAGAGCAACTCCCTGTGCAACTGGGCAGCATTTCTGTTGTATGGCTTATTTTTTTCCTGGACTCTCCCAGTCTGAGAGAAAATGGATGTAAGTTCTTCTTTCATTGATTCAGACCCAGACAAGCAGTGTGGGTGGCCTCGTTCACCCACGTGTGTCACTGCTGTCTCCAGAACAGAAGAGCTGACCAAGACACCACACTCTCCAGCCAAGGGGTGAGGAATATCTTGGTGTTGTGGTAGATTGTTAGTGGAAACGATGTTAGAAAATGTAAGGCACCTCCACTATGGAAAACAGTATAGGGGCTCCTCAAAAAATTAAAAGTAGAACTACCATATAATCCAGCAATTTCACTTCTGGGTATTTACCCAAAGAAAACAGAAACACTAATTGGAAAAGATACATGCACCCCAATGTTTATTGTAGCATTATTCACAATAGCCAAGATACGGAAGCAACCTAAGTGTCCATCGACAGATGAATGGATAAAGAAGATGTGGTATATACACACACAATGGAGTATTACTCAGCCATAAAGAAAAAAGAAAACTTGCCATTTGTGACAACATGGATGGTTCTAGAGGGTATCATGCTAAGAAAAATAAGTCAGACAGACAAATACCATATGATCTCACTTATATGTGGAATCTAAAAAAGCTGAAAACAAAACAAGATGAAAACAGACTCATAGATGTAGAGAACAAATGAGTGGCTGTCAGAGGGAAAAGAGGCGTGGGCTTGGGCGAATCAGGTAAAGGGGATTGGGAGGTACAAACCTCCAGTTATAAAATAAATAAGTCATGGGGATGTAACCTACAGCATAAAGGAATATGGTCAATAATACTGTAATAACTTTGTAGGGGACAGATGGCTACTAGACATATCATGGTGATCATTTCATAATGGATGTAAATGTCAAATCACTGTGTAGTACACCTGAAATTAGCATAATATTGTATATCAACTACATTTCAATAAAAAAAATTACAGGGTACCCCTCCTAAACCGAGTAAAAAGACAGCTGTCGAAGCCTTTGTTTTAATAGGGAGCCCCTAATACAAATCTCTTAAAAGAATTTTGTTAAGGCATAAAGGGTATCTATTAGGTCAGTCTGTCAACAACTAGCACCCTTTTATTCGTTTTTTTATTGAATTGTATTTGACATACAAAATTGTTTAAGTTTAAAGTATACAGTGTGTTAATTTGATACGTTTATGTTGCAATATGATTGCCATAGTAGTGTTGGCTAATACCTCTATTGTATCACATAATGATCGTTTCTTCTGGTATTGGGAACTGTTAAAATCTAGTCTCTTAGCAAGTTGATGGTTTATAATACTCTTCTGTTGTCTGTAATCACTGTGCTGTGTATTAGATCTCCAGGACTTATTTTCCTACTAGTTGCAACGATATACCCTTAAACAACATCTCTCCCATTCCCCCACCTTTTTATGGAATACTACTCAGCCATGAGAAAGAAGGAAATTCTGCCATTTGCAGCAACATGGATGGACCTTGAGGACATTACGCTAAGTGAGATAAGTCACACAGAGAAAGACAAGTGCTGTATGATCTCACTTACGTGTGGAATCTAAAAGAACTGAAAACGAACATCCTTTTAAATGGCCAAATCCCAGGTGGTCAGCAGCTTAGCTAAAATGTCCAAGTACCTTTTCCTAACACGGAAACTCCTTTGAAGCTCCAGCTCTCACTAATGATCCCCAGCAGCTCTGGACAGTGCTGCTTTTCACAAATGAAGCTTTTTAAAAACTTCGAGTGGAAAAATGTGGCTTTCAGTTTTCAAACAAATCTTTCTATTAAAAAAAAAAGTACTGAAATGGGCATACTTCACAGTCTTAAATGCACACACATTATTGAAATATTCTTAAGCCTGACAGATGGGCTCAAATCAAGTATTATACTCATGAATATGTTCTCTTTTCCTAATATCAGCAGCAAAGAATGGGAAATAGGAAGGGGTGCGGTGCCAGGTAGGAGGCCAGCCAAGTTTGCCTAAAGCCTCATGATAGGAAATGGAAACTAACTTGCACTGATGACCTAGTGGCAGCTACTATCTAGTATTCTATAGCCATTATTTCTCCATGATGAGACTGGAGAAGATCTCCCAAGAGTTAATACAGCAGTTGGTAAAATCATTATACTATAATGGGTATAATTCTGCCCTCTGTCACCTTTTTATGAAGTATCTTGAGATTTTAAAAGGTGGAACCCTTTGCAATTCTTGAACAACTTGTATACCTAGCTCTTAATAATCATTGTGATGAGTTCATTTGTAACCATTTCTAGGCTCGATGTTCATTTTCTTAAATGTTTCTGTAGTTTCCCCTTTATTATAAAGTGTATTAGGTTGGCCTCTTGGCTGTGACAGAAAACTCAACTCCGATTAGTCAAGGGAAAAAAGGGTGACTGTGGCAGTGGAGGCAGGCTCTCCTGCTCCGCTCTTAGCATCCTCAACATTTCCAGCAGAAGAAGAGAGAGGGCAAGCTACTCTCACCCAGGAGTTTAAAAACTGCTTGGGCCTGACTCTCAACGGCCCAGATGGAGTCCTGTGCCCATCTCGGCTAAGGGAATGGAATGCTTTCATTAACTGATTGATTGATTGATGTTGCAGGTTAGGCCCTCCAGGAAACAGATGCCAAGATAGATTTACTGTGAAGAAAAAGGGACTGAAGCAGGATTGAGCGGGCGGAGCCATTAGCTCATAATGCAGATCTTATGAAGTCTGGGCCAGCCTGATGGGGAGCTCCAGAGCAAAAATTGCCAATTAGATGGGGGTCCTTAATGGGGCAGACCTGAGGACAGTCTGTATATAACTTGGGACTGTTACTTTTCCCTCCTCACTAGTTAAGAGTTGTAGAATGGAACTCAGGTCTTAACTCAAACATCCGTATCATCATGTATATGAAGTAGAGAGTGAAGGTTAATATAGACCAGTGGTTCTCAAGCAGAGGCGATTTTTGTCTCCCAGGGTACATGGCAATGTCTGGAGGCATTTTTGGTTATCACAGCTGGGGAAGCGGTGCTCCTGGCATCTAGTGGGCAGAGGTCAGGGATGCTGCTAGACATCTTCTGGCACACAGGATAGAACAACAAAGAATTAACCAGGTCAAGGGTCAGTAGTACCAAAGTAGAGAAACCTTGTTCCATAGATAAAGATACATATCTTATGTGCACACATGTACTGAGAAAGGCCGTGAAAACCTTTCTTCTTTGATAAATTCGTAATAGTGACTTTTTTGTTCTTACTGACATCTATCAATACTTGTTATTGAGATTCCATCCAACTCATTTAACTTTTGGACAGAAAGACTAGATTGACTTAGTGAGATTTCTAAATCCTGGGTTTTTAGAAAATTATGTTTTTAAGGCAAAAAGTAATTTGGCTTAATTTACATACTATTTAGTATTTAACATCCTTAAAGACTTTGCTTTGGTGACTAGATAAGAATCATCCGTGTTTAGCATGTTAGTTGCCTTATGAAAGTGTTATTTCAAAAGTACTAATTTGTTTCTGGTCTGTTTAAATATCCTTGGACTATAGATATGTTTAGTCTGGAAGTTTACTCTGATGTATACTTTTTGTACACTACAAAGTTGAATCTCACTGCCAGCTCAGATTGAAATATCGAAAAGTTCAAATTTAGAGTAAAATAAGTGAATATTTACCGCAGTATGCCTTCATATGCAAGAATGTGTTTCTCTTTGTGGGATTTCTGCTAAAAGAATAACACAACAAAAGGAAACTTTTAGCACTATACATTTTGAACCATCCAATAGATGCTTTAGGCTTCAGGGAATTTCTCTCCAGAGCTGCTGCTAAGAAAATAAAAAGACTGGTTAATGCCTGAAGGGATAAAAAGATCAGCTAACCAAAAAAAAAAGTTTTCTCCAAGATGTGAAACGTGTGTTCAATCCTAGATCAAGGACTAGATGTTCAAAGTTCTATATATGAAGTTTAACATTACTTTCGAAAAGTCTAGAAGAAAGTTTGTTATCAGTGCAAAAAAAATCATTTTCAAGTATGAACATAGTGATACCAGGTCTTTACTCATGTAAAAGACACTCTTTTTCTCTAAACACAAAATTATTAAGTACTTTTATATCCAACCATCTATATTCACATAACCATAAAAAAACAGTTATGACACAGTGAGGAACAGACAAGAAAACAAACTATTTTAATAGCTATATTTTGAAAGCTCCTTCCAAACAAATGTGAAATGTTTAAAAGAAGGGAGGGACTTCCCTGGCGGTCCAGTGCGCTTCCAATGCAGGGAGTGCGGGTTAGATCCCTGGTCGGGGAGCTAAAACCCCATGTGCCTCGCGGCCAAAAAACCAAAACATAAAACAGAAGCAATATTGCAATAAATTCAATAAAGACTTTCAAAATGGTCCACATCAAAAAAAAATCTAAAAAATAAAAGAAGGGAGAATGATGAATTGTTGCTTACCAGAACGAAACAAAATAATCAACGGTGTGAGTGATACCATTTGAAATCTTGGGAATCTCTAATCCATTAAGATTATGTCACTAATGGCATACAAAATGCCTGTTCAAAAAGTACTCCTCAGTGGACATGAGATGCTAAGCTACATAGACTCTGAGTCTGATCTAGGTCCATGGTGTTTTGTGTCACCCCCTTCCGGAAGCCTCCCGCATTGTTCCCGGCCTCCTTGCTCCTTACCTCTAGAAATTCATAATGCTCTTATTGGTCAGTAACACAGACACTAGCACTTAAAGACTCTCTAATTTCTCCCATGTGCAGTCTTCTTCCTACAAGACACAAGGTTCTCGAGAGCAGGGATTCCTCATGTTCCAGCTTTGCTCTCCTCCGCAAGACGAACACACAGGCCAGTGTATATAACAGCACTTGAAAATGCTTGGGGAATAATTGATTACTAAGCTCACCTCTCATGCTCTCCACTCTAGACTTGTTTAGGTCCTGCCAAAGGACAGAAATTGCCTAGCTCTCCCCAACTGGCCAACTTGAGTATTTACTATAAAAGAAGCCAGCTAGATAAGGAACTTCCCCCAGAGATGTGTCTGCCCAATGCACCCACGCCTATTCTGCTCTGACACCCACTTTTTAATACAAGTAAGTAACAGCTACTATTTACTCAGTACTTACCTTGTAGCAGATGCTCTTAAATGCTTTTCAGGTGTTCTTTTTTTTTTTAGGACAATACAATATTTCTACCCAAGCCATTGTAGGAGTCTTGCTAACTATCGGGATAAATGATGTGAGGGGCTTTGAAGAGAATTCACTGCCACCCCCCTCATGATTTTTCCATCATTCCATCTCGTCTTTGTCCAGCCATTTTTGATTTACTGTTTGGGGTTAGTTATCGTATCAAGCTGTGCCCCAACACGCCAGTGGTTCCTCCCGATTTTTACACATCTCCTCGTCACCTAGGATGAAAGTCTGAAGTTTCCTTGACTCTCTTCCCTCCTTCTGGTGCCCTTACGTTTAGCCCATCGTGTCCTCATCTCTTGGGGGTTTTTCTGGCAACTTATCCTCTTATCACTTTCTCCATGCTTCAGTTCATCCTAAAACACTGCTCTGACCGTGGTATTTCTTTATTTAAAAAAATTTATGTAGGGCTTCCCTGGTGGCGCAGTGGTTGAGAGTCCGCCTGCCGATGCAGGGGACACGGGTTTGTGCCCCGATCCGGGAGGATCCCACATGCCGTGGAGCGGCTGGGCCTGTGAGCCATGGCCGCTGAGCCTGCGCGTCCGGAGCCTGTGCTCCGCAACGGGAGACGCCACAACAGTGAGAGGCCCGCGTACCGCAAAAAATAATAATAATAATAATAATAATGTAGAATATGAAAATGTTAGCAGTAGTTGCCACCAGGCTGGGAAGCAAGATGGCTCGAAGGATATGGTGAATGGGTAACTCACATTGTAAAAATTCTTATTGTTCTTCTTGAATTTTGTTATCATGTGAATGCATTAAAAAGAAAAAAAAGTGAATTTTTAAACTAGTAATTTATAAAAATATTTGAATGCCTTCCCATGAAAAACGAAATGAAGTCTCTGTTCTTAAACCTGACAGTCAAGTACTGCTCTGGGCTGCCTCCAAGCTACATTTCCAGCCTGATATTCTTCAGCTCTCCCTCTGTTTATACCCCACATCTGGGCCTTTCCTAGTGCCAAAAAAATTGTTCATTCTGCTCTTAACACACAGAATGTTTCTTCTGTTTTTGTCCATCAAAACCTTACCCAACTTCGAAGGCCCAGCTTAAAAGCTTCATTCCTTCATTAATTCAGTTCAGATACTCTGTAAGCCCCATAGCTACGTATGCTTCTTTTAGTGCTTTTAAGCACAGTTCCCAGGAGAAGAAAGGAGTGAGCATCTACTGAGTGCTAAGAAATAGACTCTCCAGCCATGTACTTTACAACATCCCATTCTCTGTACGCTAGTTTCACCATCTCTAAAATGGTCATGAATAGGAGTACCTTCCTCACTGTGCTGTTCATTCTGTCCAGTATTTAGTTGGATGCATACTAAGAGATGGGCACTGACCTGAATCCTGGGGATACAGCCGTGAATGAAATAGACCAATAGATCTGCTCTCGGCAAGTTTACTTTAGGATAGGAAAGGCTTCAATGAGATGTACCTCTAAAGCTCTTAAAACGGCGCTTGGAATGTAGTAAGTGCTCTACAGATGTTAGCTATTGCTACTGTTGCCACTGTTGCTGTTATTTGGTATTTCTGTTTACAGATAAGGAAACTAATGCTTACAGACTATTAGATAAGATGCTGAAGGTCAAATAGCTAGTAGAGGATTCCAACTCAGGTCTTCTGGACCGGTAGGACTGATAGCCTTCCCACTATACCAGTGGCTCCAAAAACAGACTATATGTCAGAATCGGTAGAGCTTTAAAGAAAGTACAGATTCTCAAGCCCTAGCCCCGGATAGACTAAGACAGAAATTGTAGAGATGAGCTACGAATCTGTATTTTTAAAAGACTTTCCAGGTAGTTGTGATACTCTGTCAAATCAGTGAATGACTGCCCTACATTAAAATCTTTCTCATGCCACTTTACCTATTTATAAACAACTAAATCATAAATTCATTTAAAATAGGCTCCTTATTATTTTTTTTCTCCTTTCTCTCCTAGCAGAGTGCCTTTTAAGCACTCAATAAGTATTTGAGTAATTGTTTAATTATTTAATTAAAGTTGCTCTTAAAATGCAGATACAGCTGTAGTATCAGCAGCCTGTTGTGAGCTATCATTGATCTTCCTAGGGACATTTATTAATCAGCTAAGAACCGGTACTTGGGAAAGACAGGCGAAACACCTGGGAAGGGAACTGAGAAAACTTCCAAACCAGATGTTAGCCCTGTCATTACACAGCCTAGGACCCCTGTCTCACCTTGTCCACCCTCCACTGACAACTTCAGGTAAAAATGCAGAAAATGTATTACTAAAAATCAAGAGATTCCCCCTCCCATTTTTGTTTCTCTTGAGTTGACACATATATCTGTTTTGGAAAATAGGGAGAAAATCTCTTTTTAAAAGAAAGGGAAAAAATCCTTTATTCTTGTCACACCACGAACATGGAGTTCACTGCTATACGTTAAAATTATAAAGCAAGATCCCCAAATGCACTGGCTGATTATTCACAGTAGACATATTAAGTCAAGAAGCTTATTTTTTCTCTCTTCGCTAAGGCAGAAAGCCTGGGGCTATATGCATTTTTATTACACTTTACTGTCTTGGTTTCACTTGAGAATTAAAAAGAAAGTCAAGGTACAGTGCATGTATCCTGATGGATTTTAGGATTTCTTGCTTTAGTGAAAGGAAGAATCTCATAAAGTATCTCAGATTTTTGCTTAAGGAAGAATACCTACTTCTACGATGACCTAGAAATTCAGTCTTTTATTTCTCCTATAAAAGATCGCATTGTACTCTGGATTTTTTTTCCCGGTAGTTTTCTGCACTATGTAAAGCCACATTAAAAAAAATAGCTTTCCTTTAGATTTGAAGTGAAAACATCTCGAATAGTTCGAGGAAGTCTTAGGACTATTCACGGAGCTGACACACCGCCTCGGGGTTGAGGTGAGTTGGAGCGAAGGGGGAGGGGAGGCAGGGGGAGTGTCAAGAAAGCTGAGTGGGAGACTGTATAGACTGAGAGGGAGCGAATATACATACGTCAGAGTTCTAGCTCCAGTTCTGACAAATGTACACTGAGAAACAATAGAATTGCATCGCCCCATCTTCTGTCCTTTATTTAGAAGCATGAAGTGTACTTACTTACTCAACTTGCGCCTCTTTTCCTGGTATGCAAAAAAGTGAGAAGGACCAAACGTTGCAGGACTGGGAAATACAGTAGATGAGATCTTCCGGTTAATTGATTTGTAAAGAACAGCCTGATACTGGTTTAGCAGCTCTGCATCAGTGACAGAAAAGAAAGACGCTTTTCAGTGGCCTGGAGGAGGAGAGCTGGGAACTGGAAACAGGGGCTGGTGGCAGACAAGGTTCTTTCATATGTGGTCAGATTGACTGTGAAGGGAGTCATGGTCAGGAAGCTTTGGAAATGCTGTGAGGATAGCGTGGGATTTCAGGGGTGTTGATTTCCTTGGTTAAGGTTGCTGCGCGCATACTTCAGCAAATTGTCCCTCCCAGCCATCATTGTCAAGGCGATTAGTAGACCAAACTGAAAATCTACAAGTGTATTATTACTCGAAATCAAGGATTTTGCCATTGAGCTAAAAAAAAAGGTTTATTCTGGTGCTCTTTCTTTTTTCATTTATCTTCAAGGTTTCACCCTGCTTTAGTCATCTTTTAGTATGAATTTGCTAACTGCTATATACGTTGTCTTCCCCCCCACCCAGATGATACCAGTTCTGTTTTATCCCCTTGATAATTATTTCAAATTGCCACTTCCGGTCCTTAGGAACACTCCTGTGTTCTAGTACCAGGAGGTATAATTATGTCATTCCCACGCGAACACTATGCTACTTATGACCCAAAATGCCACTAGAAAGAAAAATTTTTGTGAGAATGATATCTTCCAAATGTGGAATAAATAAAGCTCAAAAATAAATAGCTGGGCTTCCCTGGTGGCGCAGTGGTTGAGAGTCCGCCTGCCGATGCAGGGGACGCGGGTTCGTGCCCCGGTCCGGGAAGATCCCACATGCCGCAGAGTGGCTGGGCGCGTGAGCCATGGCCGCTGAGCCTGCGTGTCCAGAGCCTGTGCTCCGCAGCGGCAGAGGCCACAACAGTGAGAGGCCCACGTACTGCAAAAAAAAAAAAAAAAAAAAAAAAAAAAAGAATAAATAGCTGAAGCTGAAATGTAACTGATTTAAACGTATTGGTATGGTGAGGTGCGAGCCACTTGACTTTAGTTCCCGCTCCAAATCATGAGATACATTAGGAAAGGTTTTTAAAGGAAACCTATTTTTTAAGATAAAATCTGCATCAAGTTACATCACCCAAGCAGAGTAATTCACCTTTTATCTCTTGAAGACAAGAAACAAAGAGCAGAAGAAATGCTTCCTATGAACTCTACCCTTCCCAGCACATTTTTTTCATGACAGTGTGTAGATGTAACAAAAACTAAATATTTTGACAAATGAAGCAGGATAAGGATGTTGATTGTTGCTTTTCTGAATTAAAATTAATGATACCCTTAAGGTACTTGGGTCTATGAAGTCAACTTAATGTTGGTATAACCTGACTCCATTATCACAGAATGAGGCAGCTACATGAGCACGAAAACTAATAAACAGACTTGCAAGGTGCATTTTAGAAATCGGTGAGGTGAAAGCTAAAAGCTTAACAGTGGACAAAGGACTTGCTGTTTTGTCCCTTGCTTTCCGGTTGTTGGAAGAGTTCGTCAGAATTAGAGGACTAATGTTCCTGAAGAAGCGCCCGGCTGGCTCTAGGCTGGGGCTCCTGTTCACATCATGCCCCACCTGCCTTGTAGGGACGCACAGCCACTTCATGTTACGCGCTCTCTGTTTGCCTCAGCACAGCCTGTGTGCTCTTCTGGTAGGTTGTACAGGACACAGTTGGGAAGAGCGAGTGGAAGGGTGGGTGCAGGAGAGAGGAAGGAGAAAGGTAGGAATAAGAAAAGGAATCAGAGATTAAGAAGACGGGAATCAGCACAGAAGTACAAATTTGGAAGCTGGGAAAAAAACTCTCTGAGAGAAGAACGTAAAAAGCGGTGGATTAATGATGGTCTGAGATGGCACGCATTAGCATCCATGCCACAAATCACACAAAATGAGCTAATAATTATGCTCCTACTCAGAGAGAGCACTGTGCTAGCACGGGTTGCTTTCCTGTGATCTATCCTGAAGTCAAGTGCAAGAAACTCCGCTTAACTCAGAAGTGTCTCAGGGTCAAGAAAACACATAAATAAATTTTCAAGGAAAAGAAAATTCAGCCAACTTTTGCATTCAACAAGCCCAGATTGTTTTGCCACAGAGCTGTACCTATCATACGTCCTCATTCCAAACCTTATCTCAGAGCATTTTTCTTTTCAGTCACAACTCAGAAGAAATCACGATTAGAACAATGGATTTTAAATGAAAAGAGTTACAACTCGTTAAGAGGATTTTAACTGAAAGTGAAATAAATCTCAGGAGAGTTTTCAGGATAATGTTTGGGCACGTGTTTATTATGAGTGTTACAAGTAAGAATTTGGAAGTAAGAATGAATTCTGAAGGCTTCCCCCAGTAGATAAATGCATGCAGAGAAGTGTACAAACTGCAAAATTTCAGAACAAAAACTCACGAATAGACTGGAGAGAGTCGTTTGTGTGCGTGTGCGTTGTTTATTCACTAGCATCACAGCACAAGGAGAGTTTTATTTTTATGGGCTCATTAGTGGAGGTGTGAACTGTGGTTCTTGCATGCCCATGGATACCTATCAAGGGTCTTAACAAACTGAGACCCAGAAAATTGAAATATACATGCCCAGTTACATCTTTTCCCAAGACTGGAGTAAACACGATTTATGCATGTAGTGCCAGTAAGAACACTTGGACACCAGGAAGGAATCACATTGTATAACAATGTATTTCCACATCAGGAGGGAATTCTTAGCTCTTCTAAAACTCCAGTGGAGATGAAAACTTAAAAGTAATTAACTAGCAGGTCAAAAGAAAAATTGGAAGCCCTTGAGAACTTAAAGTTAAGTAACAAATATTTGCACTTAGATCAATTTATTTAAAATCATTACTAGGAGCCACAGTGTTGTTATCTGTCCTTTTTCTTTCTTCTCCTTTTGGCTTATTTAAAGCAATTTTGAAGAAAAAAGGAAATAAAGATATTCTTCAAAATACACAGAGGAATTGACTGAGCTTTGGGGAACAGTCACAGCTGGGAATGGAGTGTGTTATCATTAATTTAGTTGAAGGACTTGGTGCTCATTTATTATCTCCAAAATTACACTTTCAAGTATACCTTAATCACACTTAGTGTAGTGCCTAAAGTAACAGGCTCAAAAAGCCTTTTCATTCACTCATTTATTGAGTATTTACTGAGCATCTCCTTTGTATTAGGCACTATACCAAACTGTGAACAAGGCAGACAGGGTCCCAATCTACATGGACAAGGAACTTACATTCTAGTAAATATCTTCTGAATGAATAGAGAGATATTTCTTAGTGAAGTGAAAGAAGGGAGGTCTCTGCAAAGAGTACACTGCCTACAGAAAGGAGAAAGCAAAGAAGACTAATATATAGTCTTCATAGCTCTCAAATACGATTATTTAAAAATTAGAATAAAACAGATATGGAGGAGTTTTGGGCTCTGGGTTTGTCATACAAATTACTGCTTTTTAAAATTTTTCTTAATCTAACGTAGGCACAGTGAATCTAAATGGTTTTCTTTTCTTTTTATTTTTTTAACTTTGAGCATCAAAAAAGAAGGAAAGAAAGAAGGGAGGGAGGGAGGGAGGGAGGAAAGGCCTTTCCAAAAACTTGTTTTGGGACTCTTGAAAAAGAAATTCTCCATTCAAAATATAATGGTTATGGTGAAGATCCTTGAATAAACTACACATTAATTCATTCAGCTAATATGAATCGAGCACCTGCCATAGGCCAGGTACTGTGCTTGTCAACTAGGATATAGTAAGGAAAGAAAGAAGGGTCCCTGTCCTCAGAGAGCATATTTGATTTTTGTTTTCGTTTTTGTTTTTTTGTGTGGTACGCGGGCCTCTCACTGTTGTGGCCTCTCCCGTTGCGGAGCACAGGCTCCGGACGCGCAGGCTCAGCAGCCATGGCTCACGGGCCCAGCCGCTCCGCGGCACGTGGGATCTTCCCGGACCGGGGCCCGAACCCGTGTCCCCTGCATCGGCAGGCGGAGTCCCATCCACTGCGCCACCAGGGAAGCCCTGTTTGTCGTTGTTGTTGTTGTTGTTGTTAAAAAAAAGAGAGACTTTTTCCCCCCGACATGCTTTTTCTGAAGAAATGCTGCAAACTAGATCTTGGTACCCATGGAGCAGATGGCAGATTTTTGTCCATCTGGGGTAGTTCTAAAGAATAGACCCTTGTGTATCAATAGATCAGGTTTCTTCCAGTTCTAAACTTTCTTGATCTGTGATCTAATAGTAGACACAAGATGTGTGCTTCCAAAAGGATGTTATAATTGTATTTCTTTTTATGAAAAGAAACAGAGGTATGGCCTATTAATTTGGGGGAAATTGGGTTCTTCCTGTCTCTTTAAATAATTGTTTGGACTCCTTTGGTTCTTCCTTCTCCACTCACTTTCTAATGCTCAGTCCTGCCCTCTTCAGTCTCACTTCCCTTTCCTTCCTTTAATGACTGGGACAGATTGCTCTTCTCTAACTGGCTATACATGACATCTCCAGTTAAATGTTTCACTGTTAGGTCAAATTCGTCATGTTCCAAATGAAGTCATCCGCCCATTTGCCATTCCTCCCCTTTCTAATTATTAGTGTTTCCGTCAGCAGTATCCTCAATCTCCTGGTCTTCCACACTGGAAATCCTGAAGTTTTATTTGCTTCTACAATAATTACACTCCAACACCAAAGTGATTAGTTTTTCCTTACTTTAAAATACCTCCCAGTCTATACCATCTTTTCCATTCCAGGCAACACAGTCTTCATTCCAACACATATAACCCCAAGTCTAGTCAGTTGCAACAGCCTCTAACTGGTGTCAGCCTCCAGGTCCCTCTTGAATCTGTTACACTGACAGATTCATCTCCCTAAACTTCAACTTCCCTCTCAAATCATGAGTCCCCTCACGGAAGTCTCCAGTGGTTCCCTTTGCCTACGGGGTAAATCTTGAGCCTCAGTGTCTGCAATGTCTTGTTTTGCGTCATCTGCTTGCAGCTCACCTAGCTAACTGCATCTCACTGTCCTCTCTGAGACCAGTGTTCTGCTACCCCAAGATCTTCCTTAGGTTGTTTCCATTCCTCACCTCCAACCCGTTATGCTTCCAGAGATCAAGACTGTAGCATTCATTTATTGCATATCTCTTTCCATATTAACATATACTTAAAAAGGGAACAAACAATTAACCAAGTAAAGAATGAACTGTGCCAGAACGCAAGGTAATGGGATAAAATTTCTGGCTTTTGCTTCCTAGTTTGCATATAGTGTTTTATATTGGTTAAAAAAAAAAATCCAGTTAGTAAGGTCTAATGCATGGAGGTTATTGTTTCAAAAGGTTTTCAAATTTCATTTCCTTGCCTAATTGCTCACAAGAGTAAAGTGCTTTGTTCTCAAGTAGCTACAGTTTGTGAGGATCTTGTGTGCCTTCAAGTTTTCCTTTCTTTTTTTTTTTTTTTTTTTTTTTTTGCGGTACGCGGGCCTCTCACTGTTGTGGCCTCTCCCGTCGTGGAGCACAGGCTCCAGACACGCAGGCTCAGCGGCCATGGCTCACGGGCCTAGCCGCTCCGCGGCATGTGGAATCTTCCCGGACCGGGGCACGAACCTGTGTCCCCTGCATCGGCAGGCGGACTCCCAACCACTGCGCCACCAGGGAAGCCCCAAGTTTTCCTTTCTTAAAATTATTTCTTTATTTATTCTGTGCATTCAATCCATGCGATACCTTTCTCCAAAGATAATTTGTGAAAAGAAATATTTTCTGCTTAATTCTTTAGTTAAGACTCTTTCCTGAATATTTTATTTCATTACATGATGCATCTTTAATTTTTGTCTCACTATCATACATTTTCTTAAGTTCGAGTTATAGGGATGGAGATTCACTTTTATCTAATTTTAAATTCTTGACAATTGGATATACACTGGAAACAACCAGCATGGCCCTCCCTGTATAAGAAGGAAGCAACTTTCAGATCAGGGGCTTAAAATGGTCTGTGTTCCTGTACCCACGTGGTCCCTGTGAAGCCACTAACGCCATCTCCAGAGGAAATGGCCTGTGGCACGTTCATGCTCCTTTGCCATCCATGTGTTCCCTTGGGGATTTCCCTCTCATATGTGCAAAGATTTCTCCTCAGTGTCCATTCCCATATGGCCTCCCCATCCACAAACTTTCACATTCCTCTCTTCTTTATTTGTGTATTAAATGACCCATTCTGCATTTAGAAATAATTACGTATTCCATTCATTTGCATGTGTTCTTCTACAGCCCTTCTCTATAGTCTTAGGGTATCACATTCTTTAAGACCAGGAACTGGCCTTGCATTGGATCATAAAATATACTGATGACTAAGAGTTTCATAGATAGGTACACTACGTTAGGTCTGCTTTCAATAAATTAATTTAAAAATAAATTAAAAGGCCAACTGCATGTTAACTATTTACAGAGTACTTTGTGTTTTCAACTTTACTCTCTGGAGTAGCAGTTAAGAGCAAGAGCCAGACTGAATGAGCTTGAATCCTGAATCTGCCAGTTTACTAACCGCTTAAGCTTAGGCAAATTTTGTTTGTTTGGTTTCTTTATCCTCTCATCCTTCAGTTTCTACATCAGTGAAGTGGAGAGAGAATATTATTTCCTACTACAGAGTTATTGTGAAGATTAAATGTCACTTCATATTGTCATGCACAGAGTGCTTAAATATTAGCCATTTTTGTATGTTATGTGGTGCCTTGCACACTGTAACCTCTTCCTCTCCCTTTATTAACCATAATAGCAACAATAACAGCAGCTGCTAGCATTGATTGAGCAATTAGCATGTGATAGAAACTAGGCTAAACACATGTATCATCTTATTTAATTCCCACAATAACACCATAAGGTAGGAAGTATTGTTGTCCCATTTTAATGATAAGGTAAGTTAAGTTTAGAATAATTTACCCAGGGACATACAACGTGCAGTTGATGTCAGTGAGCATTCTCATTCATTCTCCCTATCTATCTCTCTCTCTCTCCCTCTCTCTCTTTCCTCTTTCTCATCTGCGCGCGCGCGCACAGACACACACACACACACACACACACACACACACACACACACAACACACACATTTATCCACTGGTTTGATCAACTAGTCATTACACGAATATTTCTTATACCACTTACTACATGCGGGGTTCAGTGCATCCTGTGGGAGGGAGGAGAGGAGAGGACAAATAAGCAAGGAATGGTTCCTGCCATCAAGAAGTTGCCAGTCCATTGCAGGAGATATCCACGTCCATATGACGAAAACAATGGCTATGATAGAAGTGTTCCAAGTATAAACCGTGTGCTGTGAGAATGCTGAGGAGGCAAACATATAACAGCCTTAAATGGGGAAAAGGGGGATAAGAACATTGCAGAGGGAAGGAGAACACGAACAGGTCTCAGGAGTGTTACATTGGATGGAATGTCTCAGGACAGGCCGGTAGAGTTTGACTGAGAGTGCAGGGTCCTAAGGCTGGGAAAGTAGGTTTCAAATGTCCCTCATGTTTTTCTGTGCATCGCAGTGAAGCGAACCCTCCATTTTTTTTTTTGAAACTCTGTGTGGTTTTCCAAATATTTGGTCCAAGCGAAGATGGACAAGGCTAGGGAGAACGTGTAAAAAAAAAAAAAAGATTGTTCTGGATCTAGGCTAGGTAATTGATTGATATGGGAAGGTCAGAGTTGGTGTTAGACCAGACTACCTGAGCCACTTTTTCAATGAGTTTAAGATGTATCTTACTTCTTGGGAGTTATCCACGCCACAGAGTGAACCTGCTTGAGCTCTGATGGCTCTGGGCAAGCTCTGACTAACGTCTAGTTTAGCATAGCCTGCTCAGAACCAAATCAAGATCCAAAGTTATAAAGCTAGGGTGCCTGGGGCCACCATGAATATAGAATTGGCAGTATGCCAGATGACACAATATACCATTTCACCCATAAAATTCTTCCCTTTTTCCCCCACTCAAAATGGAATTCACTGAGCTGAAAGGACACTGTGTCAGTATATTATAGAAAAACATAATAGGAAAAAACAGAATGGCAAACTTTATTCCATTGCCACCTAAACATATACTTCCCACTAATTTCCAAGTCCATTAAAATCTGAAATCTGAAAATTTCTTTATTTTCACCATCCACCCTATAGTTACCCTAAATTAAAACCTTGCCTCTGTTTCTTTGATACTTAAGTATCAATCAACTTTTGGTTACTTATTAATTTATCAATGATTATCACTTGATATCCATTAATTATCAATCAATATGATTCTTAAAAACATGTCAAAAGCAACAGACTAAGACAAAATATGTATCATTTCTGAGATCCTTTAGTCACCTAGTATAATGGTGAATGGCAACCTCCCTACCTAACGTTTTTGTGAAAGATCTGGAGTTTGCTTTTTTTTTTTTTTTTTTTTTTTTTGCTGTACGCGGGCCTATCACTGTTGTGGCCTCTCCCGTTGCGGAGCACAGGCTCCGGACGCGCAGGCTCAGTAGCCATGGCTCACGGGCCCAGCCCCTCCGCGGCATGTGGGATCTTCCTGGACCGGGGCACGAACCCGTGTCCCCTGCATCGGCAGGCAGACTCTCAACCACTGCACCACCAGGGAAGCCCTAGAGTTTGCATTTTTGATGGTACTAATTGGAGCAGTAATTCATTTGTGGCTACCAATGAGTAGAGTGTTCTTAGAAAATCCCATTTTAACATTGTCAAGAGAGCAAATCTTTTTTGTTTGGCCTTGGTTTGATAAAAATGGGTCTCGGAGGCCACATGTGGTAAGTGGCTATTAAAACAAGGTTATAAATTGTTGTTTTAATGTTCCAGCCTTAGGAGCCCAGAAGATCTTACCAAAAAGGATACATTGTTTTAATTGCCCCTCATTATATATGAGAGAACATAATTTTTCTCCTCTTCCTTGCAGGTAGCTGTTGAGGACCGCATCAGGCAGCTGCACGAAGCCCACAGGGACTTTGGCCCAGCATCCCAGCACTTCCTTTCCAGTAAGTCATTGTCAGTTTTCATTGCTTAACCTCTTCACTGCATCTTGGTGGCTAAGAATTAAGAGTTGAATTACAGTTGTCTCTGCCAAATGCACTGGAGGCACAAATCATCCTGAAATATAACTTAGTGGGTAAATTCAGAAGGTTAAGAAGAGGAGGACCAATTAGATCATTTTGTCCAGCCTTCAACTAATGCATAATTATTTCCCACAATGTATTCTCAAGTGCTAACTTTAGCAGTATTTTTGAGTCTTTAGTTCTGCTTATAGCAGTTCACTTCGTCAAGCTGATAATTATATATCATATAATTATTATATGATAATTCAATATATATTACTATGAATCTATAATTCTTTATCTCTATATAATTCATTAAATACTCCCTGCCTGCAAGTTGGGACTTCAGCCCATTCTGTTTCCTTTCCCTAACTATTCTTATCCCTCTTTTATCCTTGACCTCTCTTCATTCTTTTTATTTTCCAGTTTTACTATTTTATTAATTATATTTTTATAATGATATTATTGATATATTATTAATAAATATTATATCTTTTATAATTAACTATATTTTTATAATTAATACCAAGAGGAATAGCCTTGGTTAACTGAAAGTGTAATATTGGAACATCCTATAAATATAACAATGCATATTAAATTGTCAGGCTACTGTTTTCCTCTGATTAGTGTTGTTAATTTATACTACTCTTTCTTTGATTATAAAAGTATATATATATATATATATATGTATTTAAAAAGTCATACGTCTGCCACATGGGGTTAATATCTGTTAACATTTTGGCGTATGTCCTTCTGGTCATGCATGCGTATGTATGAGAGTTTAACCATCATTTTTTAGAAATATTTATTTTATATTGGAGTATAGTTGATTAACAGTGTGTTAGTTCAAAAAAACAATGTGTTAGTTTCAGGTGTATAGCAAAGTGATTCAGTTTTACATATACATGTGTCTATTTTTCAAGTTCTTTTCCCATTTAGGTTATCACAGAATACTGAGCAAAGTTCCCTGTGCTATATAGTAGGTCCTTGTTGGTTATCTATTTTAAATATAGCAGTGTGTATATGTCAATCCCAACCTCCCAATCTATCCCTCTCCACCACCCATCCCCCCAGTAACCATAAATTAGTTCTCTAATTCTGTGAGTCTGTTTCTGCTTTGTAAATAAGTTCATTTGTATAACTTATTTTAGATTTCACATATAAGTGATATCATATGATATTTGTCTTTCTCTGTCTGACTTACTTCACTTAGTATGATAATCTCCAGGTCCATCCATGTTGCTGCAAATGGCATTATTTCATTCTTTTTAATGGCTGAGTAGTATTCCATTGTGTATCTGTACCACAACTTCTTTATCCATTCATCTGTCAGTGGACATTTAGGTTGCTTCCATGTCTTGGCTATTGTAAACAGCGCTGCAGTGAACATTCGGGTGCATGTATCCTTTTGAACCATGGTTCTCTCTGGATACATGCATAGGAGTTGGATTGCTGGATCGTATGGTAACTCTGTTTTCAGTTTTTTAAGGAACCTCCATACTGTTCTTCATAGTGACTGTACCAATTGACATTCCCACCAAGAGTGTAGGAGGGTTTCCTTTTCTCCACAGCCTCTCCAGCATTTATTGTTTGTAGACTTTTTGATGATGGCCATTCTGACTGGTGTGAGATGATATGTCATTGTAGTTTTGATTTGCATTTCTCTAATAATTAGCAATGCTGAGCATCTTTTCATGTGCCTCTTGGCCATCTGTATATCTTATTTGGAGAAATGTCTACTTAGGTCTTCTGCCCATTTTTTGATTGGGGTGTTTGTTTTTTGATATTGAGCTGCATGAGCTGTTTGTAAATTTTGGAGATGAATCCCTTGTCGGTCACATCGTTTGCAAATATTTTCTCCCATTCTGTGGGTTATCTTTTCGTTTTCTTTATGGTTTCCTTTGCTGTGCAAAAGCTTTTGAGTTTAATTAGATCCCATTTGTTTATTTTTGTTTTTATTTCCATTACTCTAGGAAATGGATTGAAAAAGATATTGCTGCGACTTATGTCAGAGGGTGTTCTGCCTATGTTTTCCTCTAAGAGTTTTATGGTATCCAGTCTTAGATTTAGGTCTTTAATACATTTTGAGTTTATTTTTGTGTATGGTGGAGTTTAAGCATCATTTTAAGGCAATTACTTTGTGCCTTGCAGTGTTACAAATATGACCCAACTTAATCCTTATAGCAACCTATAAGGTAGATACCATTATTATACCCATTTTTAAGATGAGGAAATTGAGGCACACAGTCACACAGCAAGTGGATGACAGAGCCAGGATTCAAACCCAAGAAGTGACTCCAGAGTCTGTTTTTAACCACCACGCTAGACCGTCCTTTACTTTATTGATAAATTTTATAGAGAAGAAGCAATTCTATATGATCTCCCTTCATTCTTTTGCCTTCCTTTTATTGCCATTTTCTAGTCCTTTCCTTCCTTCTCCATTTTCCATAGGTTAATAAAAAGATCCATGCTCATGAACATTTTAAAGCTTTTCACTTGATGCTTTCATGTGTGTCTCTAATGGGCCATGTCTTTTAGAACAAAAATTCCTAGAAAGTAGTGGTCCTGTCTTTTTGTTATACACTGATAGTGTATTAAGTAAGAGGTTGTCTTATTTTTTTGACTGGGTCTAACCCTTTTATCAACATGCAGTCATTATTTAGACAGTGTCACACATGCTTAGGAGGTGTCATGAAAAAATGGGCAAGTTAAAGCAGGATACGTAATTGATCGGGATTGTGGCTTTTGCGAATGACTGTAGAACAACTATAAATCCTGCACATTTTGTCTTGTATATTTTTCCCAATTTCTGGTCTGCTTAGATCGCCTTGGTGGCAGAGCCATTCTATTTGATTTAATTGAGATTAACTGTGATAACATATTTGTAAGTGACTCCTAAACCATAAATAAAAATATTACTATTATGAATATTAATATTCCTGAGACTGAGGAATTAATATTCCTCAGACACCATATATATTCATTCACTTTTTATTCTCTCTGCCTGCCCCACCCACATTCCTATGTCTTCCCCGTTAAAACCTATTCTCAGAAAAGGATACGTTATACTCATTTAACCCAGGTGACAGGTAAAGTTTAATGTGTACTTCTCCGGGGTTGTGTGCATTTTAATAGGGTGAAAAGCCATAAGCCTGAGGAATGGCTGTCAAGTGGTAGAACGTCAGCCATAATCTCTGAGCTGTAAGGGGAGAACTTTGAGGGGCCAGGAGGAGCATCCCCACACCTTTCAAACCATATCGCACTGGTGCCCACGTCCAGAAAGATCAGGCCTGTAGGCACAGGCGCTGATTTACCTGCTTACGTGGAGGCAGCCCCAGAAGTCGCCAATTTCTTAAGTATTCACGTGGAATATCGGTATATGCTTAGAAGCTTTGCTTACGGATACCAAAAAATACCAATTTGGTTTAAGGGATAGATGAGAAATAGGACAGTGAGACTAAAGACTAAATAAAGATTATTTCTTTGTGTTGTCCTTTTTTAAATTACAGAGGTAGTATGTGGCACTCAAGGAAATGTTGGAAAGCAGAGAATACAAACAGGAAAAAAAAATTTTTTGTAATCCCACCACTTAGGGATAACCACTACAAAAAACGTGGTTTACACACACAATGAACGTACACACTATACATTCTGTATAAACAGAATGGTTTATACACATTCTGTCTTTCTCTCGGGGGGGGTGGGGTGTGAATTCAGATTCTCTCTCTTTTTTTTAACCAAACAGGGATGAAAACAATTTACAGTTTTATGACCTGCTTTTTTCTCCTCAGAACTATCATAAAAATATTTTCGTGTGTTTAAATATTCCTCTGCAGAGTAATGTTTTTAAATGGCAGGGTAGTATTCCCTTCTCTGGCTGTACCACATTTACCAAGACAATTCTAAATCACTCAATATTAAGGTTATTTCAAAATTGTCACTATTTTATCTAACATTATGTATCTATCATATCTAATATTCTTTGTACACCTTTATAAACGTCTCAGATTCTTTTCTACAAGATAAATGCCTAGAAAATGGAACTGCTGTGTTAAAGGATGTTTACATTTGTAAGGCTTTTGATACATATTGCCAAGCTGACCTCTAGAAAGTTGCACCAGAAATTGGGTGTTACATCAAAATTGTATTTGAGGCAGGGCCTCTCTGAAGTCACTTATTTGCTGTTATTTTTATGTTCTATAAAAGAAAAAGAGCTTCCCCCCCCAAGAAAAATATGTTTGAAAAAATACCACTAAGGTCATATTAAATGAGTTTGAATTGATAGATGTCTAGTAATTTGCTTCCAGGTTACCAGGAATAAAAATAGAGTGATTTCTGAGGCTTGGAAGTTACAAAGAAAAGAAGAAATAAGGATGAGCCGCAAACTGCACCCCGTCAAACACACTCACTGTCTCTTTCTCTCTCTCTTTCTCTCTCTCTCTCTCCCCCTCCCCCCCCCCACACACTCCCCTTTGAAAATTACATTACCCAGGTGTCTTTGTTTCCTTATCAATAGGGAGAGGTGGCCTTTTACTAAAGTATTCACTGTTTCTTCTTGGTGGCCCAATCTCTACTTGTTAAAGAAGCTGTTTCTTTTATCTTAGATCTGAGAGAAAAATGAGAAGAGAAAATATAGGTAAAATACGACCTTTATCTATTGATAGACACTACTTGCCTTTAATTGTAGCTTTAATATTCTACTACTTCTGATTGACTTCTGCAATGTAAAGCAAGAAAAAGGAGAAATTCTAATAGTGTGATTTTAAAATATATTTATCCTTAAAATTTTATATATTTTAAAAATATATTCATATGTCAATGATCAAAAATGTACTACAGTATTCACTAGCTTAGTAGTCTGAAAATTGTCCGTCTTTTGTTATTTTCAAGAATTTAGGAACTTTTTTAAAAAAGAATTCAACGCTTTTTTTTCTGGCTATTTTCTCAATTCTCTGGGCTTCTGTTCTAAATTTTACTTTTCTCACCAAGAAGGGTAACTATGTATTTGAGTAAAGGTAGAAATCTTTCTGTAACAGTAGAAAGAACTTATATTTGTCTTAATATTTCACAAGTTCTAGAATTCCCTGAAGGGCCATTTCCCAAGCCAAGTTTCTCAGAACATTAATGTACTGTATGATGTTAATAACTCTCCCTTGAAAAAATAGTTCTGGGGTCAATAAGATTGGAAAATCACTAGGTTATAAATGTAAGCAAATTTCTTTCCTGTTGGAATTCTTGTAGCTTTTAATATACATTGAAACTCTAAGAGGAGCACAGTGTCAGTGACTCTTACATCCTACTTATGTGACTACGGAAACCTTTTTCAGGCATACCAATTAATTTCTCACTAAACATGCTGTGGAACATACTATGGGAATCTTTGCCCTAAAGTGATATTTGCCAGATAGTTTAATAATGAGAACTTTCTGCTGAAGGTAGTAAAAACACGATCCAATTGAAAAGAAAATGAGTATTTATAAGGCAGAAAGGTCAACTCTTTATTTCCTGGGGTTTCCAGCTCTGAGGCCCACCCCAGGAGTCCCCCTGTGCTGTGGAATTTCCTAACTGGAGAGAAGCTTAGAGAGTATCTATATGAACTGTTTTCAAAGTACTCATTAGTGAATTCTGCAATCAGTGTAATGACTTGCAACCAGCAATTTTTTAATGGAATGAAATGGAACAGATTAGAAAATAGAAAATTAGAGTACATTACACAAGCAAGGTTAAGTATCATTTTGACACTTTGATTTCAGTTAGGTGTGTGTGTCTGTCTCTGTATACTACGTTACAATGTAAAATGTATTCCTTCTGTGGATTGCAATAAAAAAAATTTGAGGGGTACTGAAGAACTCTAGCCCTGCCCTTACTTCACAGATGATAAAATAGAGGCAGAGAGACCAAATGACATAATCGAGATCATACAGATGGTTATAATAAATCTGGGACTGGAACCCAGTTTCTGGACTTCCGTGCCACACCTCGCATTGCCTTACCCATTAAGAACTAGCAGGCAGGCCAGCGACTGTCTAGTCTATCCGATATTGCCACAGATTTTTCTCTCTTCTATTTCTCTTGGTCTGGCCACAGTAAGTTGATTCATAGAGGCTGAATTTTTCTCTCGATGCCCCTGGGCCAAATGTCATCCCACCAATGACATGGGATATTGGTTAAAAGTACAGGCTCCGAAACTAGATTAATTGGGGTCAAATATTGGCTCAGATACTTAATCTCTTTTTGTCTCATCTGTAAAATGGGGATAATAATAACATATTTCATCAAATTTGACATACCCCACCCATGTTTTAACAGAAATCAAAATATACCTTATGTCCAAAGGGGTTTTCAATTCAATGAAATATGGTAATACTATGTCATAGTTTTATAGTGAAGATCAAACTTCCACTATGTTTATAGTTTATATTATATGTAAAACACTTAAAACAGTGCCTAGCACCTAAGTGCCATACAAGTGTTTGCTATTAGTATCGTTACTATCAACTTGGTAGTGTAACTTAGTATCCGCCTATTAGAGTCAAACTAGACATAAAAGTAGCATTCATTCTCTTGCGTTTAATTCTCAGTGTGTTAGACGTAAAAGTAGCATTCATTCCCTTGCATTTAATTCTCAGTGTAAGTAGTTCCTCTCCTTTCCGAAGATGTTTTTCATGGTTCTAATCTGAAAGTGCAGTGTTTGGCATATTATAAGAGCTCAACAGCTACTTGTGTAACTAATGAATAGGTGAATAATCAACGAGTAGGGGCTTCCGTGGTGGTGCAGTGGTTAAGAATCCACCTGCCAATGCAGGGGACATGGGTTTGAGCCCTGGTCGAGGAAGATCCCACATGCCGCGGAGCAACTAAGCCTGTGTGCCACAACTACTGAGCCTGGGCTCTAGAGCCCACGAGGCACAACTACTGAAGCCTGCATGCCACAACTACTGAAGCCCATGTGCCTAGAGCCCGTGCTCCGCAACAAGAGAAGCCACTGCGATGAGAAGCCCGCACACCACAATGAAGAGTAGCCCCCGCTTGCCACAACTAGAGAAAACCCGCGCACAGCAACGAAGACCCAACACAGCCAATCAATCAATCAATAAAATCTATTTTAAAAAGTAATCTGGGCTTCCCTGGTGGCGCAGTGATTGAGAGTACGCCTGCCGATGCAGGGGACACGGGTTCGTGCCCCGGTCCTGGAAGGTCCCACATGCCGCGGAGCGGCTGGGCCCGTGAGCCATGGCCGCTGAGGGTGCGCGTCTAGAGCCTGTGCTCCGCAGCGGGAGAGGCCACGGCAGTGAGAGGCCCGCGTACCACCAAAAAAAAAAAAGCAATCAATGAGTAGATCCTAATCTCTATAAGGACAGGATGATTTTAGTCTTGTTGACAGTTATATCCTCCAGTACCTAACCCAGTATCTGTACTTGGTAAATGTTCAGTAAAAGCGTTCACAGAATGAATTATGTCTTATACCCAAAAGAAGAGGTAAATTTCCTCCTCCCATTGTTAAAACACAGTAGCATGAAATTTAGCATAGTGACTACCACATAGTAGACACTCAATAAATAATTTGACCTCTTATGTTGCCTCTCAGCAATGACTGATAGCATCCATAACTTTACATAGTCCTTTTTCTAAATGTCTACTGTGCCATGTAATATATTAAGGGAAAAAGCTGTCTTCAACATTACAGTATGATCACAACTCTATTAGAAAATACAATATAAACAGCAGAAAGGTACACGTAAAGAAAAGACTGAAAATCAATTAAATCAAAATGGAAACAGCTGTTATGTTTTACTTTCTTCTTACTTTTGAAGAGTTTTTACTAATAAGCATGTATTTCTTTTATGATGGAAAAAAAACAGTAGAGGCAAAACTTTTTGTTCTCTAGCTCTTAACCCAGTGACCTCTTGCAGTATTAAACTCTATTGAAGGCTGTGGAACTCCGGAAGACGAATTTCCTTTTTACTATTTATTCTGAATTTAAAAGCTGTGGGTTTCACTGAGTGATCTTCTATTTCTCAGATTATGAGACACTGTAAAAAGAAAGAACTGATCACTTATTTCTTGCAGGCTTTATAATCTTAACTGCCTTAATCAAATCCCTGGTTGACTCTTTTCCTCTTGTTAAAGTAACCCAAGTGCTTACGGTTTCTCCTTGCTACATAAGGCTGAAAAGTTTGTTTCCATCTTGAGAGTTGCCAAACCTTCACCGCCACGTCCCTCCACTCACACACTTAAAAAAAGGTAGGGGGAAAAACTTTAAGCACACTTAATAATTGCTGACGTTTCACTTAACAGTGCTGGGATCCGTGCTACCATTGTCCTCAGGGGATGGATGAATTTGAAATTCGAGTAGGCCCATAATTTAAAGCTCAGATCAGCTTAGAGAAGCCATCATGATAAAAGTCAGGAAGAAGCTTGCAGGTACAATGTGAGATGATTTTCAGCCTAAAGCCATCAGGTAAAATCTCAGGGCTAAACAACTTGAGCCAATTTCTTCAGCAGTCACGTGCTGTCCTTAGTGTTGGGAATTTGGAACAAATGCCGTCTAACCTATCTGTGACGCTGGTAACGCCTCCGTAAATTCAAAGTTAGCCTTTCAGATACCTGCAAAAAGGAGTCACGGTGATAATCATTACACTCTCTTCTCAAAAGCTATTTCTACGGCCCTTTCGCCTTGAGCTCAAATTTATATTCTCCAGTTTAGAGCTTAGAATTATTTGCTGTAGAGTATCCTTAGTAACAAACTTTTGCATCATTGGCCCTACATACCCATTTATTTGAACACAGAAGGAAGCTTAGGAAAGTTCTCAGTCTCTGCTGTGGGAATTTGTGCGCTTGAACTGGCTTCTGCTAGCTCAAGAGAGCCGAGTGTTACATATACAGGAATTGAGAGCTGGTTGTTAAACTGACCTTCGGTAGCTTGAAATCGGCCATAGTGGGAATGTTTCCGCCCACCTCCCAAACTGGCAAATACTGCAAATCAAGACTTGGCTTTTTCATTTTGGCACAGCTGGTTTACCAGCACAGCAGCAAATTTATTTATGTTATTCAGAGCACCCAAGCCCCTGGAGGCGAAGCTCAGGACCCAGAGATCTGTCTGCCGGAGGTAGGATGCGCATTTGTCCTGGTTTGTCCGGGATGTTCTTGCTTTTAGCACTTAAACTCCCATGTCCCAGGCAACCCCCTCCGTCCCGGGCTCACGAGGATGGTTGACCACCCTCGCCTTCGGTAACCTTCCACAGAAGGAGAGCCCTACACAAGGTTTCTTGTACAAGTAAGCTGTTGAGAGAGCATCTCTCAGGTGAAGGGGAGGGAGGGTAGCAGGATGAGGTAGGGGGAACAGTGGCCAGGGAGTCAGGCTAAGCAAGGAGGCGGAGGCTCCCTTCAGCCTGATCCCACCAGGAACTCTGGAGCACGAATTGCCCCCCGCAGTTGGCCCCATTTTGAGGCAAGGGAGCTGGGCTTTCTGCTCCCCCGTGTCAGTCAGCCATTGGCCGTGGATTTCTGGGGCGTAGTGGGCAGCGAGGCGGTTTCCATTTCCCTGAGGGAGGTACCCTGGAGCTGGGGGCAGTGGGCCCACAGCAGCCAGTGCTCACAGCAGCTGGGGGTGGGTATGCCAGCTGGGGCGAAGGGATCTGAGCAGGACACCGAGAGCATGGACCTCTCCTATAGGCTTCATGAAGCTACTGTGATACCCTGTGCATCATCTGGCCCTCGAGCTAAGTGGTGAAGTTTAGCTTGGTCACCAACCACCTCTCCTTCATCGCATACCTGCATGGAAATTAGCCTCGTGGCATGGCAGAGATGAGGCAGGCACCTGTTTCTTTCCCATTTCATCTTCCTCATCATGACAGATTCCTCTGGGCCTCATGAGGACCTAGGGCAGGGAGACCAGCATCACAGCACTGGATCAGTTTCCTGACACATGGGCACTGTTTTACGGGAACGCTGGCTCTGAAAGGTATATTTTTACACTCCCCAGAAAATGAAGGCATTTGTGTGTTTGGCCTAGGGTAGCATTTTGTCATCTGTCCCAAAATACAAAGCTTTGCACAACAGAAATGGTGGAATCACATCCCTGTGGGCAAAAATCATTACTCTTGTTTCTTCTCTTTGGATGTTTTCCATTTTCAGAACACAGCCAGTTTGGGATTAGAAAATACATTTTGGTGAGAACTTTGAGGTGAGGACAAAAGGCATTTTGGTTTTTTTTGTAGACTTACATAAACTATTCCTGGTTTAAAAAACCACCCTTTTGAATTTTTAAATATACTTTCAGATATCAGCAGTAACAATCATCTTGATTTCAGTCTACTGCAGATGTGCTTTGGAATGCGCTGTGTCTCCTTAAGGCTGGAAGGAACAAGGATGGGCTTAGGTGATGAGGGGCATTTTAAGGATACATGGAAACATAAGGAAGGATGGGGAACAACGTTCGCCATGCAGCATGTGTTTGCTTCTCTCTGTATTTGCCTCTGCTGCTGTAGACTTCAGGCTCTCAGTACGGAGCTGCTCTCTTCCCTCCACCTTCTCCTTACTCATAGTTTCCACTGTCTTGTCACTTGTTTTCTTCTTTAGCTCCCTGACTTTTGTCGAACTTCCCCACCTCTCTACCATCTAAATTTCTCTCTGGGTGTTACAATCAGGCTCTCTAAGAAAGAGCATCTGATTGGTTCACTTATTTACTATCTATCTAGGGTGAAGAGCATCTCATAAGCCAGGCCAGGCTGTAACCAGGCTTTTTTGACCTGGGCACTGGTGGCATCTTAAGCCAGGCAATTCTTGATCGTGGGGGCTGTCCTGTGCATTATAGGATGTCCAGCACCATCCCGGGCCTCACCCCACTGCATGCCAGCAGTACCACTCTCCCTCATTTGTGATAACCAAAAATGTCTGCAGATATTGTCAGATGTCTCCTCGAGGGCAGAATTGCCCCTGGTTGAGGACCACTCCTGTATACCAAACCCCTGGACAGTTTGGGGACACTGCAGTAGGGTCACATGGAACACTAAGTAGAATGCCCTCTGTCTGGGAATCATTTGAGACTACTTTTCTGCACTTGTAGGTCCCCTTGAATGTAGAGACAACCTTCAGTTGTCTGTCCCTTCGGGAATGGCCTCAGCTACCTTGCCTAAGGTCACACCCCTTCCACGGGCAGCTCCCTGAGGGGTTGAGTGAGACTGTCACTGGGCCCCCATCCTTGTTTGACTTCTCCCTGTTGCCATTCCTGCTTCCTCCTTCTCCCTTCCATAGGTGTCGATCGCAAAGGCACAACGTACTAAATACCCTGCTCTCTGAACTTTGTCTTAGCGTCTGCTTCCTGGAGAACCCAATCTGTGACAGAGCAATGTAACTGACAGACATTCAGAAGCATCTGAGAAAAGAAGCATTATAATAGACTCATTCTAGTCACTGGGTAACTTGATTTACTCTTGCTTTCATAACGATGTTGATGATTTTGTCCAGTGTATGTAGTGATGATCATTGTTTAAGGTGTCTGACCTCATGAGCTCCGTTAATGGGTAAGGACTTTCGGGACAGCATAAAATTACATCAGCCCCTTGCCCCACACCTGAAGCTCAGCAGGATACATACCAATGACAGGCAAGGGTTAAAATGAAGGAGACTCAGTAAAATAGATCATAAAAGGAAACGGGTTGGACTGTGAGCGCCACAAGGGTAAAGGACATGCAATGCTCTTTTTTTTTTTAATTTCATGCATCTAACACCTTGCAGATAGATGCAGGATGTGCCTTGATTGAATGAATAACTGCGCACTCTAAGGATTATTCCCACTCTAATATGATAGGAAAGAACTTTAGTCTAATGTCCTAAAAAAGTTAGGAGCTTCACTTTATTTTCAGCCAGCTAAGAATTGATTCCTTTTGTCACTCAACAAATGTCTATTCAATGACCAATATAGGTCAAACTCTTTTTAGGTACTGGGGAAACAGTAGTAAATAGAAGAAAATCTCTCTCTCATGGAGCTTGAATTTTAATAGGAGAAGGCAATCAGGTCATGATCAGTTTGATAAAGAAGAATAAAGAAGCCTAGGGCCTTCCCTGGTGGCGCAGTGATTGAGAGTCCGCCTGCCGATGCAGGAGACAGGGGTTCGTGCCCCGGTCCGGGAAGATCCCACATGCCGTGGAGCGGCTGGGCCCGTGAGCCATGGCCGCTGAGCCTGTGCGTCCGGAGCCTGTGCTCCACCACGGGAGAGGCCACAACAGTGAGAGGCCCGCATACCGCAAAAAAAAAAAAAAAAAAAAAAAGGTGCAGACTGTTTCATCTGATAGGAATCTGGCAGAGGGTGTTTCTGATTACTTGGCCCTTGATTTCACTTAGCAAGAGTCACAGGATGTATTCAGTGATGAAAATCAGGTTCTCCCTTCTCCTTATCCATTCTGATATGATGACTATCCCCCTTTCCAATTTCACCTGTAGCCTCCTTATAGCCCTTTTGTCCAGAAAAGGGATTTCTTATGTATGTATAATGAATATAAATATAGATTTTAGAGAGTGCTAATGTTTTAATGAGCTAGAAATAGGCAGACGAGAGAATAATTGAAGGATTAGTCAACATGGGGGCAATTTGACTTGAAAGAGAAAATCTGAGCAGGAAATGTCTGGGAGAAAATGTAGAAGAGGAATGGAATGGAATGGAATGAGCTCATTTATGATGTGAGTTAAGGACAGTGGGATTTAGTCTCAAAAGGTAAAAGGTGAGAGTTCGTGTTGTAGAACTTGACCTAGGCCAGCTATCAAGAGAAAGACTAACTCAAAAGACTTGGCCCAGGCAGTCTGGAGCAGATGCATCCCTTAGAGCTGTCAGGAGAAGAGGGAAGGTTTTGAAACCAAATCCTTGGTTATTCCTGGAGCCCAACACAGAAGCTCACTAGAACCCTTGCTATCTTAGGGCAAAATAAAGGGCAACACGGCTTATGTCTTAGAACAGGTCAGATAATCACCCTAACATGAACCACCTGCACCAAGTTAAATAGAACAAAAAAGAAGATAGTAAGTTTGGTAATGTGAAATTTAATTTAAAACTCAGAACTGAAAATAGAACTGAAAATGAAATGTTTTATTTCTTTCTATAAATGCTTACCTACTCATTTTGAGTTCCTAAGCAATACTAATATAGAATGATAAAACACAGCTGACTTTTGTAGTTGACACCAACATCAGAATGCCCAAAGGAAGGTTTGTCTTCTTTCAAGTTTTATTACTCTATGAGAACTGCCTAAAATTTTTTTGAAGAGTCAGAAAACGGCCGGGAAAGGAAGAAGAGGGATTATTTAGCGGAGTCGCTTCCTAGGCCCATGACTTGGTGGTTAACAGTCTGTTTAACTCTAGGACCATAGAGTCTCTCTCGTTTGCCTGGTTACCCTGGGATTCCTCACACTGGCAGTGAGTTAGTTAATAGAATACGTATCCTGATAACTCACTACATTAATTATGATAATAATAATAGGGGTGGGAATAGGAATACAAACAATATTGAGCTCTTAACACTGAGGAAAGCATCTCACATGGGTTAACCTGTTTAATCCTCACAACAACCCTGTAAACTAAGGAATATTATTGTCTCCACTTCACGGAAGAGAAAATTGAGACGGGAGAAGCTTAATAACACATTCAAGTTCACGCTTGTAACCATTACGGATTATCAGCTTCAGAGAAGGGGTTCCAGGGACTAGTGGGTGGCAACCCACAAGTCTCAACTGCATATACTAAAGGGGATAATCCCCAGTAACTAACTAAAGGGGATAATCCCCATTAACTCTTTGGACGATAGTAGAGGAAGTGGCTAGTAACAATTGGAGGAGACTTGGCTTGCGAATATTTTTCTATTCTACTCTTTTTTTTTTTTTTGTGGTACGCCGGCCTCTCACTGCCGTGGCCTCTCCCGTTGCAGAGCACAGGCTCCGGACGCGCAGGCTCAGCGGCCATGGCTCACGGGCCCAGCCGCCCCGCGGCATGTGGGATCTTCCCGGACCGGGGCACGAACCTGCGTCCCCTGCATTGGCAGGCAGACTCTCAACCACTGCGCCACCAGGGAAGCCCCCTATTTTTCTAATCTTTAATCTCTCTGATGTTCTTGCTTCTCTCCCGCACCCTCTCCCCCTCCCTCCTCCTCCCCTTCTTCCTCCCTTGCTCTCTCGCCCTCTCGCCCTTGCCCTCCTCTATGAGAATGGAAAGTTTCTATTGTCATACTTCCGGGTCTACAGGTCAACTATAGTTCAGGTGATCTAGATAGTTTGACTGGGGAGCTCTGCTTCAGGCTGCAGGTGGGCTAGGTTTGATCTACAGGTTGGCTGCTGGATCAGTTCAGATTGTCTCTAAATGTGGTGGGTTTTGAGGCCCAGGCTGAAGGATCAGAGGCCACCTGGGGCATGCGCTCATGGCAGCTCACCAGAGCATAAGAGCACAAGCTTCTGTTCATATCATGTCCGCTGAAGCCCCATTGGCCAAAGCAAATCATATGGTCAAGCCCAAGGACAAGGGGCTGGGAAGCACAGTGTGCCAGCCCTGTGGCTCTGACTAAGGTATAGATATTTAATTCTTTTACAATGGAGTAAAGAATTGAGGCCAAAATGTACTCTCTCCCACCCTCTTCTTGCTTTTATTGCTATCATATTCTTAGCTCTTTCTCACTCTTATCTTGCCTCCTAAATGGATATACATCCCATCTATAGTCATTTGGTTTTTAATATCTGAGTGGCTCCCTACTGGCTCAGGTTTCAAATTTTACTTTCCTCGAAATTTCCCTGGTGCCTAATACAATACCATTCACACAGAGAGCATTCAGCAAATGGTGTTGTCTGCCTGCTGTCTTTTAAAAGCACATCTGGAGAGATACTAAGCGCACCTGGCAATGTCGCGCTGATTTGTTAGTAACCTAACTAACCCAGATGGCCTAAAGACTGTAGCCACCTTTACCCAGAGGAAAGTTCTGTCGTAATACAGTCAGCCAATTCTGTTAGAAATTATTCAGAAATTCCATGAGTCAGTCATGGCTCGATTTATATACACACCTATCCTCCTCTGTTGGGCCTTATGAGGCTTGATTTTTTTTCTTACTGTCTTTTTTTTTTTTTTTTTTTTGCGGTACGCAGGCCTCTCACTGTTGCAGTCACTCCCGTTGCGGAGCACAGGCTTCGGACGTGCAAGCTCTGCGGCCACGGCTCACGGGCCCAGCCGCTCTGCGGCATGTGGGATCTTCCCGGACTGGGGCACGATCCCGTGTCCCATGCATCCGCAGGTGGACTCTCAACCACTGCGCCACCAGGGAAGCCCCTCTTACTGTCTTAATAATCACAGTGAGGTTCCTGGAGTTTTGTATGAGTCAGTTTGAAGGAGCTTTGCTCTCGAGTAATGTCACCAAATATTGGTTATTAGACTTTGTGGGACTGTGCAGCCAACAGCGCTGGATATTAGACATAGTGATTATCTCCACAACTCAGTCACCTTGCCAAGTAGTTTAGTGTGAACTCTTGACTTCCCAGATCAAATGGCAGCCTGATATTCTAAATGACAGATCCCATGGTGTGATATTCTGTCCACCGTACGCGATGATCTCTGAGCTGTGTTATCTGTCTGACAGCTCATATAATATTTACATGTTGTTATTCGTGAGGAATTTTACTTAGCCGTAAAGATTTTCACAGCTATGGCAGACATTAGAGGTCTCATTCATCACTCCTGTGACCTTCCCCTCTGGAATGTAGCCCATCTGTCTTGGCTGTTGAAATCTTTATGGAAAATCTGCCCATCTTTGAAAGTTTAGTAAGTGATCTTAAAGTTTTCATTGAATCTTTACTTTAGATATACGATATAGACATATAAAATACTATTCTTATTTTAATGTTTTGGAAAGTGTTAAATTTAACTTGGCCTTTCATTTAAATGACAGAAAACTTACTCTTGCTACAGGAACTATATGGATCACATCAAAAGAGAATAGAAATCGTACAGAAAGCAATTGCAGTGAGGAAAAATGACATATATACATATACATGTGGCATTGATAACTACATGAAAACTGAAACACTGTATTATAATCTTGATTATGACCTTAGGACGTAAAAAAAGGTAGAAATAAGTTTCATGTAATTTATTATTATAAAGAAGACCCTAAACAAATTGCATAAAGAAACGAATCAAATGGACTGCTTTACAGGACAGGAGAGAGGCATGACTAACCCTCAGAAGCTCCCCCTCTGCACTTACGTTATCCTCACTTCATACACAGCTTCTCAAATGCTTGGTTAGAACCTAATCCTGCTACTTCCCCTCTGGCTACCTGCTCCATCAGCTTGTATGATCTGGTTTGGCCTTCACCACTCTTTTTTATTTTAATTTTTTAAACATCTTTATTGAAGTATAATTGCTTTACAATGTTGTATTAGTTTCTGCTGTATAACAAAGTGAATCAGCTACATGTATACATATATCCCCATATCTCCTCCCTCTTGCATCTCCCTCCCACCCTCCCTATCCCACCCCTCTAGGTGGTCACAAAGCACCGAGCTGATCTCCCTGTGTCATGCGGCTGCTTCCCACTAGCTATTTTACATTTGGTAGTGTATATATGTCCATGCCACTCTCTCACTTTGTCCCAGCTTACCCTTCCCCCTCTCCATGTCCTCAAGTCCATTCTCTACGTCTGCGTCTTTATTCCTGTCTAGCCCCTAGGTTCGTCAGAAACTTTTTTTTTTTACATCCCATATATATGTGTTAGCATTTGGGATTTGTTTTTCTCTTTCTGACTTACTTCACTCTGTAGGACAGACTCTAGGTCCATCCACCTCACTACAAATAACTCATTTAGTTTCTCTTTATGGCTGAGTAATATTCCATTGTATATATGTGCCACAACTTCTTTATCCATTCATCTGTCGATGGACACTTAGGTTGCTTCCATGTCCTGGCTATTGTAAATAGAGCTGCAATGAACATTGTGGTACGTGACTCTTTTTGAATTATGGTTTTCTCAGGGTATATGCCCAGTAGTGGGATTGTTGGGTCATATGGTAGTTCTATTTTTAGTTTTTTTAAGGAACCTCTCTATTGTTCTCCATAGTGGCTGTATCAGTTTACATTCCCATCAACAGTTCTTTGCAGCTTTTCTATTGCCACCACCATTTTGGTGCATTCCCCAGAGTACAGTTCTCTTAACAGCCTTCTTTCCTTAAAGAGTCCAGCCATTTTTATAGCTTCAGCTACCATATTTACAGTCTTACAGTACCTACAGTACTCACAGTCTTGTTCTTTCACTGAGTTTCAGTGAAAAGCCCACCTTACAAATATTTTAACCTAAACACATAATTTATCTGAAATTCACCTCCCAGTTTATTTTTCCTGTCTGTGAAACTCCCAATTGCCTACTAAGTCTTAGAAGTATAGAATCATCTATGATTTCTCTTTCACTGGGCACCAAAGTCCCTTATGAACTACCTGTCATACTCCACTCTGCTACCTCTAAGCCACTGTGTATAGCACCACAAAAACCATCTTCTTATCTTTTCATCATCAGAAAGCTCTGATTATGAAATATTCTATGACCCTCTATTTCCCATTGTATCATATATGAACTAATCTGTTCATCATTCACGCTGGTGAATAGTGCACAAATGGTCTACCTAAGAATGAAGATTCTGTTGGGCAGATGGCATTGGTCTAAGCAGACAGAGATGAAGAAAGAAGTACCAGAAGCCTAGGCAGTTAGACAATGTTCAAAGGCATTTCTCTCTGCCACACTTTATACTGTATGAGGCACATTAATAGTCGTTAAGAGTGGATCCAAAGGTTAAAGACCAGTGCTGCCCAGTTGAGGCAGAGAGCTTGATTCCAGGATTACTATCATTCAGACAACATCCCATAACTATGTGATTACAAACATGATTTTTATGGTGATGAACATTTTGCAAAGCAATTTTGTATCCATTTTCTCATTTTATCCTGATAACATTTCGGTAGGGGAGATATCGTTATTCCCATTTTGCATATAAGAAAAATAAGGCTCAGGGAGAAAACAGAACTTGCTTCAGATGGTGCAGTGACGGTGGAGTCAGGACTCAAATACAGTCCTTCTGAATATGTGTTCTGGACACCCTTAGTGATCTAGATACCCCTCAGGACTCTAGGTTGGGATTTGAGATAGAAAGCCACTGTGCTGAATGCCTTTCTGAGCTCAAAACGTTTATAAGCTATCATGGAAGGAGGGGATGTGAAAGGCACATTCTCAGATAGTCCACTGTATCATGCAGTGTATCTAACGTGCCTTGAGAATTATACCAACTGAGTGCCATTGACCTGTGGACTGTAGAGTTTTCTCTTTCCACCTTGATCAATAAAGAAAGACTCCTGTTGGCAAGAATGTCATTTGTAGAAAATGCCTTTAAAATATTCCTCTCCTTGAATCAAGTAAATATACCTCTAGGAATTTTGCTTAAGAAAATTAACAAAAATGTGTGCAAAGGTTTCTCTACAAAGATGTTCATTGCAGCCTTACTCATACCAGTGAAAAACTGGAAACAACCTAAATATTCCCAAAGAGGGAACTTCTTCAATAAATCATGGTACTTCCATTAATGGAATACTATTCAGCCATTTAAAATGTAAGCCAGGAATGATGTGAGCAACCACAGATGGTTTGAGTGGGTGAGAGTGGTTCAGTTAGAAGCAGCTTTGCCTGAATGTAACAGAAAACTCAAATAACAATGGCTTACACAAAGTAGGGGTTTATAAGTTTCTCACATAGAAATCCAGAGAGAAACCGGAATGATAACTGCATATTCGTCAGGAAGGCAGATTTCTCATCTTTTCCTCAGTCATTCTTAGTGCATAGGTCCTGAAGCATAAGTTGTCAGAGTCCTGCCCATATCCCCTCTTGCATTCACCATGCCCAGGCTCACCAAGCCTAGGCTTGCAGCTACACATACCCGTGACTCTGCCTTTAAGGCCTTCTTCTCTGGCCGTCAAAACCTGCTCATCAGCACGAGGGGAAGGCCAGAAGTGCCGGGGAGTTAAAGACTCCACATACTCCAGGAATAGCCCTCAAGCAATAGTAGATAAGTTCCCCGTTCCCCTGGGGGGTGCGAGGGATAACTCTTCAGTGCATTGTACACTGAAGCCCCAGCTGCACTGGGCCCCAGGTGTCCGAAGCAGTAATGCAAACTTTATCAGCTTTCCTCCCTTCTGTGTCTCACTTCCGGTTCTTCTACCAGCGCTTCCCTAAATCATGGCTCAAACTCATTGCACTCATATCCTTGTCTCTGTCTACTTCTGGGGAACTGCAACCAAGATGGCTTCTGTTCTCCTGGTTACTATAGCTCTGGACATCATGACATCTAAGGCAGGAAGAAAGAGGATGGGAAAAGGGCGAAGCTGCCTTTCAATTTAGTCAGCCACCTTTAAAGAACTTTCCCAGAAGCCTCACCTGAATATCCTCAACTGACATTCATAAGCCTTGGGAACCTTGCTGTACCCAGCAGTTAGAAATTCTGTTACCAGGGAAGAGGAGACCTGGTGGCAATCCTGGATACACTCGTTACTAGCTGTGTGAGCGTTTACTAGCTGGGCTACTTTACTGATCATTTATGAGCATCAGTTTCTTTATTTGCAGCAATAGAATAGCGTGACCACGGAGGGTGTTTGGAAGGATTACATTAAGAAACACACAGTGTAGTGAGTGTACAGAGTAGAAACACACAGTGTACAGAGTAGACAGGCGACAGGTTTGTTTTCTCCATTTCCTGAATCATCTGACTTAAGTTTGAGTAATAAACCAAAACTAGGATCTAATACTTACCGACTTGTGACGTTAGATGTATCATTCCATGTGATCTTAACTCATCATCTGCAAAATAAAATAATAATAATACCCACCTCACAGGTCATTCAGTATCAAATAAGCTAGTTGAGGTCATGTTACAGGCACAGAAGGGGTTTTCCTTTCTCCCCCACCCCCTCCATCACTTCCTCTAGATCAAGAATTCTCAACGGGAGTGATATTGCCCCCAGGGGGTCAAAAATTGGTTTTGTGGGGGGATGTAAAAATCTTACTCTTTATATGTAGAGCACAGATACATACAATACAGAAACAGATGTCTGTACAGTATATCTGTGGCATAAGGTGATCGGGAACAAAAATGTCTAAAAAGATACCTGGAGTAGGGGGCACATAGTGGCAAAAGGTCGAGAAACGTTGCTCTAGAGTCGATCTTGGTAGACTGTGTCCATAAAACCATTCCTGGAATTTGCATACTTCTGAGGAGCCAAGTGCCAGTGGCTAGTTGATCCTCCCTAGTGCCTTTTTCATAACCCTGTAGGTGAGGTTTCTCTGTTGTCCCCAGTGAATGCTGTATTTTATTTATGTTTATAAACTGCCCCCGCTTTCTTTTGACCCAAGTATGTTATTAAACTCCAAATCCACCAAATATAAGAAAAGTAGACAGCAGAAGCAAGAAGAACTACAATCCTGCAGCCTGTGGAACAAAAACCACATTCACAGAAAGATAGACAAGATGAAAAGGCAGAGGGCTGTGTACCAGATGAAGGAACAAGGTAAAACCCCAGAAAAACAACTAAATGAAGTGGAGATAGGCAACCTTCCAGAAAAAGAATTCAGAATGATGGTAGTGAAGATGATCCAGGACCTCAGAAAAAGAATGGAGGCAAAGATCGAGAAGATGCAAGAAATGTTTAACAAAGACATAGAAGAAGTAAAGAACAAACAAACAGAGACGAACATTACAATAACTGAAAAGAAAACTACAGTAGAAGGAATCAGTAGCAGAACAACTGAGGCAGAAGAACAGATAAGTGACCTGGAAGACAGAATGGTGGAATTCACTGCTGGGGAACAGACTAAAGAAAAAAGAATGAAAAGAAATGAAGACAGCCTAAGAGACCTCTGGGACAACATTAAATGCAATGACATTTGCATTATAGGGGTCCCAGAAGGAGAAAGAGAGAGAGAAAGGACCCGAGAAAATATTTGAAGAAATCTTCAACAAAATACTGGCAAACAGAATCCGACAAGACATTAAAAGGATCATACACCATGATCAAGTGGGGTTTATCCCAGGGATGCAAGGATTCTTCAATATACGTAAATCAATCAATGTGATAAACCATATTAACAAATTGAAGAATGAAAACCATATGATCATCTCAATAGATGCAGAAAAAGCTTTTGACAAAATTCAACACCCATTTATGATAAAAACTCTCCAGAAAGGGGGCGTAGAAGGAGCCTACGTCAACATAATAAAGGCCATATACAACAAACCCACAGCAAACATCATTCTCGATGGTAAAAAACTGAAACCATTTCCTCTAAGATCAGGAACGAGACAAGGATTTCCAGTCTCACCACTATTATTCAACATAGTTTTGGAAGTCCTAGCCATGGCAATCAGAGAAGAAAAAGAAATAAAAGGAATGCAAATTGGAAAAGAAGAAGTAAAATTGTCACTGTTTGCAGATGACATGATACTGTACATAGAGAATCCTAAAGATGCCACCAGAAAACTACTAGAGCTAATCAGTGAATTTGGTAAAGTTGCAGGATACAAAATTAATGCACAGAAATCTCTTGCATTCCTATACACTAATGATGAAAAATCTGAAAGGGAAATTAAGGAAACGCTCCCATTTACCATTGCAACAAAAAGAATAAAATACCTAGGAATAAACCTAGCTAGGGAGACAAAATACCTGTATGCAGAAAACTAAGACACTGATGAAAGAAATTAAAGATGAGACCAACACATGGAGAGATATATCATGTTCTTGGATTGGAAGAATCAATATTGTGAAAATGACTATACTACCCAAAGCAATCTACAGATTCAATGCAATCCCTATCAAATTACCAATGGCATTTTTTATGGAACTAGAACAAAAAAATCTTAAAATTTGTATGGAGACACAAAAGACCCCAAATAGCCAAAGCAGTCTAGAGGGAAAAAAAACAGAGCTGGAGGAATCAGACTCCTTGACTTCACACTATACTACAAAGCTACAGTAATCAAGACAGTATGGTACTGGCACAAAAACAGAAACATAGATCAATGGAACAAGATAGACCAGAGATAAACCCATGCACCTGTGGTCAACTAATGTATGACAAAGTAAGCAAGGATATACAATGGAGAAAAGACAGTCTCTTCAATAAGTGGTGCTGGGAAAACTGGACAGCTACATATAAAAGAATGAAATTAGAACACTCCCTAACAACATACACAAAAATAAACTCAAAATGGATTGGAGACCTAAATGTAAGACCAGACACTGTAAAACTCTTAGAGGAAAACATAGGAAGAACACTCTGTGACATAAATCACAGCAAGATCTGTTTTGATCCACTTCCTAGAGTAGTGGAAATAAAAACAAAAATAAACAAATGAGACCTAATGAAACTTAAAAGCTTTAGCACAGCAAAGGAAACCATAAACAAGACGAAAAGACAACCCTCAGAATGGGAGAAAATATTTGCAAACGAAACCACGGACAAAGGATTAATCCCCGAAATACATAAACAGCTCATGCAGCTCAATATTAAAAAAAACAAACCACCCAATCCAAAAATGGGCAGAAGACCTAAACAGACATTTCTCCAAAGAAGACATACAGATGGCCAAGAAGCTCATGAAGAGCTGCTCAGCATCACTAATTATTAGAGAAATGCAAATCAAAACTACAATGAGGTATCACCTCACACCAGTTAGAACAGGCATCATCAGAAAATCTACAAACAAATGCTGGAGAGGGTGTGGAGAAAAGGGAACCCTCCTGCACTGTTGGTGGGAATGTAAATTGATACAGCCACTATGGAGAACAGTATGGAGGTTTCTTAAAAAACTAAAAATAGAATTACCATAAGATCCAGCAATCCCACTACTGGGCATATACTCAGAGGAAACCATAATTCAAAAAGACACATGCACCCCAATGTTCACTGCAGGACTATGTACAATAGCCAGGTCATGGAAACAACCTAAATGCCCATCGATAGATGAATGGATAAAGAAGATGTGGTACATATATACAATGGAATATTACTCAGCCATAAAAAGGAACGAAATTGAGTTATTTGTAGTGAGGTGGATGGACCTAGTGTCTGTCATACAGAGTGAAGTAAGTCAGAAAGAGAAAAACAAATATCGTATATTAATGCATACATGTGGAACCTAGAAAAATGGTACTGATGAACCGGTTTGTAGGGCAGATATTGAGACACAGATGTAGATAACAAACGTATGGACACCGAGGGGGGGAGAGCGGAAGGGTGGTGGGGGCGGTGGTGGGATGAATTGCATGATTGGGATTGACATGTATACACTGATGGGTATAAAACTGATGACTAATAAGTACCTGCTGTATAAAAAAATAAATAAAATTTAATTTTTTTTTAAAAAAGTAGAAAGATTAATGAATGTATGAGAGTCTGAATTCCAGAGAGTGCTCTTTTAACACAGTTTAAATGATATTAGCATTCTTCTTCATTTTCCGGTTAGGTCCCTGTGTCGATTAAAACATGGCTTAACACCAGGGTGCGTCACTTGGCCCATTCTGTTCATCATGCATTAGAAAGCGGTTGAAATAAGAACTTCCCTTAAACACTGGAACCTGTGTTTGTGATTTTCAAAAATACCTTGGGCACAATATTGAATCCTGTTACCTCGAGGGAGGAAAAGCATTTGAAGGGAGAAGTGCTATCCTTTCTTGCTGTTAATAACATACTGCATCTGTAACGCAAGGGGAAATTCAGAGGTTGGTTTTGGAATAAATAAACTAGTAAGTAGTTTGCTATTTAAATTTAGCAGACAGTACCCCACGGTGCTGTTGCCATATGATAATGGATGATTTTTACACTCGAGAATCTGAATCACAAAGCTGCATTGGAATTACATATAGCGGTTATAGAAGCATCTGTATAAGAAAATACCAAAGGACAGCATAGTGTCATAAAAACTATTTGCCCGTAAATCTGCTTTTGATGAGCTACTAAAAATGGCCGCATCAGGCATAAGAGACGTATGTGCGTCTGTCGCGTAGGCGAGCTTTGTGACGGATGACAAGCTTCCACTGGTACACTGAGATAAGAAACAGCTGTTGTTGGCATTGGCATTCCTGCAAGAAATGAAATGATAATTCTGGGACACACTTATGAGAGTTACCATATATTGGATCAACTTTTGAATATATGCAAGACCAGAATCATCTGGCAGCCCCAAGCGAAATTGCCCAACAACCGTTTAACAATCTCCTGAGAAGGAGCATTGATTCCAGTCGCATAGAACCGTCGTCCGATTGTGTGTCATTTCTAAAGCAAGTAGCTCCAGTGTGTGTGTCTGTGGTAGTGACGGGGCAGGGGAGGACTGGGGGAAGGCTGTGGTTCTTCTTCTTTTTTTATTGCTTCAAGGACATTTTTTAGTGTAAAATTTCAGACCTTCAAATGATGGCTGCAAAGCAGTTGCTTAGGTGCATTTATAAACTGTGAATCAAAGGGGGAAAAACATCTTTCAGCACAAAAAATTCACTGAATCTCACTATCGGTCCTGTTTAGTAGCTACACATAAAGGCAGAAGGCTCTTATATTAGAAAATAAAATATTAACAATTTTCATATACAATTAATATACTCTATAAAAATTAACAAGAACTCCAGTTACAAAAGCTTAGAATTTCATATTGACCTGGAACTTATTTTTTGGAATTTTAAAAATTAAATCCATTCAGCTCTTTAGTTCAAGCATATTCTGACTACTTCTCTGGCATTTCGGGGGGAATTTTTTTTTCCCTTTTAATGTTTAACAATGCAAAGTCAAGTATAGATACCTACAGGTCTGGTCATGAGCTCAGCGCGGCATCATCACTTTTCTCCTATTTCTTGCTAGAGTTTCTGCTTGAAGGTTGTTTCACTCAGGCGGAGCACCCCCCTGGGCCAACCAGGCAGCCAGTAGACCACTTCTCTCTGAGAGATGCCTAGAAGTAATATAGGAAATACGAACAGACTCTTCTGCTACCAGAGGACGTACTCAACATCCTCCAAATCAGAAAGGCTTTCTGGACCATTAGAATGATAAAGAACTGGAGAAGGATAACGAGAGAGATGGTGGGGCTCAGCCCATAGTGACCTTTAAGAAAAGGATAAGCATTGTTTCTCAGTTTAGACATTCATAGACTTGGCAATACAGCCAATGAGAACTGGACCAAATGCTCTCTGTAGTTCTCTTCTTCCTTCTGCAATGCCGTGATTTTAGGAAGAGGGCCCACTGAGCAACCAGGAGCTATGATTTCTGGCTCTCCACCATGTCTCATGCTACAGAGGGCTTGGGTTTTTAGGTTTCCGTAACATCAGACTCTGCCAGGCAGTTCAGAGAGTTCAGCCTAAGTCCTCAAATCAGCTCTTATTACTCTGTGAACTAATCTGGTCTAGAGAGCTGTGTCCTAGAGAAGAAAAACACACAAGAGGAGAGTTGGGCAGAGAATGACAAAGGCAAAGGAGACAAGAATAGAAAAAGAAGGACAGAGAGAGTTTGAAGGCAAGGGACTCCTCCGAAACAGCAGATAAACGTCTTTTTTCTCCATGTTAGAAATCCATCTGCCAAAATGAAAAGGTGCAATTAGGTAGCTAAATACAAATTCACGTTCTATATCTTTTAAATGACATATCGCCAGGGTACAAAGCAGCATGTCCGGTTGAAGGTTGGGTGATTCGATCCCTCTATTACTCTCTATAAAACAAAGAATCTGTAGTTTCATTACCCTTAAATTGTCTGGCAGTGGGCAAAGTTTTATTAGAAGCTTTTCTTTCATATTATGCAGTGTCGTCAAGGATATATTAGCTTTGATGTTTTGTTGCATCTTAATACACTGTGGAGTGAATTTACTGTGAGACTAATTTAGAAGGGAGCTTTTCATAGGAGGAAACAAGGGTCAACATCAGCTGTGTTTCAAATTATAAGCAGGATGAAAATTCAGGAAAGACGGGACATACACATAAAATTGCTAGGTGTTATAATAAGAATGCTTCTTATATTTATATTCTTGATGCTATTCTATGTCTCAAAAACTCCAGTTTCTTAAAACGCTGTTCAGGAGGAAGATTTTATTGTTAAGGAAATGGTATAGCATCTACTAACATGATTATTTTGTCTTAAAGGAACAAAAAAACGCCATCATATTAAACCGTATATACAAAGTATTTCAACTCTGGGAAAGACAGAAACCCCTACAGCTTAAGCATTTAAAACACAGTTTAAAGATGACTGCTTTGACTGATACACAGTAAAGTCCTTATGAAACAAATTCCCAGTATGGGAAATTTAATTTCACCTATAGGATTCATCACTCATCACCAAAGTTTTATTACACTGTGGTGGCGGGTACCATTCTCTCACTTTCAGTTATCTTTTCTAATAAGATCACGCTGGTCAGCTGACATTTTTGAGGCACCAGTTAAACATGTAATCGGTAAATGAAACTGGATTCTGTTTAAACCAAATAAAGAGAAAAACAAGCATATCAGAGTGATAAGTGGAGTACTTTAGCTTCAATAACTTAGAATGTAAATATATCACAGAGGGGTGTTTCAGCTGCTAAACTAATAAAACCCAGTCAATCAAATAGTAAAAGATATTGAGAAACAGCAACAGGAAGTATTATAAGAAAAGTACCCAATGGAGACGCATAAGAGAAAACCCGTCAGTTTACTCTTTCAGTCTCTTACCTGCTCTGTAGGTTTAGCAGTGAATTTTTTTTTTCTTTGCATTTATCTTTGTGCCTGAATGAGTTCAGTTTTTCTTAGATTAGGATCAGAACAGCAGGTTAATCAGTCCTGTCTTCATGGGCAACTGAACAAACAGACCAATATCAGTGTAAAATTGTAATTCTGGAGATTAATGTTGTCTTCTTGTTTGCATGAACTTGACCTCTTGCCTTTTTTTCCCCCACTTTTTCAGCTTCTGTCCAGGGTCCCTGGGAGCGAGCCATCTCACCAAACAAAGTGCCCTACTATATCAAGTAAGTTGAAAGCATCATGTTCTTAAAAAAGCATTTATTGTGGCTAATATGTATATTCACAGATGAATTTATTTTTAAAACTCGACGGTAGCCTGGCCTACAATACCTAGTTCTTTCTTCCCCGAGGAAGCTTGGATAGGTAACTCATGCTAAAATTACCACTGAAAACTTGCTGATGCTACAGGGAGTAGCCTTTAGGAAAAATCCATTTAAGGCAGCGTATACGCTGTGTTCTGTGATTGGAGGTGGTGTGGATTTTTCCTAATAGAACGAAAAGCTGCTGATAATATTATGGATAGTGGCAATGAATATTTACAAGAACGATTTTATTTATTTAGGAGTTTTCCCACACTTCTTCTTTAGACAAAGATGGAAGATGTCTGCAGCTATCTGTACCCAAACTGTTTTAGGTGAATAAATACTTGATGTACCCAAAAGGCAGTCAGTAGCAGTTCTGGATTTGTGGAGGTGAGGTGTTCATTCTTGATGCATAGCACTCAGCATTTTTCACATAGCAACAACAAAAATGATACTGTTTTCAGGGGTCATTTTTGTCAGTCAAAGGAATATAGGTTCTTAGAAGCACCTTCTGCAAGATGCTGCATGAAATACAAATTATGATACATTGGGTCGCCATGGAAGAAAGAGGAGAGAGGATGTTGAGTTACTATGATACCTTAACAGTTTCTCATCGGTTGTACAATTGAGTCCAGCTTAAATTTAAGTTTCTATCGGCCACCTCAACAACAATTTAAATTAATTGGATTCATGAAATAGTCTTCAGTACCAACTTAAGTCTTTGAACTTGCTTCTGCCATAGTCTGGCTAAAAATATTAAATGTTTCTCCACTTATCAAGTCTGTTTTTACTCTTCCACTGCCCATCAATTCTTCATAATTCAGTTCTAAAGCAATAAGTGCATTCCTAGATCTTCATTACTACAGTTCTCAAGAAATTTGACTTCATGCCTCAATTTTGTTAACTCAGAAGAATGGGGGTGAGGGAACTTTTTTGGCTCTTCAAGGAGAGATACATCCTTTAGGAAAGGTTGTCTTATTCAATGATACAGACAAGGTATCTCTTAACTTTAAAAATTCTCCGTCAGTGTTTTGATCCTGCTTTTTAGTTTTCTTATTTTTAATTTTATTTTATTATTTTTGTTGTATATAGTTATTTAGTCACTCTAAAGTACATGTTTTAATACCTATTTAAAATCACCCATTTTCTTAAATAATATATCGATTTGGACATGCGCTATGTTGCTTTACATCCACTATCTATTTCGTGGAACCATTTTGTTCAGATTCTTCCCAGTCATCTTCTATATCAGTGTCTTCGTCATTACAAATTTCCATTTCTGACTAAGATGTTTGAGACCTGCTACTTTTTCAACCCATTTATAAAACTCTCACTTTATCCAATTCCTTTATGAGCTAAAAGAATGACTCCTTTTGTAGCCAAGATTTTAGGATCACCTGAGAATCCAAGACATCTTTAAGCCATCATTGTCCAAATTATTACCTGTTTAGGGCTCATTAAGTGTCTCACACGGGATTCCTAGAGTGCCCCCCTAGTCCCACTGTCCTTTGCCTAAATATGTACCTTCTCCCTGATGTTACACCTACTACAAAAGATCCCAGTACAGTTGTGTGAAGCAGTGAGAATGAATTTGGTCCAAAAAATAAAAAGACAAATTCCAGAAAAGCTGTAATTCCTCCCTGTATACTAGTTTCTTACTGCTCCTTGATGGGATCAGAGAACAGCTGCTCTCTATTTGTCCTCCTGTTTGTCCAGTGCTCTTTCACCAGCTTCAAGATCATGGTGACAGTTTTGGTAGGGGCACAGATCTGGGAATAAGAAACCTTGACTTCGGGGGCTCTGTGATTAGTTGATTGTATGGCCTTGGGCAAGTCACTTAAGCTGTACAAACCTTGGTTTCTTATTTATAAAATAAGGAGTTGGACTAGATGATATCTAAGTTCCTTTGTAGCTGTAGGAATCAGTGAGTGTGGCTCATTCCACGGTCTTGTCCAAATTCAAAAACTTTAAGATATCAGCTTTCTTTTTCAAGAAGTTTATCTTTATTTTAAAAATTCTTTATTTTCATTATCAAACACAATATAAATTCTCAGTTTTAAAAAAAAACATAGGAATTCTATTTTTCCACTGTGAATTAGCTTCAGATATGCCCTCTCAACCCACTCCAGTTTCTCCAGATACCCATTTAAAGAGCTTAAATCCTGGTGTTTAATTTAGGACTATTATTCTTCCTAGTTTAATGGTAAGAAACAGAGAACAGTAGACAGGAAATCAGTAGAAAGGTGAGTATGGAGACCTTAAGAGCCTCTGAAGTGATCAGTTCCTTGGAATGAGGGGTTACCTAATTTCTCAAAGATGTCCCTGAAACTTTACAGAGATCAGTTCTCTGTACGATTATAATCTAATTGAAATTAGAGATTGTACAGTTTCTCAAATATACGCCTAAAATGTTAAGCCATAATATAGGGAGAACGCATGTTCAAGAAATTTACATTTTCATTAAACAGATTATTAATGTCCTTTGTGATTTATTATTACACATTACTATTGTCTAAAATATTCTGTTTATACTAAATGACTTTGATGTACAAGGTCCAGTGGACTTCGTGCACTTGCAGATGCCATTCGTAACTTGAGATGCCTTATTGATCCACAAATAACAATAATAAGTTGATAGTGACGTTATTTCAACCAGTCCCCATTCGTCCTCTTTCTTATTTGTCCTGACTTCCATTCAAGAGTTATTAACCACACATTTCCAGCTGCAAAGGCAAGTGTTTTCTCTGGATATTTTTTAATGCTTTATAATGTTTCCTTTTTAATGCTTAGATAAACTGATCATCTAAATAACAAGAGGTTTCTCCACCAGTAGCACAGTTCCAGTTAGTTGTTGAGTCGTGCATTCATCCTTGAGGTTGTAAGTCATTAACAACGTCTTCTGCTCTAGATTGCAAATCAGATAGTGTTTATGCCTGCATCGTGACACCAGCTTTTCATATGATGCTAAGAAACTTCAAACTACATGTTTGTCTAGTTTATTAGTCCATAGCATACATCATTGTTACAGTCTTCATATTCCCTCTCCCTTGGGGCTTTCCTACCCCTGCCAGCATCTCTTTCAGGTTATTTGATTACAGCTTTCATTGCCACTGAAAAAATAATCACCAACAATGTTCAACCTGTTACAACTGCCTTTTCCATTCTCTGCCATTTTGTAGTCTTTTGGCCTATTGTCAAACTCATGAAATTTTCAGTATAATAGCCTTTAACCACCTGCTGCATTCTGTTAGAATTTCTTTCACCTTTTTATGTTGCATACTCCCATATGGGTAAACGAAGCGGGGCCAAGAGCTGGGACTCTCTTGCTTTCTTAACGAGTTAGAAAATCATTCTTCTGTGTTCTGGACTGTCAAAAGAATTTAGGAACCCCAAACTTGCATGCAGTATGTTTTTTGCATAGATGACATAATAAAAGCATAAGAAATAGCACCCTGGTCAGACCAGCAGGGCAGCTAGCCCAGAACTCTGTGCCAGATGTAGGCACCAATGGCTGTGTTGTCAGTCAACCTAGTAATTTTCTTTTTTTTTTTTTACATCTTTATTGGAGTATAATTGCTTTACAATGGTGTGTTAGTTTCTGCTTCATAACAAAGTGAATCAGTTATACATATGTTCCCATATCTCTTCCCTCTTGGGTCTCCCTCCCTCCCACCCTCCCAATCGGGTAAGATAGGAATAGTAATTTTCATTTCAAAAAAATTAGGATGCATCGTGACCATTTCTTAGTAATGCACTGTTAAATCAATTGGCATTGAATATATCCAATGGTTTCTTAAACTTTTCCCATTCTCCACTTCAGTCTTGTCTTAGCAATAATAAGTTCTATAAACTTACTGATTTCTCTATAAACAAGTAAAGATATATTTCAGTTTCTCTTTAAGATATATTTCAGTTTCTCTACATCCTTTAACCTCAAGGGACAGCCCCAATTAAATGCTATGAAATTCACTGAATACAATTATATTTACCAGAGTCGACTTTAATCTCACATCCCCTCACTAACTCCTTTTTATTTTCATCTTCCCAGTCTGAGAGATTCTAATCCGTTTTAGGTTTTTAGTCTGTCCTTGAATGAAAGGTAAGCAGTCCCCTTGATCATCTTAGTTGTTTTTCCCTGGATCTTTTCCAGCTCTGTTGTATCTTCCTTGGGATGTCGTGACTGGAATGGCCCAAATATTGGTTATTAAATTTGTTAGCATCGTCTCTAGTCTCCACCCAGTCATGAAGAAAGTAAATGCTATTCACTGTCTCCCATTGGTGCAGAAATGGAGAAACTAATTGAGGTCATAACCTGTTCTACATATATTAGTTCTCGCTGAAGGTTGGTTTGTGGCTACTTTTCTGTAATGCCAGATCAAGTGTTTGACCTTATATTTCTGCCAGCTGACTCTTAGGAAGGATTTGATGTTTAGGCAAGCTGGTCCTTTCCTCCTTCAAAGACGCTGCAGTTGCTAAATATTGGGAGGCATTCACTAATGAAACGTGGGAGTAAACCTGCTGACTCAGTCACCAGCAATGCATTTCATCAGGTTGCCTTTCTAAATATTTCTGAAGTACTTCACAAAAGAGTGAAAAATGGGGTTCTGGGGAACATGCTAACTCTTCAGCTCTTTTTTACATGCAATGCTCAAGAAACAACTCATGGGGTTTCCCTGGTGGCGCAGTGGTTGAGAGTCCGCGTGCCGATGCAGGGGACACGGGTTCGTGCCCCGGTCCGGGAAGAGCCCACATGCCGCGGAGCGGATAAGCCCGTGAGCCATGGCCGCTGAGCCTGAGCGTCCGGAGTCTGTGCTCCGCAACGGGAGAGGCCACATCAGTGAGAGGCCTGCGTACCGCAAAAAAAAAAAAAAAAAAAGAAACAACTCATGTCTAAAGAAGTGTCTGTCTTTTCCTGCTGGTTATTTTGATTGTTGTACACATTGCTGTAGCTATCTAGTGACCTTGATCTACCCTTCTCTCCATTCTCAATCCCAGACATGTTTCTACAGCCACCTGTTATATCTGAGTTGCTCGCAACTTTCTGGTAGTTTGTGCTTAGCAAAATGAGGTACATGATAAAACCTCCCTCGCTGAAGCTGACTGTCGCTTTAGTCAACATTTCTTATTACTATTGCTGTGTCTGCTGCCCAAATTGCTGGTTGGAGTTCTGACTCTCCCATATTCTCATGACCACCATCCCTCTGGCTCTACTGGTACAAGTGTTTGACTCTCTGCATGAAATTATGGCTATCCACCTACACTTTCCTTTTGGTGTTTGTGTCTTCTTGTATCCTGTTGGTCTGTTCATGGTTAAAGTGATGAATCTTGCTCTGAGTTTGAGTACGCTTGCTCTCTAACTCCAGTAGCATCTGAGTTTTTTGTTCGTTTGTTTGTTTGTTTTTGACTGCATTGGGTCTTCGTTGCTGTGTGTGGGCTTTCTCTAGTTGTGGTGAGTGGGGGCTTCTCATTGCGGTGGCTTCTCTTGTTGCGGAGCATGGGCTCTAGGTGCTCGGGCTTCAGTAGTTGTGGCACGTGGGTTCAGTAGTTGTGGCTCACGGGCTCTAGAGCACAGGCTCAGTAGTTGTGGCACATGGGCTTAGTTGCTCCGCGGCATGTGGGGTCTTCCTGGACCAGGGCTCGAACCTGTGTCCCCTGCCTTGGCAGGCAGATGCGCCACCAGGGAAGTCCCAGCATCTGAGTTTTGACACCACCTCCCTCCATACCATATTGCCTCTATTTCTACTTTCTGGACAGTTTTTCAGATTCCAAATCCCTCCCATGTTTAAAGCATATCTTGCCCTCATTCTTGCTCCAGCTCCCTGTTTTTTGCGCCAGGAGTTGTTCTGATTCAAGTTTTAGATTAGTTTATTTGTTCCTCTGAATTATTGACTACTATTTCTGTACCTATATTTATATAGAGAGGAAGCAGTAGTTAGCTATGTCTCAGCTTTAACGGCAAATCAACGTGCTAAATATCTGTGTTGGCTAGTTTGCAGTGGAAACATCTTCTGACAATGAGGCGGGCTCTTATTATAAAGAACACCAGATTCTGATATCCAGCTTAGAAAACATTCCCCCATGTCTCATTCCTGATACCTCACTGTTCTAGGAATGATTCTAGTCTTCTGACATTCAGTTGAACATGGGTTGAGATTGGCAGAGGTTTTCATAGTTTTTTTCAGAATATAATTTTGTGCTGTTTCTGGTAACATCCTTCACATGTATATTTTCCTTAAAAATATACCTTTTAAATGGACTTGAGGATACGGGGAGGGGGAAGGATAAGCTGGGACGAAGTGAGAGAGTGGCATGGACATATATACACTACCAAACGTAAAATAGATAGCTAGTGAGAAGCAGCCGCGTAGCACAGGGAGATCAGCTCGGGGCTCTGTGACCACCTAGAGCGGTGGGATAGAGAGGATGGGAGGGAGGGAGACGCAAGAGGGAAGGGATATGGGGATATATGTATGTGTATAGCTGATTCACTTTTTTATACAGCAGAAACTAACACACCATTGTAAAGCAAGTATACTCCAATAAAGATGTTAAAAAACAAATACCGTTCACTAGGGGAGCCTGGACTGTGGGTTTTACATTATCATTTCACATCCATAATCACAGATGCTTCCATAAAAAAATAAAAATAAAAATATACCTTTTAGGGCCTCCCTGGTGGCGCAGTGGTTGAGAGTCCGCCTGCCGATGCAGGGGACACGGGTTTGTGCCCCGGTCCGGGAAGATCCTACATGCCGCGGAGTGGCTGGGCCCGTGAGCCATGGCCACTGAGCCTGCGCATCCGGAGCCTGTGCTCCGCAACGGGAGGGGCCGCAACAGTGAGAGGCCCGCGTACCACCAAAAAAAAAAAAAAAATATATATATATATATATATATATATATATATATATATACCTTTTAGCAGCTGATAAGGCCACATGAAATAACAGAAATAGTAAATTGAGCAAGCAACAGAAGACTTGAAGTCTGGTTGCAACTTTGCTTTTAACTAGCTATTTGACCAAAGATGAATCACTTATATTCTCTGAGCCTCAGTTTCTCCATGTGTCATCTAAAGGGGCTGAGTCACATGATATCACAGGTTATTTCCAGTCCTGACATTCCCTGATTTTATGAATGTTGACTTTGAAACAGAAATTATTTATAACAGTTTTCCAGAGGAATGAAAACGAATCTTCATATCGCCCTTGAGGATTCTTATTGCATCATCAATCTTATCAAGATGGGAAGGACAAGTAATATTAAACTTTTTCCTTAACTCTTTAGCACCATTGATAATAGGAAGCGGATGTAATAGAGAATCAGCTGTCTAATTTCAGCTGTCAGTCTTTGAGGATACTGGTGAGTATCTCTGGGTAATTAAATTTGTGCAGTGGCTGCCAGAAAGAAGCCTGGTGCTCTGACTTCTCAGAAGGCTTTGTACACAAAGATAACCCAGAGGTCAGTCTTCTCTGCTGCGCTTTCTCCTCCACAGTTTGATGGTTCCAAAGGTCACATTAGCTGATTCTCATTAAGCTCTGGAGCCACAATGAAGGAATGGTCAGTAACGCATAATTGATGATACAATCATGAAAACAACTCAGTTTAAGATATTAACTGAAAGAGAATGAAGGGGAGGCCGTAGTGTTGTACGGGGTGCTCATTCTGGCCTTTGGTTTTGTAGACCTTGTTGGTAGACATAGATGTTAGTATCTTCTGTGTCTCATAAAGTTCACAAAAAATTCTCACAGCCTTCTTTATAGTTTCATAAGCTGGTACGTATAGCCTTGACTGAAATAATGGACTTCATGAGGATAGCTGCTGTGTCTCTGTTTCTAGCACAGTACTTCACAGGTAGCAGGTGCTCAGGAGATACTTGAATGAATGAAGGAACACATAAGAGCACTTCCACATGCTTTCCAGTTTCCTGACTCCTTTCACTTTCAGAAAATCTTCAGGTGTTTGTGTGTCCATTTAGATCTACCACCCAAGTGTGTCTCTCATACCCTGTAGATATCAACTTTAATATTAGAAAGTATGCTTAGTCTTTTACAGAGTTTCTCATGTCTCCTATACTTGGTGCCTAGGAGGCCATCCTTAGCCTGAATGTCTGACTGGTACATACCACATCCTGAGGTCTAGATGCTGTTCTGTCTTTATCTAACAATACGATTTGGAGTATAACTCAGCCCACCTGGGACTGAGTTTTCCCACCAACTGTAAGGAAGTGGAACTAGATAATGCCTGAGATCATTCTGAGCTCTGGCTTTCTTTGTTTCAGTAGAACTGGGGTCTTTTTGTTTTTCCTAAATGCCACTCATGATACTTCTTCTGATTTTGCAGTGGTCAGTAGAGCTTTAAATTGATCAACCACTGTGTTTCACTAAGCATTTGTATACAGGATCTACTTTGGGGGCTGGGATATAGTAGCCACTGAGCCTTAAGAGAATGATATTGATAAGTTTTTATTTTACAGAAAAAATTTTATAACATTCTGTGTTATATGTAATGCTTAAAGGTGGCAGCATATGTACATATGCACATATATGCTGCAGCTAAACTATAATGTGTACATGCCGAAAATTCTGATATATTACGCATGTATAGTGTTCCCTCTGCCTCATTCGTGGCACTTTTTGGAATGTGAGAGTGTTCATAAAATATATTTAGGTCTGCTTCCCAAAAAAAGAGGAGTGAGTTATTTCAGCTATTGCTTCATTTTCTTTTTCTAACTTTGTTAAGCATTGTACATTCTTCCATAGTCATGTGGTAGAAAAGAACATGGGCTGTGGCCTCAAATAAACCTTCATTTGAAACCCAGCTTTGTCATATTCTGACTCTGTGAACACTTAACGTCACACCCATTCTACTTTCTGGCATACCAGGAATATGAATTGACTTTACTTCTCTTCTCTGAAATTGAACCGAAGCCTAATTGACGTCTAATGAATACTGAGTGTTGGGTCTTTAAGAAAACACTCTTACAGATATATTCAGTATTAGCTACATGTTTAGAATATTTTCTAGAACACAAATATGTCCTTGATCAAATTAGTTTATTTTCATTCTAGGAGTTCCCAGTATACTTTTGGGTATCTGTAAATTCCCAAACATTCCTGAGCCTCTCCTAGGCTCCTCTAATTGCTTCTTATCCTGCCCCCCTGGGAAGCTGCATCCTGTTGCCTTCACAAAGGTCAGCAGCAACCCAGACAGCATTTGAAAATAACTTAATAACCCTGAACTGCCACACCCCTTTGGATAATTTCCTTAGAGCATTAGTCCTTTGAACATTGACCTGGTTGCAGAAAATGTCCCTTTCTCAGCAGGAAAACTCCAAATCCCATTCAGTCTTCCCCTCCCTCATTTCAGAGGATAGGGTGGGAGAGGGTAGAGGGTAGGGAGAAGGAATTAGATGCTTTTATCTGGAAGATTGTTAGCGCACACACACACATATAATTTCTTTTAAACAATAAACTGAGTGCGTTGTATAAATCAGTGCCGTCACATTGCAAAAAATTTTAAATCCCTGCACAAGATAGAAAAAGAAAAACAAACCCATCTCTGCTTTCAGCAGTCCGTAAAGCTCCTAAGGACAGGTCCTATATGAGGCTTAGCCCACTGTCAGCATTGAGCAAATGATCTCGTCTTCTTTGATATCATTAACTCCCAGGTGGATGAAACACAGAAGCTTCCCTGCTCCCCCTGAAACTTTCAGTTGCTTTTTCTGTTTTCCTTTCTCAGCTTATCCACATCCATCTTGGTCCCCAAAGCTATTGCAAGTCAGATAGTGCAAAGAGTAATTTTTAACTTGCTTCTTTGTTGTTTTAGAAGGAATTTTTTGTTGTGGTTTTGTTTCCTTTTGGTTTGGTCACTTCTTCTCGGTCTTGTGCTTTATACCAAGGGAGTGTCTCATAGTTACGGTCCTATAACCTCCTAGAAAGGATGAAAAGCAAAGTTTAATGTGTGCCTACTAAGTGCTAAGTGATAAGACTAGCTGTATCTTCCCATTTATGAGGATTAGCACCACGAGTTAGTATCTAATAAAGAAGAAAAAGCTGAGACTCAGAGAGACTGGTGGCTTTCCCGAGTCACAGTAATAGTGACCCGCTCTGTGCCTTTTCCCACCAACCCTGTGACCTCAGTTGGCTTTGGCCCACCTCGCGCCCCACCTAGGACCTCCACAATCACTACCCTTACCCCCTACACACACACTCTAGTGGGTCAAAGTTGCTTGGAGCTCCCCACCTGGGAGGGGGTTAGTTGCCCATCCCTGGAGCGCAGGGGCCAGCTTAGACAGGGTTCTCGAGGTTGCAGGTAGGGACGCATTTGGTAGCGGAGATATTGAGGGTTGGGAGAACAAAAATTAATAAATGGGTAGAGAATTGAAATTTAAAATAATAATAACAATAATACTTTTTACCTGTTGCTCCCAACTCTTTCAGCTTCCTAGCATTGTTGGTTGAAAACTAGCTCTTAGTGTAACCAAGTGTGGCCAGTCCTCCGCTGTGGGACTGCTGTCTTGGGAATCACCAATACTATCCTATTAGTCCTTCCCCGCATTGCTGGTGTTTCTTCCCTTGGCTTACCTACCCAGTCAACTTCTGCCACTGTGCTCTTGCCGAGACCTAAGTTTCTCTTTACTGCTTTTGGCCATAAAGGGCAACAGAAAATAAAATTAAACAAAAAACCTGGCCAGCCCTGTTGTAGGCACTTGCCTGCGTCTGTGGAAGCTGAGAAAGCAGAGGATTCCTGAGTCGCATCCTGCCACTTCCCATCAGGGCTTCGCTAAGATGGGAGTATGGCAAGACCAGTGACCTAATAGATGCCACAGCATGTGTTTCTCCTCATACCCCCAATTCCAAGCCTTTCTGAAGGGTAAGACGTGGTCAGCTCAGGTGGACTAGAACAGATCTTCAGCAGCCTTTTCGACACTGGAGCCTGGCCTTGAATTTGATACCGTCCCCTCCTTCAGGTAACAAATAAAGTTTCATATTTTCCGTAAATCTCAGGCCTATGGTTCTAGCCTTACGAGGCAAACTCATATGGCCTATGGCCATAAGTCATGACTTCCCTAGACCTTGAGCATTGGGTAACCCCATGTATTACGTGTAGAAAAATCTCATCTTACTGCAGAATGAGCTCTCTCTTTTTTTCACTATTGTAACTATGTGGTGGCAAAGAAGAATTTCTTACACTTTCTCTTGTAGTGACTTAAAGTCACCAAACCACTTTGGGCAATTGAAAAGTGTTTGAGGATAAAGAATAACTTGTATTTCCTGAAGATTAAGAAAAATGTCTATCTGAATGTATAGAGTTACCCTGAATTAATCTATGAATATAAGTCCTTTATCAAATAAAAGGCCAGATTAGTTATTTTTCCTCACTCTTACTTATATCAGTGCTACAGACTTTTCCGCCAAAAAAACCATCAAATAGAGAAGAATGAATGCTTCTTAGACGGAGCCAGAGGGGCCAAGCATAGCTTATAGCAAAAGCTCAAGGTGTAAGTATCTTTATAGCTAAAATTTAAAGAAAACTTGTGAACATTTTACATACGTGCCTGTATGTGTGTGTGTGTACATACATATATATGTATGTATGTAAACACACACATACAGAGAGAGAGAGAAGCGGGCAGGGGGAAGGAGAGGGAGAGAGGGAGGCGTATTAACAGCAGGCCTGTGATTCATTCCCTGGGGGTTGAGGGGAAAGAATGACCTCAACTCAAAAGACCACCTTATAAACACACTAATGACCTCCCAGACCTTCTTGTTAATCTTGTTAATGTCATTTAAGTAGCAGAAAGATACCTGAAAGTCCCCATCTATAAAATGTTTTTAGCAGGACATACCTGGTTTGGCTACTTTACTTATTGTAAATAAACCTGGAATTTATGGATTTATGAGTTACGACTGGATGGAAAACAGGGTGTAGTCACGTGAGCATTTTTCTGTTCTTGTCATTAACAGATTATAAAATGGAAACCTTTGGAGACTAAAGTGGCTTCCTTTCAGTATCACTGTTTATGCATAAATGTTTTAAAACCTTTTCTGTTAATAGAAACCAGAACATCTCATAATGTGAAAGAACAGGGATATTTGGGGGCAGTGTATCTGATTATTTCAGGTTCCTCCAGGCAAAGAATGTTTTATGTGCCTGGTGTTTCCCTATCATCCTTTGAATCATTAGTAGAGATCAGAACAAGATAAAATCTATGATGTATGTGAGTCCAGTTCTAAATTCAGCCCTTTATACTTATACGGTATGTGTTTGTTTTAATTTAAAAATTCTCTTTGCCGTGAGAAAAAGGAAAGAAAAAGCAGAATGAATGGGTCCATGTGTTTTCCCTTATCATGTTGTCCCGAGTTCTAGGAAATCACAGGTCTAAGAAAAGGTCAGGGTCAAAACTAGTGAGGGATCTAACACTTACACATTTCTATATTGAAAATTATATAAATGACATTTAATTTTTTACAAAGTTACCTTAGGATCATTCTTTCAGATAGCAAGGACCTCTGTAACTACCTTGAAGTCCTGAGTCGTCTTTGCTGTTTAACTCCTGAAACATTTTTGTTAATTTTCAGATCACTTGTCTCCCCAGTTAAGCTGTAAACTCCTTGCTGGCATGTGTGCATTACGCATCTTTGCATCGTTCTTAGCACTTTATTATCTCAGACATAAGAAACTGAGAATAAATACTTAAAATTTGTTTTGTTTGATTTTGAGGATTAAACGCATCCTTGAGAACTTAGCTCTGATCCTAATAGGCATTCTTACAAAGGAACAGATTATAACAGATTAGAGGTGTTCCGTATAATGTTTTTAGTCTATGTAATCTAACTGGAATTACAGTTGATGACATATTTTGGAGACAATTTCAACCATCAGTTCATTCATTTTTCTGTGTTTCAGTTGGTTGAGAGCAGAGAGAAATACTTGATGGGGTTGGATGCCTTGTTGAACTGTCTATAAACTGAAAATCTTCGAAAGTTGCTGTTTTAGAGAAAGCATCTTTAAGTGAATGTATTCCTTTAGCAGCTCCTTTGCCAAAACTGTTGTGAGGATATCTTAGGAAAATGCCTTCGAATTCTATTTCTGTCAAAACACACAGGCTATCTCAGGAGCTAAGGTTGTTTGGTGAGTGCATGTAAGCTTATGTCTTAATAGTAAAAGATTTTGAAAGAGGTTGGGATGAGGTAGGTGGTAGAATCTAAGAGAGACATTACGGCAGAGCCATAGTGGCATCCAGTGGGGAAGAAAAGACCTCAAGTATGGAATTCAATTATATTCAACCAGTCCTTGCCATTTGCTGATAAACACTAGATGTCATTTATCAAGCACATAGGAAATATGTTAATTGCATAAATATATTAATTGCATAAAGGTCAGTGTTGATAGAGTTTTGTTTCGTTTGTGGCTGTGTTGGTAGGGGCGGAAGTCATCGCATGATATCTTTTTAAATAGACTTTATTGTCAAGGAACTTAGAGTTGTTTATCTAACTTGTATTTCATATATGCAGCCGCCAAGCCGTTTCTTTCTACTGTAAGCACTGCAGAGTAGCAGAAGTCATCCTTACTCTGCTCAGTTTCATTCATCATCGACAAAATTGCCAATTATATTCCAAGTCCTTGAATGCATTGCTTGAGAAGAAGATGTATAAGCTGAAAGGAAGCAATGTTGAGGTAGCAGTTTGATCTTTCTATACCGACTGGTAGAGTCCAAGCATATGAATCTTGTTTTGAGTTGTGAACTGGAAAAAATTAATATGGAAGCATGGAGAAAACATGTTCAAACTACAAAGTCATTTTTCCTGAGAAGTTATCTGACTGTAACTGTAACTATAACTCAGCGTATATCAGAAGGCTCAGTTGGGGAACATTTCTTTAAAATTAAAACCTAAAAATCCTGATGTCTAATAGAATGTATAAAAATAGCTGTGTCTGAAGGATCTGGGATAAGCAGAAGAATACTGAATAATATCATCTGGCAGTTTGAGCCATACCTTTACAGTAGTTGCTGTGGCCCAAAAAATATAGAATGAATTCAATAAAACACTGGGAAAAAATAAACAAAATATTTGAAATTACAAACACTGAATAAAAAGCGGGGGGAAAATAATCCCTAGCAAATCAATATTGCTTGGGGAAGCATGAATCCCAGACCAGCAATATTTTTATCCAAATAACGTCTAGTTCTGTAGTGAACAAAAACCTTTATCACCAAGTTTTATAAGCAGCAGAGTGAAGAAAAGTGTACTTAGGATTATTGGATATAATTCTCGAAGGTGGTAACTTTATTCAGAGTTTCATGCTTGACTATACCAACTTCTTCTGAATTTATTCATAGTACTCTGTCAGTTGAGGATTCTTTTTTGCTTCTCCTTGCCTAAATATATGTATTACAAACTAAAAATAGAGGCATGGTAAATGATTACAGAGATTATTAATAGTGGTGGCTGTAGTGAGTAGATTATTGTTCTTGTATAGATTAATAATACACCTAAGGAACTCTGTGGGAAATTTAATTTGGGATGTAAAACACCAAAGTAAGGCAGAGATGTAATAATAAATCGATATGAGATTATATTTAGGCACAAGTGTCTAAAGATATAAATTCTATAGGTGTTATGAAATAGCAGGTATGCCCTTACATAATTGCACTGCACTTTGAACTTCATTGTTCTGGGAAATAAGGGGAGTGATTCTGAACACAGTAGTGTCACATCTGCTTATAAACCAAACAGAAAATATACAAGCCACTCTTAAGTGTATAATATAAACTATAAAGGTATAATTTAATCCCGTTATCTTTAAATTTGAAAACTAACTTAAAATAAACCCTAATTGGGCAATTCTTGATACTTTGAGCATTGCAGTAAATGTATTTTTCCAATTTCCGAGTTTCATGCATCCTTTACAAAGAAAGACAATCCTTTAAATGCCCTAGTGCCTGGGCCTTCCTCCGATTGTCTCTCTACAATAGTTCAAATCATACAACCGTGAATAACAACAAAAACGAAAAGCATTTTGGCAGACAACACACTGTTTGCTTGTTTCAATGTTCACAGTGTAAAGTACACTTATTGCCAAACCTTACTTTCAATTCTATTACAGACAGGAAAATATATCTGATTTGTAAATAAGAAGGCTCTTGAAGTTAAGCCCTGAATACACTTTTCTGCAACCCCAAAGAGGAAAACTTTTGAAACACAAACACTAATCTTTCTCAGTGTCCCAAGTAAAGTTTCATGGAGGTGTTTTGCTTTTGTTATGTTTTACACGGGTGCCTTGTTATAGTATAGTTTGAGACCAGACTAGATTGGCAGGACCTAATTGACTGCTATGAGAATATACTTGGTGGAACATGTGGAAAAGGGGTGAAGAAATAGGAAGGGCCAGAGTGGAAACAGAGAGACGAGCTAGGTGTGTGGAAAGCACTGGTGGTAGATTAGATCTGGAAAACGGTAGCAGTGGAGCTCTTGAGAAGTGGTTGGGATATATATTGGAAACAATCAGCAGCTCTTGCTGCTGCACTGGAGGTCAGGAGTAAGGGAATGAAGGCAATGCAGATGCCTCCTGGGCTTTTGGCTGGAACGGGTACCTGAAGATCAACAAGTTTGGTAGCGAAAACAAGAGATCTGACTTAGACACCACTGGCAGCACCCAGGGGTGACTTGGAGAACTTCTGGTCTCAGTAATGCCCACCAGCCACTCTTTACCCCCAGCGACAACAAGCAAACATATGATCTGAATGAAAGAATAAGCTTGTCAGCTAGATAGCCACTCTTCTATATAGAAATCCTGGAAATGCCTGGGTTTAAACATGTAAAGTTTGAGGCACCTGTTGGATACCTAAGTGTGCAGCTGAAAAGTATGAACCTGAAGCTCAAGGAAGAGGTCGGGCCAAGGGCTATAGCTTTTGGAGTCATCAACCTATGTATGGTTCTTCGAGCCATGGGATGGGATGTCATACGTTGGGATGAGACAGAAAACCCTAGGGCTTCTCAATGTTAAACCTGTTTCTGCTCTGCGCAATGCAGATGTGTTCATTAGTAGATTTGCTAAGTTGATTAACCAAACTATATTTACTGGGGGCTACTGTGCCGGATACTGTATTAGACACCAGAAATCTGGTAATGAGCGATACAGGCATAGCCCCTGCTCTCCTGGAACTCCTAGTGGAGGACATAGACATGGAACAAATAGGGCTTGGGGCCTAAAATGATCCAGGGAGGCAGGTAGTTGCTATTAACTATTCTAGCATATTTTAAATTGCCAAATTTTTTCCAAGACTTAAAATTGATTATTCAAAATGTTTAACGCTTCTAGTAGAATGGAAACAACCTTCAAAAAGGAATTAAGCCCATGAAAAGATGTTCAACATTTAGCCATTAGAGAAATGTAAATCAAAACCACAATGAGATACCACTTTGCACTCAATAGGATGGCTATTGTCAAAAAAAAACACAAAAACCCCAAAACAAAAAGTGCTCATGATGACGTGGAGAAAATGGAAATTGCCGGTCGGAATGTAAAATGGTGCATCCACTGTGGAAAACAGTTTGGTAGGTCCTCAGAAAGTTAAACATAGAATTTCCCTGTGATCCACCAATTGCACTTCTAGGTATATACCCAACAGAATTGAAAACAGCAGCTCATACAGATACTTGTGTGCTAATATTCATAGCAACACCATTCAGAATAGCCAAAAGGTGGGAAACAACCCAAAAGTCCGTCAACAGATGACCAGAGAAATGTGATAATAGATACAATGGAATATTATTCAGCCTTATAAAGGCATGAGATTCTGATACATCCTGTAACATGGATGAACCTTGAACACATTATGTCAAGTGAAATAAGCCAGACACAAAAGGGCAAATATTGTATGATTCCACTCATATAAGGTACCTACCACTGTCAAATTCATTGAGATAGAAAATAGCTTAGTGGTTGCCTGCTTAGGAAGTGGGTGAAGAGGAAAGGGGAGTTAGAGTTTAATGGGTACAGGGTTTCTGTTTGGAACGATGGAATGATGAAAAGTTCTAGAAATGGACAGCAGTGATGGTTGTACAAAATTGTGAAAGTCCTTAATGCTACTGAATTGTCCCCTTAAAATGGTTCATACAAATTTCATGTTATGTATGTTTTACCACAATTTTAAAAATTGCCCCCAAAATAAATTGAGTAATAAATTTGCAAAAGATTCAAATAAAATAGCTAAAATAATTATCTTTGGTTTTCTTTTGTTTTTGTTTTTTTGCGGTACGCGGGCCTCTCACTGTTGTGGCCTCTCCCGTTGCGGAGCCTGTGCTCCGGACGCGCAGGCTCAGCGGCCATGGCTCACGGGCCCAGCCGCTCCGCGGCATGTGGGATCCTCCCAGACCGGGGCACGAACCCGTGTCCCCTGCATCGGCAGGCGGACTCTCAACCACTGCGCCACCAGGGAAGCCCAATTATCTTTGTTTTTATTTTAATTCTATATTAAAGATCTATACAAAACTATAAAAACATATATAAACAAGGTGCAAGAAGTAGAGAGCGTTGTCTTAAGCATCCAAGAATTTCCCCTGTGCTTTTGAAATTGGTTGTGCTATTACTTCCTTGAATTCGTCTGTAACATAAGAGTACAATACCATTGCAGATTAATTGGTGTATTTGTGAACTGTTCTGGAATGCTAAAATGAAAGCATAAAACTACAAAATGCATTATTATTCATTAAAGAGGCATAGTTTATAATGGGTGTCTGTGATCATTGTTGAAGCATAAGTGGCCAATTTCACCCATAATTAGCCAATTTAGTATGAAGTTATTTTTTACTTAGTATATTTTGTTTAACTTCAGTTATATTTGTAAAAACAGAAACTGCTATTTATTACTGCTTTCAAAATTTGACACAAATGTTAAAATGTTGTTTAATGCATTTAAGAAATGGTTGGGGACTTCCCTGGTGGTGCAGTGGTTAAGAATCCGCCTGCCAATGCAGGGGACACAGGTTTGAGCTCTGGTCCGGGAAGATTCCACATGCCGCGGAGCAACTAAGTCCGTGCGACACGACTGCTGAGCCTGCACTCTAGAGCCCAGGAGCCACAACTGCTGAGTGTGCGCTCTAGAGCCCGTGAGCCACAACTACTGAAGCTCGCGTGCCTAGAGCCCGTACTCTGCAACAGGAGAAGCCACTGCAGTGAGAAGCCTGCACACTACAATGAAGAGTAGCCCCCGTTCGCCGCAACTAGAGAAAGCCCAAGCACAGCAACAAAGACCCAACACAGCCAAAAATAAATAAATAAGTAATTTTTAAGAAAGAAATGGTTGGATTCTCCTTGCCTAAGAAAAACCTCACGTAGTTATTTAAAGATATGCTCTTGACTGATTGATTCATTCATTCATTCAATAAATATTTATTTACCATAGTATACGTGCTAGATGTAGCGGATAGCTTTGTGTAAGTAATACCCATGCTATCTTCAAAGTATAGCCAGAGAGAAGATAATGGAGTTGAGATACTAAGTGTGAATAAGTACAGTAAGTCCCCTACACACGAACGAGTTCCTTTCCGAGAGCGCGTTCTTAAGTTCAATTTGTTCGTAAGTCCAACAGAATTAGACTAGGTACTCAACTAACACAATCGGCTATATAGTACTGTACTGTAATAGGTTTATAATACTTTTCACACAAATAATACATAAAAAACAAACACAAAAAATAAAGAAAACATTTTTAATCTTACATACGGTATCTTGATAAGTACAGTAGTATAGTACAACAGCTGGTGCTTCTTAGGAGTACCAGTTATGTCAACGCTGCTTTTACGCTTGCTTCCAGACATCCTGGGCTTGAACTAAAGATACTGTACTACTGTGCTCTATACAGTACCCTACAGTAAAGTACACAAAAGCACAACCACTTGTAGAGGATGAACGCACTTGACAGTGTACGCCAGACACATGAACTAACTTATGTGATTGGACATGCGAACGCACGTTCGCATCTTTGAAAGTTCGCAACTTGAAGGTTTGTATGTAGGGGACTTACTGTATTAACACTGAAAAGAGGGAAGTTAATGTGTCAAGGCACTTCAGCAGAAGGGAACTGGTCCAATATAAGGAATTAAAATGACACTGTGACTATTGTTGGAGGGGGTGGAGAGAAAACTTGAAAAGCTCTCTGGCTGTTGCAGTTGGATGGGGACCACATGGATATAAATATTTGAAGTTTACTGATGAAATCCAGGTGAGAGATGATGGTACTCGGACCATGATAATGGTGGGTTGGATATGTTGAAAAGCAGAGAGATTTGAGAGAAATTTAGGAGGTAAGAATCCTTAGGGCTCGAGGATAGATAATATGGGCAGGGGTTGCAAAGAAGAAAAACATGTCGAGGGGTCACACCTAGATTTCTGGGCAGCGGACAGTTGATGATACTTTAGAGTGAGATAGGGAACCCTGAACAAAGACCAGATTTGGGGTGGCAATTTGACTGTTGACATTTGAGTTTGAGGCGATTTGTTACATCCAAGAAGCACTGCCAGGTAGACAGATAATATGTGTCTAGAGTTCAAAAGAGAAGTAGGTGGGTCTTGGTTGAAGTTATTAATTTAGATTGCATTTGGATATAACTGGTAACTGAAACCATGGGTGTGAATGAGATTCTAATGCTAAATTTTGGAAGGACAATTTTTAAAGCTGTTTACTTTTTGAAGGGCAGTTGCAGTATTAAAAACAAATTTTTTAAAAAAACAATAGAATAAAATAATTTAAAAGCCTGAAAAATATACATCAAAGTTATCATAATAGTTGTAGTGTAAGGGAGGGGGCATCAAAGGGGACCTGAGTTTCATCTTCAGTGTTGTATTCTGTTTAAACAGAAGCTTTATGCAATGACCAAGTATTAACCATTACTAGTTCTGGGCAGTGGGAGAAAATACTCTTGTTACTTTGTATTCTGGACCTTTTTTATTTCCTAAAACTCTTAATCTAAAACATTTAAAAAATACATCATTGTAAGCAAGTGCAATGTCACTAGCCCATTAAATACTTTGTACCAACTGATTGCCTAGCAGAGCTGACTTCTGTGAATAAACCCTTCAATTCTTAGTTCTTTATACTTGATCAGCATAACTGCACCAAAGTTATTTAATCTGACAAATATCTGTTTTCTAGACACCAAAGTAATACTGGAAAACTATTACATTTGTATTAAAACTGAAGAATTTTTTTTTACTTTTTTCCTTTTCGGTTTCTGTAATTTCTATTACACTGTCTTCAAGTTCACTGGTTCTTTCCTTGACTGTGTCAAATCTACAGATGCGTCCATTTAGGCATTCTTTACTTTTGTTACTGTGCTTTTGATTTCTAGCATTTCCATGTGATTCATTCTTCAGTTCCCATCTCTGCTGCAATTACCTATTTGATTTCGCATACTGTCTTCCTTTTCCATTAGTGCTTTTAACATATTGATTATGGTTATTTTAAATCTCCTGTCTGATAGTTGCAGCATCTGAAATATATCTGAGCCTGGTTCTGATGATTGCTTTGTCTCTTTAGACTGTGATTTTTTTTTTTAGGTCATGCCTTGTATTTTTTTGGGTGAAAGCCAGATATCTTGTATAGAGTAGTAGATACGGAGGTAAATAGACGTTTATTGTGGTGATTTATCTTAATCTGGTTGGGAGATGGACTGTGTTTGAAGTGTTGCTATGGTTATCGTTGAGATACGTTGTTACTATGGGCACCAGAGCCTTCAAATTCCTCTGGTAACCCTGTCTTATTACTGGAGGCTTGTTAGTGTGGTGATGGAGCGTGGGGCAGGGGCATTCTCTCATGTTCTGATTAATACACAGTCGGCCTGGATCTTAGGGGTGTGGCCTCCTCTGGGGGAAGAACTTCCTCAACCTCCCATTCCCCTCCTCTGGCTGCAGTGAGTGTCCACCATTGCTCTCAGTCTGTGGTTCTGAGGCCCTTTCCCCTGCAGATTAAGCCTTTATTTTCCTTTCTTTTCTCTTTTCACCTAAGTGAAATGAGAGGGGTCTAGATCTAGGTGGTATATTCCCTTACCTCAACTGTCATGATGTTTCAGCAGTGCCCTCAAGTGATGTCCTTCCCTCTGCTGATTAAGCCTTTCCTTCCTTAAGGGAGAAGAGTTTGGGCAGGTTCACAGCGGCTGGCTGCTGTGACCTTTCCCCAGTCAGCACCACTCAGGGTAGAGGGCTTTCTCCAGATTCTCCCCATGCCCTCTCCCTGTGAGAGCCTGGTCCAGTTCCTAGAGGAAGAAACCTGCAAAAAGTCGGGAACCCCGCTATGACTATGGCCCCAGGAGCTTCACACTCTCACATCCTCACATGGCCTCCAGGAATTTAGTCTCCCTACCAGTTTATATAGCATCTGGTGGCTTCTGCCCCAGGTATCCAAATGTTCAGGCCCTGTGTCTTACTGAAGACGACTCTCTTCAGATTTCAGGGTGCTTTGTCTGTCCTATGACCTCATTTCTCTGATAGGTTGATGAAAAGTCATTAATTTACCTAGCCAACTTTTTTCTTGTTGTCAGTATGGGAGCTTCCTCTTTGTAGCTCTCTACATCTCTCCGTTGAAACTCGAAGTCTGATCAAGATTTTGGAAAATTAATATTTCTAAGTTTTCCCTCTTATAACAGACGTAATAAATGTTTACTGTGGAAAACACAGAAGAGGATAAAGAAAAATGTTTGAATCTCCCATAACAACCCAGATAACAGCTATGAACATATTGGTAATGTCTTCTTCCAGTTTTTTTAAATTTCCTAATACAATACAGAAGATATTGTTTATACAATTTTGTATCCTACCTTTCGTTGAGCGATGCAACTTTATACTAAAATACAATGGTGCTCTAAGTTCTTACTTTACCCTTTTGAAGACAGATGTTAGCTGTCTTCCCAAGTGAAATACTCTTGGTTTAATATCAGGCAGGCAAGTAAGACCACGGCAGATTCTACGTTCACCTCAATAACACAGGTCATTTGATAATTGTATACAAGACCCCATAATATTGCTTGGCTCGAGACCCAGAGCATGATGCGGTTTTTTTCGAGGATCACTCTAGAGAATATATGGAGTATTGGTGTCATTCCCCTTCATCTTGCCTTTCCAGAGCCTACAGGTTTGGAACTTCTATAGGAAGATTTGTTTAATATTGAAAATGTGTTTTCCTCCTTTTATACATCTGGTAAAAACACCACCAGTACTTAATTGGTTGTATCAGTGGCACAAAATGATTTCACTGACTAGAGGATGACCCAGAATGACAATTTAGATCATCGAAAATAAACTTGTCCAAGGAGACTTCCCTGGTGGCGCAGTGGTTAAGAATCCGCCTGTCAATTCAGGGGACATGGGTTCGATCCCTGGCCCGGGAAGATCCCACGTGCCACGGATCAACTAAGCCCGTGTGCCACAACTACTGAGCCCGCGCGCCACAACTGCTGAAGCCTGCACACCTAGAGCCCGTGCTCTGCAACAAGAGGAGCCCCTGCTCTCTGCAACTAGAGAAAGTTCATGAGCAGCAACAAAGACCCAACACAGCCACAGATAAATAAATAAATTTATTTTAAAAAATTGTCCAAGGAAACCTTTGTCGCAAACCGTGTAGAAACATTTAAATATGGAATACACTCCTCCGAATTCATCTTTAGCTTTTACTTCAAAATTTGTGCAGGTGGAAAAAAAATCTTTGTTTTAAGATCAGTTAATCTTTTGCCATCAGAGAGAAAATAACTTATTTTTTTCCCTCTTGTCTATTTCCAGTTGCTTAGGTCTTCTCTGTATTCCCTTGTGTGAACACATAAATCAGAATCTATTCAGCATCAGAATATTTGTCATATGCAGTGCTCTTTCCTCAGATACGTAGTTTTTAAGTATTTAAACAACTTATCTCCATCATTCCCCGTCTTTTTAAGAAACTAACAATTAGTTGGTTTCTCTTCAGTTCTTACTCAGTTAGAAATATCTGACCCTTGCTTGTAATTTGTCTTGCTCTTTACAGTTAGTTTTTATATGTACTATTGGGAGGTGTTCTTTTGGGGGTTTTTAACCTTCAAATTAAAATACGGAGAGTTTTTAATTCCTTTTAAGTCAACATACAACTATTCTATGTAAAGCTTCCTTTAAAAAAAAAAAAGAACCACATCCTCATTGGTAGTAATTAATTTTGACACTGTAGACTCAGTAGCAATTCACAAACCTGTACTTTGTGCATCAGCATTCCTTATTATTCTAATTAAAGTGGAACATTGTGCCCTTGCTAATCATTAATGGGTTTTCATTTTGTAAGTGACATTTGCAGAAGTTAAAACAGCAAGTTCATGTGAAGTCCACAGGCAACAGTGTTGAAATTAGCATCACCATAGCAACAGTCTTCCATCATTAGCATTCAGGGCAACAGGAGGTGTTTTGTTGTGTTTTGTTTTCCAAAAAAAGAAAGAAAATCTTCAAAGGCAATGCCTTCTAAACTCTCTTGGTAGATATTTATGTTTCTTGTGTGTATGTGTACCGTACTAGATTTCTAAGTCTTATGTAGAATTTTTTTAATTGCAGTGTGGATCGTCTCCTTTCCAGATTTGTGTTTTCTCTAGTATACCAGCTAAATTTCATGATCTTTCTCCAGCTGTACATGTCTGACCTGCTGAGCAGCATTTACTCATTGCCAACCCGCTGCTCACCAATATGGTTTCCTATGTGGACAGAGAGGATCTGTATTCATGAAAATACTTGGTTCAAGCTAAAAGCATTATCTGCATTCATGATTTTTGCATTTAATTTGTGGGAAATAGATTTATGCTGTAAGATCCACTAGCGAACTCATTTAGAAAAAAATAGAACCATGTTGTAGATATAGGTCAATGATTATTCTCATTCATCCTTAGGTAGAATTAAAAAATGAGTCAAATGGAGACCAGTGTTATCTTAGCTGAGTCTCAAGCAATGGTATCACATTATTACTTTGTGTGTGTGTGTGTGTGTATTGTTTGAATTGTAATAGTCTGGGAAACTTTAACAGTGGTATATCTAGCATTTATCTTTTTTTCTCAGTACTAAAATACATAAAACGAGTATCATATTGACCTACCAGCTGCTTCTAAATCACACTAGTAGTAGGTAATTATGAAATTTTCATTTATTATACAAAAATGTGAGAGCTCAAACCTAGAACTGTTGCCCCAAGCTTGGATGTAGACAGGTATGCGTGTACCTTTTACATTTCAACATGAATCATAGCTGTCATCCCTGTTACATGTAAGGACAAGAAGTTGTACATTCCACTCAAGTGCCTAGAGACAAGCCTGAGCTAGCCCACACTAACAAAACAAAATGGAGCGGAGGACATGGCTCTCAGTTAGGGGTGCATTTGTGCTGTGATCAGTTCTATCTCACAGTTGGATGGGTCTCTAGATCACTTGAGCCACTCAGTCATTGGGCTGTAACCCAGTGTTTTTGTGGCATTGAAAGGTAGCAACTCCCAGAAACCACATATTCCACTGTGTGCTCCAGGACAGCAGGACCATCGAACTCATAGCTATGCTCATGTACTTATACACCCGCCACTTCAGTGCTACACCCAATCTTTGCCTAATCCACGCTGGTCATCAGATGGTGACCAGAAAAGAACTTCTACTTTAGATTTTCCATCTGCCACGACCCTGTTGAGAGGCAGTACAAACCAATCAGATGTCTGTGTTCATAATACGCACTGTGTAAGGATAACTCAAACCCATTAAGCAGGGATCTGTGACTGACTACTATGAAAACCACCACTGACCTTAGGGAACCCACACCTACTATCTTTCTTCTTCTCTCACATGAAGGAAAGATTTCAAAGTTAGCTTTTCATTCCAACAGATCTTACAAAGCCAAAAACTAGATAGAATCCCAATGGAAATAACCCCCAAACATTGTGTCTTTCTCCTCAATATTCTGATGTTTTATCTTATACACATAAGTTCAAAGAATAATTATACTACAGATTTCCAAAGAAACCACACAGAGGGTTGTCACATCCACTACTAGTCACTTGCTCTGTCAGTCTGAGGATAGTGGCCTCTGGATTACATCTAAACCCCTTGCTCTTATTCAGCCTTTGCTCTCTTCCCCTTTTTAGGCACAGAGTGCATCGGCCAAGGCTTAGTTTACCACTGTATGAGGAATGTGGGGTATAAACTGATACAGGTAGTGCAGTTACAGATGTAGTATATAGTCACAGACTTTCATTTGCAGGGCCTTTTCTCCAGTTTTTTGTCAATTAATTTCCCTGGCTGAGACATTAGCATTTGCAAGTGGCCATGCTTCCTATATATACAAATATATCAGGGTCAGGAAAGTGAAGTACAGACTTCAGAAAAGATTAATTTTCTTAAGAGTTGATCACTCTCCAAATGCCTAAGTATGTGTTTTGACATAGACACTCAAGTGATTAAGAATAGCTAATGGTTTAGAAAGATCTTACTTGACCTATGGTGCTCTAAGGTTTAATCCGATTTAGAGCCATGCTATTCCATGTGTGGAGCATGAGTCCTAAAGGATAATGAAAAGCCTGGTGCCAATAAGAAAGTTCTACCAATAGGATGAGATGAGGAAACATTTATGACTTGGCACTAGGAATATCATGAGTATGATTCATGTGAGCAGTGATTGCAGTTATGAGCACTTGTCCAACTGTAATTCCTTCCCTTAGCTCAGAGTAGAGTTCTTTGTAACATTAGGACCCGCTTGTCTGCCTTTAGATCGGTTTAGAAAGATGCCTATAAAATAGTTCTGTGCTGGAAATCGGAGTCTGTTGACCCACTCACTGTAAAGGGAGCAGTAAACAGAGTTCTCTCAGGGGAATCATTCAGTATACTGCCGTTCTCCATAAAAATCTCTTGACAAAATTGTCTTTACTGAAGTCATCATCCACTGGGTTAAAAAAAAAAGGTTACTGTTAGCTTTTTGAAAATGAAAAAAGTTGGGCCTTGTCAGTGATACTTTCAGTAGTTTTTCACAACCAAGAGTCCTCAAGCTATCGGTCTTATTTTTAGATGCCATACTTACGGATAGTTACAGAATTTATAAAATACAGTTTAAAGAACTATTCAATTGTAGGGCAGTCCTTCAATTTATTCCCATGGCAGAGCTGAACTGAAACCATTCCACATCAACAAGAATTTTTCTCTTCTGATTCAGGAAGGAGATCTCCCACCTTTTTGTCCATGTGCGATGTTTAACACCTCAGGAAGATTTTTCTTAATAACTTCTTCTGATCTTAAATCTTTGGTCTGTCCTCAGGGACATATTGAAGAGTTAGTTACCAAACTTTTTAATGTCTCCCATTGTAAACGGTCACTTTTTTTTTCTACTCTATTTAAATTTATTTTTTTTATCGGAGTATATTTGCTTTACAATGTTGCATTAGTTTCTGCTATACAGTGAAGCGTGCTGCTTTTAAGATGTATGTAGGACAGGACTGTTTAGGTTACAGAGTGAGACACAGGGCAGGGTTTTAAGGGGTTGGTGGCAGTCTGGGGTAGATATCAAACGGTCACATCAGTTAAGTGACTACACAAAACACAGTTCTGACCCTCAAACAAATGGTTAAACAAGCTGGCTAAAGAAAGAACGTAATATTTTCCAAAGCTATATGTATACTTATATCCCCTCCCTCTTGGACCTCCCTCCCCGCCCCCCATGCCACTCATCTAGGTCATCACAGAGCACCAAGCTGAGTTCCCTGTGCTGTGCAGCAGGTTCCCACTAGCTATCTATTTGACACGTGGTAGTGTATATATGTCAAACCTAATCTCCCAGTTCATCCCACCCCGCCTTCCCCCGTGTCCACATGTCCGTTCTCTACCTCTGTGTCTCCATTCCTGCCCTTTGGCTTGTTTTTCTCATACCCAGAACACATGCTTCTGAGTATGCTTAACACTTTGGCTTCTGCTTTCAAGCTTTAGGTAATACAAATGAATCTATTACATCATGAACATTAAATTTCTCTTGTAAGTTTATTCTCAATATTCAAAACGAAGAGTTTCTTGGTTTTTTTTTTTTGGCTGGCATATAGGTCTTAATTTATTTTAACACATTTCCCCCTGAATAGAGCAGCCAAAAAAATTTGAATCAGTTGCATATATTACCAATACATAATACTAATTCACACACTCTACAAGTATTCTGAAAGCTAACTCACAGTGTCTCTTACAAACACAGACAAATACTCAATTTCAAGTACACTCTACACATGCACACTGGACACTTTAAGAACATCTCCTATATCAGCACTGTTCGGTCAACACTACCTCACTCGGCACAGGAATTTTACATTTGAGTTCTATTTAAGCAAATCGATTCAACATGCCATAAACCAGATAATTCTTACCTTTCTTCAGTGATCATTTTCTGCTCTTATCATTCAAGGGATCGGGTGTTCTCCTCCAAAGACCCTAGGATTGAAACCTTTCCCTTTAACTTACCTCTGATAGCACACTTCTATAATGTGTCATCAGTCTGGTATCTACAGTCAGCTAATAAGACTACAGAAATGGGTTTACTCAGGTGTGAAGAGATAAAATCATGAAATGTAAGAGGAAGAAAGAATCTTAGAGATTATCCAACCGAAATTTTTCACCTTATAGATAAGAAAACGGAAGTCCAAAGGGGAAAGTAATTTTGATGAGGTGGCTAAAACTGGCCTAGAAAACTAGATCTGATGAGACCTGGTCCCTTGGTACTTCTGCAAAGCCATGGTTGTTGGAATAGAAGGCATATGGTAGTGCAAGTAGGAGATTTACAGGTAGTCCCTTGTGTTTGTATAGTACTTTCTAAAACCTTTTCACATCTGTTACCCCATTTGATTCTTGCAATGTCCCGTGAAGGGTCTGAATAGCATATATGGTTATCCTAATTTTTCCTCAGCTGTGGAAACTGAGGCTCTAAGATGTTTGGATTTACCTAAGATCACTGACTGTGGAGTAAAAGGTGGGATGTAAGTCATTTTTCTCTACGCTGAGGGCTTGTCCTGTTGTGCCGTGTTGTTGATCCATTCCTCCTGAGAAGCAATACAAGGGAAAAGTGATAATCATGTCTCTCTTTCATCCCCAGGCCAGACATTCCAACTTTCACCTAAGCTTTGGAAAATACTATGTTCTTTGTTTAGCTAGCTTGTTTAACCATTTGTTTGAGGGTCACAACTGTGTTTTATGTAGTCACTTAACTGATGTGACCGTTTGATATCTACCCCAGACTGCCACCAACCCCTTAAAACCCTGCCGTGTGTCTCACTCTGTAACCTAAACAGTCCTGTCCTACATACATCTTAAAAGCAGCACGCATGGGGAAATTTTTGATCTCCATGTAATACAGAGGCAGGTATAAAATATGGCTATGGAAAGCAACCAGCAGGTGAGGCTATGACACTGTGATTTTAATCTAAACCTTATTACTACACTGAAGTATTTTAGTTCGATAAATGGATCCAAAAATATGGTGTAGCTTTTCCTAAATGCTGTCAAAACAACAGCAAATCATTAGGCTGTACTGTTTGACTAGTATGTGGTGCTCAATGAATTGTTTTCAAGGGCATTTTCCAACGAGTTGCTTAAATCAGATTTTTTCTTAACTTGAAGAATAACACATTCAGAAAGAGTACAAAAATGATAAGTGTTCAGTGCAATGCAGTCATCACAAAATGAACACACTCACGTTTACCAACTAGAACAATGAATAAAACATTATTAATATCCCAAAAAGAGACTCTGTCTATCTATGTATCTATCTATCAATCATCTACCTATCCAAATATCTATCTATCTAAGAAAGAGAAGGAGAGAGAGAATAGAAGCAAATACGGTATCTAGGTGAATAGTTGATGGGTATTCTTTTAACTTTTTGGTAGGTTTGAAAATGTCAAGCTAAAAATGTTAGAGAGAAAGATATTACATTACTAATACCTCAGAAACCACCACTTCACCCCGTGCCCTCTTCCAAACACCACTCCTCCCTTATCCTAAAGGTAACCACTACCCTGTGTTTTTACTACCATGGTTTAGTTTTGCCTGTTTTTCAACTCTATAAAAATGGAATCATACAGTTTATAAACTTTTGTGTCTGTGACTCAACATTTTGTTTATGAGATGAACCCACATTGTTGCATGTAGCTGTCATTCATTTTCATTGCTATATGATATCCTGTTATAAAAATATACCGTAATTTATTTGTTCTATTGCTAATAGACATTTTGGTTCTTCTCCAGCTTGGAGACATTATGAATAAGGCTTCTATGAACATTCTTTTTTAAAAAATATTTATTTATTTATTTGGCTGTGCCAGGTCTTAGTTGCGGCACGTGGGATCTTCATTGCAGCACGCGAGATCTTTAGTTTCAGCATGCAGTGTCTTTAGTTGCGGCATGGGGGATCTAGTTCCCTGACCAGGGATCGAACCCAGGCCCCTTGCATTGGGAGCTCAGAGTCTTAGCCACTGGATCACCAGGGAAGTCCCTCTATGAACATTCTTTTATGTGTTTTTTGGTGCACATGTGCATAGATTTATGTTGGGTATGTATCTGGAAGTATGAGGGTGTGCGTATGCTGAGCTTCAGTAGACACTTCCAAACACTTTTCCAAGGTGGTTGTACCAGCTTACACTCCCACTAGCCATACATGAAGTGCTTGCTTCACATCTCAACAGTACTTGATATAGTCAGTCTTTAAAATTTTAGCCATTGCAATAAGTGTGTAGTAGAGTCTCAATTGATTTTAATTTGAACTCCTCTGATTACTTATGGGATTGAATATTTTTACATGTATTGTTGGCCATTTTGGGTATCCTCTTGTGTGAAGTATCTATTCAGTCACTTGCCTACTTTTTTATTGGTTCATCCCTCTTTTTATTATTGATTTGTAGGAGTTTTTTATTTAACATATTCTGAGTTACAGCCCTTTGTAAACTATATGTGTCACAAATATCTTCTTTCATTGTATAGCTTCCTTTTTAATTCTCTTAATTGTGTCTTTTGATGTATAGATCTTTCCAATACATAGCTTTTTCTTTATAGTTAATTATTTTTGTGTGCTATTTAAGGAATCTTTGCCTAACCCAATATCATGAATATTTTCTCTTAGCTTGTCTTCTAGAAACCTTATTCTTTTGTCTTTCATATTTAGATATCTAGTCCACTTGGAGTTGTTTTCTTGTGTGTGTCACTTTGAGATAGGAGTTGTTTCATTTTTTACAGCATAGGTATCCAGCTGGCCCAGCACCACTTCCATTGTTGAAGTAATCCCAACTTGGTTGTGATGTATGACTCATATTTGGATTTGATTTGCTAATATTTTGTTTAGGATTATTGCATCCATGTTCATTAGCGATATTGGTCTGTAATTCTTCTCAAGCTTTGGTATTAGGATGATTCTGTTCTCATAAAAGGAAGTAAGGAAGTACTGCCTCTTCTCTGGAAGAGTTTATGTAAGATTGGTATCTCTGCCTGTGATGTGATCTGGTCCTGAAGTTTTCCGCAAGGGAAACTTTATAATTACAGAGTCAATTTCTTAACTATTATAGGGCTATTCCAATTTTCATTTTCTTCATGTGTCAGTGTTAGTTAACTTAAAGCAGATTAAGATACCCTAAGATTGCTATGATCAAGTCTTGCTGCTCTAACCAGAGGCTGCAAATTTAAATGCCAACTGAGGCTAGCTTGCTAATGTAAATGAGCAAGGCTGGCCAAGTGTAAGGTAATCAGAACTGGTGGGGACTACAGAGTGCATATGCCCCTTTACAGAGTGGTGAATGTCAGCTCCAGCCAATTATTACCATGTAAGAAAGGGAGTCCAGTATAGCCAAATGATTCCCTTTAAATGAGAAGTCAGACATTTAGATCACTCTCATAAAAAACCTCTGAATAGTTAAGTGTTGCGTAATTCAAACAAACAAACAAAAAACTGTATGGGCTCAACAAAATGTGTACATGTCAAATTTAGCCCAAAGATTGCTAGTTTGCAACTTTCACTCCAAACTAATAAAAAAGCACAATAGCACAGATATAATTTTAATTTTTAAATAATAAAATTCATTTCTATTTGACATTTATTTATTTTAACTCACATTTGAATGTGAATTTGTTAGTTTATCATTTACTGATAAATGATAAATAAATGATACCATATATTTTTTAAGTTTAGATTTTAAAACACCCAAGTCTGTGAACAGCTAGAATATTTTCATTTACTCTCATGCTTTTATATTTGCTTTTCCCTAAATCTTATTTTGATGAGAAACTTAGTATTTTTTTTCTTCCAGTTTTATTGAGATATAATTGACATATAGCACTGTATAGTTTAAAGTGTACAGCATGCTGATTTGACTTACAGACATCATGAAATGATTATCACAGTAAGTTTAGTGAACATCCATCATCTCATACAGATATAAAATTAAATAAATAGAAAAAAATTTTTTCCTTGTGATGAGAACTCTTAAAATTTAGTCTCTCAACAGCACGTTAATTGTATTTATCATGTAGTACATTACATTCCTAGTACTTTACTTGTAACTGGAAGTTTGTACTTTTTAATTTTTATTTTATATTGGAGTATAGTTGATTAACAGTGTTGTATTAGTTTCAGGTGTACAGCAAAGTGATTCAGTTATACATATACAGGTATCTGTTCTTTTTCAAATTATTTTCCCATTTAGGTTATTACAGAATATTCAGCAGAGTTTCATATGCTATACAGTAGGTCCTTGTTGGTTATCTATTTTAAATATAGCAGTGTGTACATGTCAGTCCCAAACTCCCAATTTATCTGTCCCCCCCACCTTTCCCCTTTGGTGCCCGTAAGTTTGTTTTCTAAGTCTGTGAGTATGAAGAAACTTAGTGTTTTTTGGATTTTTCAAAGGACTGATTTGTAAAAGTCAGTTTTACAATTGTCTAGATCATAGTCTACCTTTTCTCAAGTGAAGCTGGTTAGTCTCATTTTAGGTTATTGTATTTTTTGCCTAGCTACATTTCAAGGTTTTATATGGTGAAGGAATCTCAGATTGCTTTTAGTTTTTTCAGGGAATTGAGATTACTTTTGATTAAGATCTGTAGATCAGATACTTAGGATAGAAGCATCATGAATGAAAAACTATCCCCAGGAACACCTTTCTGAAAGTATTGTTTTCACTTGTTCAACAAGTCTTTATAGCCACTGTACTAGGCAAGTGGAGACCACAAAAATGCATAGAGACTGCTGTGATTGTGTTTTATAGTCTTGTAGTATAATAACATATATGTAAGTATAAAATAGTATACTAAAAATATAAGAACTTTGAATAATCAAACCATTTTCAAATTGTATTTATTTGACATACAGCAGTTCATGTATTTGGAGAAGCAGTATGTGCCTAAGGTAATTTTTCAGCTAATTTCAGGAGTAGGTATTATCTCATTATTACCACCATTACCAAAGACATTACCTATTTATCTGGACTTCTAGGGAAAACTCAAGAAGTTAGAATAAAAGAAAAATAGTTAAATAATTGAAAATAAAATAATGAGTGACAATATTATATGAAGAGTTAAGTAGTGTTTTGATGTAATTCACTAAACTCAAAATCAAATAATCATTTAATCTTCTAGTTTATAAAGTACCCTGTATGTATTATCTCATTAAATCTTAAAAAAAAAAACACCGTAAGGTATGTAGGATAGGTTGCATTGTTCTCATTTTTTTGTCAACAATACTGATATTTAAAGAGGTTATGTGAGGTCTTAGTCTGCTTGGGCTGCTGTAACAAAATACCACAGCCTGGATACCTTCTAAACAACAGAAATGTATCGCTTTCAGTTCCGGGGGCTGGAAGTCTGAGATTAGGGTGCCAGCATGCCAGCTGAGGGCTCTTTCCGAGGTTGCAGGTTTGTGATTGTGTCCTCACAAGAAGGAAGGGGCTAGGGAGCCCTGTGGGGGTCTCTTTTATAAGAACATGAAGTGGTCTAAAAGTATCATTTTATTCAGAAGGAGAATGTTTATGAGGGAAACATTTGGTATTTTATTTCAAATGTCAGTAGAGACAAAAATGCATCTGATTATGAAAACAGGTAAATGGAAGGCATCTCAAATTAATAAAGGAAAAAATGGGAAAAAATGTTACATGTATAAAATACATATAACATATAATATATATAGAATATATAATTATATAAAATATATAATTATAACAATACTCATAATAACCCCAAATCCACATATCTGTCCATGGTCCAATGTATAAGTAAAGTGAATGAAAGTTGAAGGTGAATGAAGGAACTACTGTTACACACAACTACATTGGACAAATCTTACAAACATATTGAGGGAAAGGAATACATAATATATAATGCCATTTACAAAAATTTTAAAGACAGTTAAAACTAATCTGTGGTGTTTGTAGTCAGGATAATAGTTACCTTTGAGGAAGACAGAGGGGCTAATTATGGGAGGGATGTAAACAGGGCTTCTGGGTTGCTGGTAGTGATTCATTTCTTAATTTTGGGGTGGTTATAAGACTTTGCTCACTGTGGCGTAATTCATTGATCTTTACATTTAAATTTGCACACTTTCTGCATGTGTATCGTTTAATAAAAACATTTTTTAAAGTGCTAAAAGAATTTTAAAAAAATAAATGAGAAAACAGCCCAGTTTTTTAAAATATGCAGACATTTCATCAAAGAAGATATACAAATGGTAAATAGTACATAAGGGATACTCAATATCATTACTCAGGAAATGCAAATTAAAACTACAAAGAGATAAAATAGCTAACATGCCAAGTGTTCACGAGGATGCAGAGGAATTGGAACTCTCATACACAGGAAATAGAACTCTCGTTTTGGTGAGGACATAAAATGGTGCAACTTTGGAAAACATTGTGATAGTTTATTCGTTAGTCATACAACTACCACGTGATCCAGCCACTGCACTTCTGGCTTTACACCCAAGAGAAGAGAAAATATATATCCATACAAAGACTTGTACACACATGTTCATAGTAGCTTTATTTGTAAGAGCCCAAAGCTACAAACAACAATACAAAAATAAATAAATAAATAAGAAGTAAGAACACAAGTCCCATTGATAAGGGCTCCACCCTTACGACCTAATCCCCTCCCAAAGGCCCCATCTACTAATACCATCACCTTTGCGGGTGGCGGTGGGGGGGGTTAGGATTGCAACATATGAATTTCAGGGAGACAAACATTCAGACCACAGCAGTGATTTTTTCCAACACCACACAGTGTTAGAGCCTAGGTTCCAGCATTTTCTAACTCAAGTCTGGAAATCTCTGTCATTTCATGTAGGACGCTTCAAAGGGTTCACAGAGGAGATGGCTGAGTGGGCTCAGGCCTGGTCTTCAAACTTTCACATGTTTTTCTGTTAATCTTTTTTTAAGTGTTCTGTGAAGCAAATTAATAACTGAAACATAACTTTAAAGGGTCTATTTACTTTTTAAATTCAATATGGAACTAACAAAAATTAGAATTTATTCTCCATTTAAAACTATCTAAACAACCAAATAAACACAGATATATCTGTATTTATATCTGTCAGTTATAATAAACTTTTTTTTTTTTTAATTTTTGGCTGCGTTGGGTCTTCACTGCTGCACGCGGGCTTTCTCTAGTTGCAGCAAGCGGGGGCTACTCTTCGTTGCGGTACGCGGGCTTCTCATTGCGGTGGCTTCTCTTGTTGCAGAGCACGGGCTCAAGGCACTCGGGCTTCAGTAGTTGTGGCACACGGGCTCAGCAGTTGTGCCTCGCGGGTTCTAGAGCGCAGGCTCAGTAGTTGTGGTGCACGGGCTTAGTTGCTCCGCGGCATGTGGGATTTTCCCAGGACCAGGGCTTGAACTCATGTCCCCTGCATTGGCAGGCAGACTCTTAACCACTGCGCCACCAGGGAAGTCCTAAACATTTAATTATAATTGCATATCAGAATGGTAACATTTTATGACCTTATATTTCTTTAAGAAAAGCAAAAAGTTTATAGAGAATGTTAGTACTAGTTATACATCTAAAAGTCCTACAAATAAGATTTTGGAATTTCCTATTATGTATTTATTTTAGATCTTGGACTAATTGAATAAATTAGAACAGCACAAACTTAATTACACTGGTAGGAATCTTTCCTCCAAAGTTGGCAGCTGTCAGTTATTCTTAGCATTTTGAACAGGATTCAATGTAATAAAATCACCTGTTATTTCTGATAAAATGGGCAAAGCACGCATAAAATCTCTCGATTTGTCTTAATGTCTCTGTGGCAAAAAACTGACGACACTATTCATTTCCTTTGTCCTTTCCAGACAAAAGCCACCTCTATATGGCTCTGTAAGTCTTCAATTCAGGGGTATAACCGTTATCTTTTTTTTTTTTTTTTTTTTTTTTTTGTGGTACGCGGGCCTCTCACTGCTGTGGCCTCTCACGGGCCCAGCCGCTCCGCGGCATGTGGAATCTTCCCGGACCGGGGCACGAACCCGTGTCCCCTGCATCGGCAGGCGGACTCTCAACCACTGCACCACCAGGGAAGCCCCAACCGTTATCTTAATGGGACTGTACTTGATTATCTGATAAATTGTTGGCAACCTACCCACATTACTTCCTTTAACTGACATAAAATTCACTCAGTTGACCAGCTTTATCTCACAAGTAGTGAAGGGAAAGGCTTTCTTACTCCTGTATGCACCTGGATTTCAAGCCTTTGAAAAAGATTGAAGATACCAAATGTCCTACCTGCCCTAACTAGATGACACCCACAGACTCAACTAGTGAAGGAAGTGCTTGTCTAAGGTGTGCGGCATTTTCTATTTGGAGAGGAACAAAAACACTTTCGTGTTCTTTTGACATTCTATTCCCTGACTAGTGTCCCATTTCAAACCATTACACATCTTACTGTCCCACTGCCTCTTAAATCTTGCTCCTCTCCCTTTTTCCTTTGCTTTCACTCCCACTCTTCTTCCAGCTACCCTGAAGCGATCCTTTTCTCTCCCTCAGTCAATTAGCTTACTGACTGACTGATACATCTTTTTTGAATATAGAATCCTAACACTAGTTACCATTTTGAAGACTGCCTGGTTCAGACATTTGTCTATGGGGAAGAATTCTTAACCACTCACTGTCTTTGATTGGAGTATTTGAAGGAGGCTTTATTTTTTTTATAAATTTATTTATTTTATTTTATTTATTTTTGGCTGTGTCGGGTCTTCGTTGCTGTGCGCGGCTTTCTCTAGTTGTGGCGAATGGGGGCTACTCTCCGTTGCGGTGTGCAGGCTTCTCATTGCGGTGGCTTCTCTTGTTGCGGAGCCTGGGCTCTAGACGTGTGGGCGTCAATAGTTACAGCACACTGGCTCAGTAGTTGTGGCTCACGGGCTGTAGAGCGCAGGCTCAGTAGTTGTGGCGCACGGGCTTAGTTGCTCCGCGGCATGTGGGATCTTCCCGGACCAGGGCTCGAACCCATGTCCCCTGCATTGGCAGGAGGATTCTTAACCACTGCGCCACCAAGGAAGCCCTGAAGGAGACTTTAACTGAAGGCTTTCACGCATCAGAAAAGATTCATTGAGGATGACTGAACTCATGCTATGTAAACGAGAATTGTTTACCATTGGCTATATACTTAATAGAAACCTGATTAGGTATAAAAACATATAACTAAAAAATTTAAATAAATAAATGTGCATATGACTAAATGCACACCAAGGTATTCTGATCTTAGCTTTCAATTCCTCCTTTTCAGGAACTAGAAGATTCAGGAAAAGATTTTATCCCAATCCTGCTATAGATTACACTTTTCTCCCAACATCCAGTTTATATTGATCCTCTTCATTGAGCTTTATTCCAGTCTTGAGCCACATACGTTGCTTTCTTCTATCAGAACTTTTAATGCTCATTGACGAGCATTCTTGATCTCTCTGCAGTTGCACCAAGTGCAGATTTGAAATAAGGACTCCTCATCAACTTGCTAAGGCATGCTATGTCCAAGATGTTATACAGAGTGCCTGCTGCCAGTTACTTGCCACCTGGAATGTTTTCTCTCTCCTGTGTTTCTCTCACTTCCTCTCTCTCTCTCTCTCTCTCTCTCTCTCTCTCTCTCTCTCTCTCTCTCTCTCTCTCTCTCTCACACACACACACACACACACACACACCCTCCCCCCCCACCTTTCCCGCCTCGTTCCCTCTTCCGTTCTTCTACCTTTTACCTTGCATTGTGGGAGTAGAAAAATTCTATTCTCAGTTATCTCAGACACATAAACTTTCAGATTAGAGTCTAATGGAAAAAAAAAGATATTCCGTTATACAGATGTACAGATGTCCTAATATCAGGAAACGTCCTGTATAATAGTCTTATGCTGAACTTCCTCTTTACGTGCAATCTGTATGGGCTACGCTTATACATGGTAGGCATCCCGTAAGTATTAGTTGTTTTAATACACAGACTTCCTAGGCATTGGTTTGTGCTAAAATGTATTGTTCAAATAAAAGCATTCCAGTACAAATTGAACAAAGCGAGAGAGGTCCTGATTGAACACAGAGAAACATTGATTCTCAGATATTAATGTGCATAAGAGTCGTCTGAGAATCTTGTTAAAAATCCAGATTCTGACTCCGTAAGTCTAGAGTGAGATCTGAGATTCTGTGTTTCTAATAAGCTCTTTGGTGCCGCCGCCGCTGCTGGTGGTCTATGAACCACACTTTGCACAGTAAGGCAGTAGATTATTTTTGACTTACCCATTCACTTGTTCCATCATACCTCTCAAAACAGATTTCTGACTTTAAAACAGTTTAGAGCACCAAATAAATATTGTCATGTGCCTCATTTTTCAACATACCATCTTGAATCAAAATCATTTGATAAACTTTGCAGGTGTGCATATCTATTGTCATTTTAAATAGGTTCCAATGAAATGATGATATATGAGTAGGAGTATAGGGATAAATGACTTTTAATAATTTGGTTTTTGTTTAGAATTTATGCTTCTACTGCCTTTTGAAAGAATTTGTGAGGCTTAAATATAAGAGCACAAGATGAGGCAGTGACAGGAAAGCCCAAGTGCATCTACATCCTGGCTTCTCAGGCGTAGAAGACAACCTCTGTTACTTGGTAGCAAGCTGGTGGGGAAGAGTGGTGTTCAAAGCTGTGTTTTCCCTAAGGCAAAACAGCATCAAAATATATAAAGCTTTTTATTTCTGGCATGAGTGATAAAGATGCAGAACTGAGAAGCAGGTTAAAAAACTTAGCTTATGCTTCTAAAGGCTAATTTTATATAAGTGTTCTTGTCCAGCTATTCTTGGTGGGTCCAGCTGCTAGTTGAACAGGACAGGTGGTGATCCCTGTTCAGTGGCTCATTATCACCCAGAGGCTTTGATCTGGCTAATACATAATCAATCAGGTTCTGAATTTTAATATCCTTCCTATTTTCATTTCATTTGTTTTACCTGAATTTATTTTCCAAAGTCGCAATATGATTTTGTTTTTTAATAAGATTATTTTTGGTCATTTATTTATTTTGACATAACTGGGCTCAGGATACGCCAGCTGGAGTTTATTACGCCCCTGAATCATAAACTTTTTTTCTTCCTTCTTTATCTCCTTACAAGATCCAAATTGCAAAACCTAAGGATAAAGTTTTAATTTGGGAAGCACAAAAGACTGAAACCATTTTAGAGGAGAGCATTAATGAAAATCAATATCTAAAAGCCTCAGTTTAAGACTGTAAGCACCATAGTTGATGCTTCTTTTCTAGTCTCTCCAGAGTTGTGATGTGCATAAATTAACACTAAGAAACAAACAAAAAAATCCCAAATGTGAAAAGTTAACTCCTTTTAACTAGTCATATATTCTGTAGTGCATATGTGATCATTAATTAGAAAGGTAGCAATTGAGGTATTTTCCAGTATTTTCTCCATTTGTTAAATTATTTTGTGCTTATATATCTATTATGTATGTTTGTGTGTGTGTGTATCTCCCTGTATATCCCTTAGAGATATAATTCTAAGGTTGAAAGAACCAGCTGAAATTTTTGTCTCTTCACTCACAAGTATCTATGTGTTTAAGAATTTTGCTTCTTTTTACACAAATGGTAAATATCTCAAGTTGGCCTAACTCTTCTTTAATGCCCTAAACAGAGCAAAATAGTTTATATTATCCCACTGGTATGCTCTGAGAGCATTAGATTTGCTTGTAGGGAAAAAAAAACAAGTTATAATACAGTTTTTTAAAATTATTGACAGTAGTTTAATTTATATTAGCTTTTCCCACTTCCTTGTTATCTCAGAATAGCACCTCCATGGACAATGGAATGGTCCTAACAGCCTAAATATGGTGAGCTTTAAAAGCAGATGGCTTGGGGCCATTCTGCTTATTATATCATTGCTTTCAATAGCATAACTGTTCTTCTCCAATGGCCCTCTTTGTTTTTTGCTTCATTACTGGCACATTTCTTTAATATGTAATCTATAACATTAACATGAAAATGGCTCTCAAATACTATTACTTTCTCCATCTGTGACCCAGTACTGTGGATCATCATCTAATGATCGTTCTTATTGCAGATGGCTCTCTTTAAATGCTCCAGAATAGCATTTTAAAGACATTGAGGGTGCTTCCTACGTAGATTGACAGTCTGAATGATTTAATATCTAAAACCTTGGGTCTACACAATGTGTGATAAATGACTGGAAATGCAAAGCACCAGCCAGTTCCAAAGCAAGGTGTAAGAGGGACAGGAGGAGAGTGATAAAAAAAAGAGGGGTGTGTGTGTGTGTGTGTGTGTGTGTGTGTGTGTGTGTGTGTGTGTCGCTAGTATTATCTTTAAGGGGAATTGGAATGGGAAGAACAGAACGTAATCATAAGAAACAGTTCTTTATTGTACTTCTTGAGGAAGGAGTTTCCATTTCCTTTCTGACACTTCACCATGGCAGTGATAGGAAAGGAATGATAACCAAACTGAGAGTTGAGCTCTCTATGGCTCAACATATACTCAGTTTCTAGGCTGAGATTCCGGACTCCTGAGCTCCACAGAGCCTCTTTAGTTGGTTCTTTTTTTCTCTTTCTCGGGATCCTATCACCAAGAATTCTTTGTCTTCATGACTTTCTTTCTCCTCTCTATTCTTCCTGCAAATGCAGATCCTTACTGGGAAGTATCAATAAAATATCCGGGTAGGAGCCAGAAGTATTGCTCGTCATGCCTCCATATATCAGCTATTTCCCCAGTTGAAATGCCACCACGCATGTCGTGAGCATGTTCACCTCGTGGCTAGCCATCACGTTGGGGAGGAAGGTGTTATGAGTCTGCTGACAATACTTCCTAGATGAGGTCAAAACCAATATTTTCTTTATCTGCTTGATATTTTCATTTTCTTTTTTCTCTCTAAAGGTAAGCTCTTCACAAAAACTAGCCTACATGTTTTATCATTCTCAACAAAACATTTGTGGCACTTAACGTGACTCTCAAATCAGAGAATAAATAGTGACTAAGATGAAAAGTAGACCAGGCCAGAGCAGTTATGAGGACCAAATTAAGTGGGAGTTTTTATGACAATACAAAACTTTGTTAATTACTATTTTAACAAGTTAGTGGCGCTTGCCTCAGAGAGCTAACCTCAGAAAAGAAAGAAACCTCTGGCCTTAAAGTGTAATTTTTCAAAACCATAATTTAATTCAGTAGGGTTGGCAATATTTTAGGCTTTCCTCACCATTCGGAAACTATGTCTGAATTTGTATCTTAGATTTAAATTTGCCAGGTTGAAAAGATACATATAAATATAAACCCCATCTGTGAAAACATAACCATTTTCATTCCTCTGAAGGTTTTTTTGTTGTTGGATTTCAACTGTTGTACTTTTGTTCATTTTTCTGTAAAAAGTGAAATTTAGCCACAACCTAATCAAACTCTGTTGGCTCTTTCACTAAGAAATTTCACCTAAAGTTTGATTAAATTCATTATTATTAAAGTTTGTTGAGGTTTCTTTTAGTTAGAAGAGTTGAGAAACACAAGTTGATAGATTCATATAGAAAGTTATGAAATTTAAAAAGAAAAACCAGTGGATGAATTTTATTCAGAATTATTTATGGCTATTTTGTATTTCTGTCTTCATTTTCAGAATAATTCGTGTTATTACTAAATTTGGAAATATTCTAAAATTGGAAATCAGACTCCACTTGATTCAAAACACGACCTTTTTTTCACATCAGTCTTTTTAAAATAATGGTTGAAATGCGTTCAGTTCATACCCTTACACTTAATCCTCATGCATGGTCTTCTTTTTCCCTACCTCTCCTCTAACTGTCCTTTACAAAGATGAGAAGTTTTCTTCCCAACGCAAAATTCCCTTGATTATATATTAGAAAGAACTGACACTTTGTAGCAAGGTTTAGGAAAAGCTAACGTAAGTAGAGCTTCTGTGAAATCTGTTTTACCAAAAAATACTGGATTTACTGCTGATAAATAATGGAATTTATTTTAACCATTTGCATTTTCTCTTCATTGAAACTCATGAACGACTGTTAGTTTTAGGTGGCACATTTATTTTTGCCATGGGTAAAGATGCTTCTTCAGTAAAATGTTCACTTACGGCATTCAGAATCTTGAAATATAACCAATGTCATCAAAGAGTAGAGACAAGGGGAGGATCAACCACTTTTCCCCTCAGTGAATGATCTACTGTCAAGTTCTACGATCACATTTCAGCTATCAAGAGAGCATTGAGCCAAGTCTATGTTTTGCATACATGTCTTTACATTTAATTATAATTGTAAATATATTTACAATATGAATATAAATATATGCCAACTGTTTAGCTCTAGTTAAAATCTGCCAAAATATAGGGAGGCTTGTGGGTGATGCAAATTGGAGATTTGCATAGATTTAGGGTACAATTTCAGAAAAGTATTATTTTGCTCTATAACTAAAAGACGCTAGGTATATTACCTTGTTTACTCACCAAACAAAAAGCAATCACCAAAAAACAATGAAACAAATCTCAGCTAACCTACTTAACCCTTCAAGTGCCATTGCCATGACTCATTAGTCAGAAGTAGAGAATCACTTCTTTACTGAAGGACATAAATTCATTAGAGGGCCACAGATGAATAAAGAACAACTAAATACAGTCTGAAACATTTAAATCACTTGTTTTTAGGAAACTATCCTGGCTTTTAAAATGACATAAATCCAGATGAATTGGGAGATTGGGATTGACATATATACAATCACTAATATGTATAAAATAGATAACTAATAATAAAATGACATAAATCCAACCAAAATTTATTCAAGTTTAATGGGAACAGGATTCTTTTCTAGACTATCTCAGAGGCAGTCTCAACTCATGGTGGTTTCATTGTAAAATAAATAAAATCAATTCAGAGGCCACATCTGATTTGCTGGAAGTGCTGTCATGTGATTCTCATGTCGAACCTCTATTTGGGTACACAGCCCCTCGTTCTACTCAACAGGAATGTGTTCTTTTTACCTAATACCAATTAAAACCTTACTCCTCCTCCCATGGAAAGAGCTACTGGTGGTAGTCTTGGAGAAAACATGGGAAGAGGATTGGTGCTGTCATATAAGTAGATCAGAAAGCATTATTTTGACATTTAAAAAGTAAAGAGAAGATGATTTTTTTCCTTTTTTTAAAAATTTATTTTACTGAAGTATAGTTGATTTACAATGTTGTGTTAGTTTATGCTGTACAACAAAGTGATTCAGTTATACATATATATAATTTTTCATATTCTTTTCCATTATGGTTTATTACAGGACATTGAATATAGTTCCCTGTACCATACAGCAGGACCTTGTTTTTTATCCATCATATGTATAATAGGTTACCTCTGCTAATCCCAAACTCCCAATCCATCACTCCCCCACCTCCCCCTTCCCCTCGGCAACCACAAGTCTGTGTGCTATGTCTGTGGGTCTGTTTCTGTTTCATGGATAAGTTCATTTGTATCATATTTTAGATTCCACATATAAGTGGTATCATATGGTATTTGTCTTTCTCCTTCTCCCTTCACTTAGTGTAATAGTCTCTAGGTCCAGCCATGTTGCTGCAAATGGCATTATTTCATTCTTTTTTATAGCTGAGTAGTATTCCATTTTATATATATCACATCTTCTTTATCCATTCATCTGTCAGTGGACATTTAGGTTGTTTTCATGTCTTGGCTATTATAAATAGTGCTGCTGTGAACATAGGGGTGCATGTATGTTTTCGAATTATAGTTTTGTCCAGATATATGCCCAGGAGTAAGATTGCTGGATCATATGGTAGCTCTATTTTTAGCTTTTTGAGGAACCACCATAGTGTTTTCCATAGTGGCTGCACCAATTTACATCCCCACCAACAGTGTAGAAAGGTTCCCTTTTCTCCACACCCTCTCCAGCATTTGTTATTTGCACACTTTTTCACGATGGCCATTCTGACCAGTGTGCGGTGGTACCTGATTGTAGTTTTGTTTTGTTGTTGTTGTTGTTTTTTATAAATTTATTTATTTATTTATTTATTTATTTTTGGCTGTGTTGGGTCTTCATTTCTGTGCGAGGGCTTTCTCTAGTTGCGGCGAGCGGGGGCCACTCTTCATCGCGATGCGCGGGCCTCTCACTGTCACAGCCTCTCTTGTTGCGGAGCACAGGCTCCAGACGCACAGGCTCAGTAGTTGTGGCGCACAGGCTTAGTTGCTCCGCAGCATGTGGGATCTTCCCGGACCAGGGTTCGAACCCGTGTCCCCTGCATTGGCAGGCAGATTCTCAACCACTGCACCACCAGGGAAACCCCTGATTATAGTTTTGATTTGCATTAAAAGAAGATGAATTTTTAAAATTGCAAACCATTCAGCTTGATGTTGACAAGCAATAAAATCCTAGAAAATGACATTGAAGTGATGAATAATGGGTACTTAGAAGAATATGCTCCCGGGAGTCAGCATGATATCCTCAAAACGCGTCATGCCACATTCACTTCATTTCCATTTTTATTATGGCTACTCAATGGTTAGATGAGAGGACTACTATAGACAGTGTATATTATGATTTTGTACCACATTTTTCAAGTTCTCTTTTGAGGATCTTGGGAACAAAATAAAGAACAGTGGGTTGGGTAATAGGGTGAATTTGCAGCTGATAAAGACATCCAAAGAATATCAATTGGTAGATCAGGGTTAACATGCAATAGAATCTCTATCCTTGGACCTGTATTTTAGATAGCCATGCCTTTATACATGGCTATTTCTTCTTCCATCAACTTTTCTTCCACAATCTCAGCCCTCTACCTGAAGACCTCAGTTAGTCAATTTTACCCATGCATCACTACCTCTGTGAACCCTCCTTTGGCTGTATTCAGTGAGCACAGCTTTTCACCAGAACTCATCTAACTAAATTGGGATTGTTTGTTTATACGTATGTTTCCTGCTCTAGTCTATGAATGCCAAGAAGATAAGGACCATTTTGATCCATTGTGGTCTCTTTACTACCTAATATAACTGAATCCACAATAGGTACTCAGTTACTGATGGAATGATTGTAGATAATAGCTATATTGATTAATAAATTTGAAATTGACAAAAGTTGTTAATACTTTATATGATAAATATATCAAAATTCTAATAGATTGAAATCAGATAATTTCTTATTACAAGATGAAATATGAAAGTGTGTTTAAATAAGACATAAATCTCACATTTAGGCTCAGTAATCAATTTAAAAATGCAGGAGGAAAGAGAGCTTAATTAATATCAGATTGTGTTTAAAAACCCTTGGGTTTTCAGTAATCCACAAATTCAGTATGACAAAAAGTTTGATGGCATGTACAAAACTAAAATGCTACAACAGTTGTAGATGGTATTGATAGGGCAAAAAAGGGTCTAAGCATACCACTTACTCAGTTCTGGATATCACATTGTAAATGGATCTTGTTTCTTAAAGTGTCACCAGAATAGCCAAGAGTCTATAGGCTGTATTATATAAGGCTTAAGAAAATAGAAGTAAATACAGGTATTTAGATTTAGCTTAGAGAGAAGTGGTATTAAGGAGAATGCGGTAGGTGGCCTCAAATATGTAGAAGGTTAGAGGAAATGTGTTTTATTGCATTTTGGTTGGTGTTTTGTTGTTTGGTTTTGTTCGTTTGTTTGTATTTTTCCTCACTTTATTTTTTCCTGTTTTGCCCTAAGAACAGATTCAAGTACATATGCAGAAGTTACAAGAAAGCAAATTTTTAGTCAATATTAAAGAAAATTTTGTAACTGAGCTACCAAAACACAGAATCTACTGCCCTAAAAAGCAGTAAACTCCTTAAACAGTAGATACTCAGGGCTGAAATGACTGTCTCACCCCTAAAGGCAATTTCCGTATTGGATGAGAGGATGTAATTCATTAAGCTTTAAGGTCACTTCTGAATCTAATGTTTTGATATTTTCAGAATTAATCAGAAGGGACTAACAGCATGACCTGAATCTGTCCTATATTTATATAAACATCCGGTGTAATGCACCTCATTTTTTGTCCAACTGTATACATTTGTGAATGTTAAATTTTATTTTAGGGCAAATGCTTTTTTAAAAAAAAAAACTTTAAAAATCAACTTTATTAAAAGATAATTTACACAGAATAACCTGCATCCATTTAAAGTGTACAATTTACTGATTTTTGACAGATATATACCCATGAAACCACTACTACAATCAGAGTACAAAATATTCTCATCCCTCCACAAGCCTCCTTGTGCTCCTTCGCAGGCCATTCTTCCCTTCCCCCCCTGGCCCCAGGCAACCACTGGTCTGCTTTCTGTCACTTTAGATTAGTCTGCATTTTTGAGTATTTTATATAAGTGGAATTGTACGGTATTTTTGTGTGGCTGGTTTCTTACACTCAGCATAATGACTTCGAATATCAGTAGTTTGAAAATCAGTAGTTCGTTTCTTTTTAGTTGTGTAGTACTTTCTATTGTATGGATATATACCACATTTTGTTGATCTGTTCAGCTGCTGGTAGACATTTGGGTTGTTTCCAGTTTGGGGAATATTATGAATAAAGCTGCTAAAAACTGTATACTTGTTCTACTACCTAGCCTTAGAAATCTTAATTTTGAGAAGCACAATACAAAAAGAACTTCAAGTGTTACCTTAGTTAACAAGCACCTAGACGGCAAGTACCAAGGATAAATTGAGCAGATATCAGCTGAGTTCTGTGACAAAGTCTCAGTGTCTAACATTCTTTCTTGGGAGTAGATGTGTATCAGCTATCTTTTGCTGTATAACAAACTACCCCAAAACTTAATGGCTTCCCACAGGGGTCAGCAAACATTTCTATAAAGGACCAAGTAGTAAATATTTCAGGCTTTGTGGGCTACATATGGACACTGTTGCATATTATGTTTTTTACAACTCTTTAAAAATGTAAAAATCATACTTAGGTGGGAAGCTATATGAAAACAGGCCACAGGCCAGATTGATCCATGAGCCATACTTTGTAGATCCCTTAACACAGCAACTCTTTATTTAGCTCACTCTTTGATGGATAGGCTGGCCCATTTTGGTCCTCTGGACCAGCTACTACAGTGGTCCCCTTTGATCCATGGCAGATACGTTCTGAGACCTCGAGTGGATGCCTGAGATCACAGACAGTACCGAACCCTACATATGCTATGTTTTCTCCTATACATACCTATGAAAAGGTTTAATTTATAAATTAGGCACAGTAAGGGATTAACAACAATAGTAATAAAGTAGAACAATTATAACAATATACTGTAATAAAAGTTATGAGTGTGGTCTTTCTCTCAGAATATCATTGTACGAATCTAATGCCTTCTCCATCTTAACTAAGCTCTTATCACGCACTGTGGCCCTAACTTCGGCAGTTTGAGGTGCAACAGCAAAAGTAGCAGGAATTTCTTTTTCCTTCTTCACAGTTTCACAGATTGAAGATTTGTTCTTACTGTAGATCTTAGCAACCTCGTCATATGATTTTTTTTTCTTTCCTTATTAAGTCAAGAAGTTTCCCTTTTTCACTTAAAGGAAACATCTACGGCTTCTCTTCGGCATATCTGAATTGCCAGCATCACTACTCCTATGCTTTGGGGCCATTAATTCACTACTGGGCAGCATATGCTGGACAAAGGGATCATCCTGGGTGAGACTGATGGCCTAAGACTTCAGCACACTACTTAGAATGGCGTGCAATTTAAACCTTAGTTGTTCATTTCTGGAATTTTCCATGTAACGTCTTCAGACCACAGCTGGCCACCGGTGACTGAAATCATGGAAAGCCAAAATGTGCATGAGGGGGGCTGTTGTATTCTTTGCTGGGCCTGCTTATGCATCTGTGGTCAGCTAGTGGCTGGATGAGCTATTATGACGTGATTCGCACGTCTTATGGTTGACAGGTCATTTAGGAACAGATGCAACTAGGTCTGTGTGTCTCATCATCCAACAGGCTAGCCCAGGCTATTTTACATGGAGACTTGTCAAGTTTGTGCTCGTGTCACATTTGATATTGTCTATCGGCCAAAGCAAGTCATGTCATAGAGTCATTCCAGATACAACGTGTGGAGAAAGACTCCACCTTCTGATGGGAGGAAATACGCTGCAAGAGCTGGATCCCAGGGAGAGGGCCAGAATTTGTGTCCATTTTGCAGTATATCACAAGGTACTGGAGAAAAGTTATCAGCGTGTTTTGTAGACTGAGAGGACTCTGAATTTAGATGCATGTAAAACAAGATGTGCTATGATAATTCTTGCTTTGTGAGTAATCGTTGCTGAGTTAGGCAGTTGGTTTGTAGCTTCTCAGCCAATGGTGGAGATACAGTATCCATAGTCTAGTGATTTTAAAATAAACAAAATACAGATGAGAAATACCATCTATTAACCACTTACTGCTGGGAACTTAGTGAATACTGCTGTGATTTAATACTGAAGAAAGGTTATGACTTTCTTCTGGTTACTCTCTTAGCTGGCCACTCTTTTGAAAAGAATTTTATTCTCAAAGCTGTTATTATTTTTACTCTTAATACACATCGTATCCCCATAGCCATAGACTGTATACAGAAGTAGCAATATAATGTAGTACACATGAAACTTCTATAATGTTATAAACCAGTGTAACCTCGAAACAATCCAAAAAGAAAAAAAAAGTGTTCCTACAGTCATATAAGAATCTCTCTTTTTTTTGGTCTTTTTGTGTAAGCATAATCATTGCCAGTCTTCAAAAACACTTATTCAGATAGTTTCCCCCAAGCACGTAATAGGATAAATTTATAGGTATTAAATAGAATGGAGACCATTCAGCCCTAAAATGTCACTCTTCTATCAGGCACACACTTGCCAGTTTGTTGGCCTCGACCGGGGCATGCTAGCAAGGGCTTCAGATGAGGTCCGATTGCAACACGAGAGCAGAAGGATTATTTCTCAGTTTATGTTTTGAAGTGTGTTGCTCAGACAGGCAACATACAGTTGTGTATAGTAGCGTGAGCTACCTGTTACTTCCCTTGGCAATACTTTTAGCAGCAGTGTTTTTCCTTCTGCAGTGTGACAATATCACCTTGCCATTCGGAATAAAAAGAAAGGGCTGAGTGATTCTGAGCGTACTTTCAAACAGCCATGCAAACGAACAGCTGGCAGAAAAGACACTCCCTAAAACTTGAAACGTACTCTCAGCCCCTGCAGCACCTCGTGTGGCTTGAACTTCACACTTGATGAATGCCTCCCTAGCTTGTTCCCTCTCCTGAATCTTTTCATTCCCCTTCAATCTCTTGTACTGCTCCAGCCCTTACTGGGGAAGAAAACTGCAAACTGTCTGCCCCTAGCTTACTTCCAGATCTTAGTCTAGAGAAATTCTATTTTTGCATAATTGTCCCATAAGCATACAGTCTATCCATTTCTCTATGCAGTAGAGGTTTCTAGCTTTCATCTTTTTTGACCAATCCACAGTAAAACTTATATAGCATGCCAGTGCAAACACACACATATCTCTATCTATAAATATTTCTCTATGTATGTTTATGCAATGGAAAGAAGAGTTTCACAAAACACGGCTTGTCCTTGCCACCTAATTCATCCTCATATTTCCCATTCTTTTCTATTTCATTACAAAGAACATTAGTGGTGATCCACTATATAGATTTGAAGACCTATTAACGGTTCATGACCTGTAGTTTGGGAAAATGCTGTACCGTGTTTTATCCATACCTCAGGCCTGGCCATCAGAAAGCTACATTCTTGGACCACTTCGCCTTGATCCCCATAAGATTACATCATACCCTTAACTTACGTTGAGAGGCACTGTAAAGACAACTACTGAAAGTGACTTTATTGAAGACTGACATCATGCAGTGTCTCCCATCTGAAAATCCAGGCAATGATTTTATTTAGATCTAAGAACAGAATTTAGATTTTACTTTACTTCACTTAAAGAATTGTGTTCTTTTCCCCTTATCCATAATCCAAATAATAAAATCGATCATATTTCCTTTTATATTTTTCCTTTCACTTTGGCATCCAGGAAGCCCACAGCGAAATTATATTCCCTTTAAAATTTTTATTGAAATATATTGATATATCAAAAAAGGCTTAGTCTTAAATATACACAGAATTTTCACAGTCTGAACACACCCATGTAACCAGTATCCAGATCAAGAAATAGAATATTACAGCGAAGCTCCCTTGTGCCCGCTTCTAATTATTACCCAGCCTCCAAGGGTAACCACTATCTTGACTTTGAACACCGTAAATTCATCTGGCCTGGTTCTGTACATTATATAAATGGAATCATACAGCATGTACTCTCTTATGTCTGACTTTTGAAGACTTGGATTCATCCCCGTTGCATGAAGTTGTTCATTCTCATTGCTGTATAATAATTCATTGTGTAAATGTGCTAAATGTTATAATCCACTGTTGATAGATATTTGATACAAAAAATGATGTTATAAACATCCTAAAATGTGTCTTTTGTTGAACATATGTGTACATCCCTTTTGGAAATATATCAAGCAGTGAAATTTCTGGGTCATAGGCAATGTATATGTCCAGCTTTTATACATTCTGCCAAACAGTTTTCCAGTGTGGTTGTACCAACTTAAATTCCTATCAGCAAAGCATGAGAGTTCTAGTTGCTCCACATCCTTCCCAACACTTTGTTTCTTTTGTTTGTCTTTCTCGTTCTGGCTGGGGTACATAGCTAAATTTACTAGGTATACCAAGCCCTGTGGTCTTCAAATGTGTGTTATAACTTTTCCTCCCTTCTTCATATTTTATTCTATTTCCTTAATCCTTAATTTTATCTATTAATTTTTGAAATTCATACATTCTTATCAGTTGCCCTGAAGCCTCTGTGGAACAATGTGAGGAATAAATACATACATAGTATAAACACAAATCTGAATCCTCAGCTAATGCTGCCATTATCAAAACTCCTAGTCTTCCCTTTCCTCCAGTCCTCACCTCCAATTGGTTGAAAAGCAGTGTTGATTTTATCCCATGACCTGTCTTGAATTCAACCTTTCCACCAATTCCCAGTGCCATTTTCTTTATCCCAGGCCTTTATCTTCTCGTAACTTTACTAGTATAACGTAGTCTCCGTAGTATACATTCGCATTCTAATCCATACCCTCTTTTTCAAGCTTGTTTCTTCCCACTCCAAATTTAAGTTCATTTCTGTTTAAAACGAAAAACATTCAGAAGTACAGGTGATGGCAATTTTTTCTTCTCTATCCAATATATGAGAAGAAGCTTCTGGGGGACGAGAGTAATTCAAGCTGAAGACCTAGATTTCCACACTACAGGCTTGATATTAACTCAGGAATGTGAGCTCATATTCTAACGGGGACGTTGGTATTTTCTGCGTCTTAGTCTTCCTGAGATACAAAACCCTATATTGGCACAATACGTTTTTGAACTCCCAAAAAGCATAATCTGATTTCGTAACACAGCAGTATGTTAACATTCAAAAGATATATCTGTGCCTTAGTAAATTATTAATATGAGAGATTAGCTCGCAGAGTCAACTTAAGAAACTTGCTTTAGCTCTTCTTCCACTAACAAAAACATGCATGAAACCTGGTGACTTAGGCCTAGTTAGCTGCTAATTAAAATGTATGTCCCCTAATCCCAAGAGGTCAAACTAACCCCCGTTCTCTTTTTGCTTTTTTTCCCGTGTCTCTACTTCTGTATTTAGAATCTGTGTGATATTGTGCTTCATCACAATCTGTGTGAATCTGTCTTCTCCCCTCCACTAGATTGTAAGCTCCTTCCGATCAAGGCCATATTTGAGTCCCTCTGGTAGAGGAAACTGATTACAATGTTGAAATATTAAAATATTCCCAAGGCCATCCTCCAAACACTTCCCAGGTTTTACTAATAGTAATGAAAAATGAGAAGAATTTCACAAGCAAAGACATATATAAATGCCCCATAAATATACCACAATTGCAGTCGTTTAAAGAAACGAATATAGGGGAATATTTAATAGCGAAACTTAGTCTAGGTATGGGACATAAAAAACGATTTCTTGGGAATTTGTGGATTAATTAAAATTCCTTGTGTTCATATTTCCCTTTTGTTTTCAAAAATGTCTTGACAAAAATAAACTAGAACTGAAGTATAAGATTCAGCCCTTGGTTAATTGGTTAAACTGGTTTTTTTTTTTTTTTAAGTAAGAGTGTTTGTGTATTTATTTATTTATGGCTGAGTTGGGTCTTCGTTGCTGCGCACGGGCTCTCTCTAGTTGTGGCGAGCAGGGGCTACTCTTCGCTGTGGTGTGCGGGCTTCTCATTGTGGTGGCTTCTTCTGTTGTGGAGCATGGACTCTAGGCATGTGGGCTCAGTAGTTGTGGCGCACAGGCTCCAGAGCACAGGCTCAGCAGTTGTGGTGCACGGGCTTAGTTGCTCTGCGGCATGCGGGATCTTCCCGCACCAGGGATCGAACCCGTGTCCCCTGCGTTGACAGGCGGATTCCCAACCAGGGCGCCACCAGGGAAGTCCCGGTTAAATTGGTTTTTAACCTCCATTTCCCCTTTTAGGGATTCCTACCACATCCTGGCTGTTCAGTGCCTGCACCAAGAGTACTTCTCCAGCAGGGTGCAGGGAATCTTTCCTTCCCACTGTCCCCCATAAAACCAATATTCACTTGTTCTCTCACTACTCTAGGGTTCTGCTCTCTGCCAGTATGAATGTGAATACGTCTTTTAACATGTGTGAATCGTATTGATATTTTAACCTCAGCCCCAAAAAGTAATAGAGTATGGTGTGAATTTTACTCCTATCTCAGGCTTGTGGTTAGTGATTTATTTTCCAAAAAAATAAAAAAGAAATCTTATTTTACCTACTTGCTTCCTTCTTAAATGTAGAAAACAAAAGAAGTAAAAGTTCCCTTTGCAAGTTGTTAAAGAGAAAAGACTGAAACTCTTGGACTGCTTGTCTTCCCTCATACAACAGTCTAAAAATGAAAAGTTAAAGTGACAGTGCTGATTTATTTTGTGCCATATTCCTAACACTGTTCCTGGACTTACTGGGTTTCCTTTAAGGAATTAACCCTGCACAACAGGCTATTTTGCATTAACATGGCATCCCCCAGCCTTCCAATCGCTTTCATAGTCATTATGTCACTTGACCCCTACTTTGGCCTGTTGCAGTAGTGTCCGAATTTTACAGAAGAGTCACCAGAGCTCCAGAGGGGTTAAGTGACTGGTCTCTGAGGGCTAGGTGACTGGCCTCTAGGGGCAGAATTGGTCTAGAGCTCTGCTTTGCTGGAGTTAACGCTTCCGCCAGAATATACAGCTCCGCTTGCTGAAGATAAAGATGCTGCTTTTGATCCTGGTAGATATTCATCTCAAAGGGGAAAAAAAACCCAGTGTCTTCATTCGGTAGCATTTGAATATTAAATTTTCCTTATCTGTTTCAACTTAGGAGGACTTCCTTGTTCGCTTAATTGACTGGTAATTCCTTTGTTTACTTTTTTCCGAATCTCAAGAACCAAGTCATAAGTATTAAAAATGGTTACATTAGCATTTAACTTTTTTATGAAATTCGAGTATTTCAGAAAGGGGTAAGATAGGCAGGAATGTGTGTAGAATTTTGCATTTTAATTAAAAAGCCTCGAAATGAAATGAACCTGTGACAGTAACAGATGACTACCTCTAAAAGCTGTGTTACTATTTGATGTATGTTCAGTATTTTCTTGTGGATAACAAGTCCCACGGCTTGTTTCAAGAAAAGTGACAAGACTAAAACAATTAAAAAAGACAAAGCTGCTCTTTTTTAATCATATTCTCATAAATAAAACTGGGTTGTGAATTATTTCCAGAGAAGCAGTTGACAAAGTATAAGTAAATCACTCTAAGAACTAAAGCTGTCTTGCTTTTTTTTCGAACGTTCAAACCAAATCTCTATCCTAGTCCAATGATGAATTTCCTTTGACAAATAAATATTTACAAAGTATGAAATGTAGAGTTGGTGCGCTCCCTAAGGCCAAAACATAGTGTTTAAACTAAAATTTAATATTTTCTCTCTCCTCGGATACACCAAAATAAGAACATAACTTAAAAATAATTCTCTCTCGTAGCAGACTGTCCATTAATCATTCTTTAGATGATATTGGCTTTGTGAGTATTCAGGTAAAAAGAAAACTGATTTCTAGATTGATCAGAAATTCTGAGAGTATTTATGGATTTGGCGAAAACAGTAAGATCTGGAGAAATAGAATTTCCTGCAACCCCCATTATGAAGTCAAGAAAGGTACATCTTTCAACAGCCTGCCACTTTCCTATGAAAATTCTTCATGTGGTACATGGCTTGATTGGGCAGATCCAAGGGTTAATTTACTTGTGATTTGAGAAAAGGCTGAGACTTCCTTTTTTTTTTTTTTTTTTTTTTTTGACTGTGGTGTGTGGGAGGAAGGTAGAAAGAGGCCCCAGAATGAATTCGCTAATTGGGGTTTTCACCTGCTGTGAGTCTAATGGAATACAAAGCCTTATTTGTAGCTGGAGAGGAAGGCACATTATGCAGAGTGTCAGAATTTCTGCCTAGTTTTGAAATTCCTGTTATTTGGCACCACCATTTGGGAAAGGCAGACCAATAGTTACAGCTTTGAGCTGTTGTTAAGGTGGACCACGAATGCCGTAGTCAGATCTGCTTGAACCACCGTAACCAATATCCGTGTTTAGCGGGAGGTGGTGTGCTCCGTATACCCGGGGTCCAGCACTGTAGCTGGCAGGGCTAATAGGTAACGCGGAGCAACCGCCGGGCCTGTGAGGTTAGAGAAGTGTGGCTTTATTTTAGTGAAGATGCTAAACTTCACATCTTTTCAGATGTTCGCCTTGATATAGGTGGCTCCGTGAAGTTTTGAAAAATCTTATTAGAAGAATACTGTGTGAGAGTGAAGCCCAGCTTGACTTTACCTGGAACCTGTTTGGTGAAATCTCTGGTTTAGATGGAAAAATAGGCTTTTGTGTGTGTGTGAGGTGCTCTGTGTCTGAACGTAGAGGCCTCTTCGTTTACTAGTTAATGCGAACTGACTGGATATGCTTATATCCAGAAGATGCTGCTTTCAGATTGACCTAAAGGGATTGTTATACATATTTTATTAGTACACCATGGTATCTGTCCTGACAATGACTCGCCATCACTGTACGCATTTGTGAGACATCTGATTCACTGTTCATGACTAATACTTGTACTATGCAAAGAGAAACATGGAATCCTTATGCGTTTACTGGATACCCAAATGTTGAAACTTTGCCATAAACTATGTGCTATGCTTAATTGAAGCAATACCTATATTCCAAATGGATTTTTATAAAATGATGCAGGTTATACTTAAGATTAGTTACAGAACGAAAAGCAGTTCAGATAGAGACTCTTGGAGCTAGAGGGGAGCTGGACCCTAGGGCGGTGGTGAAGTCCCTCAGGGCCATCCCCAGGCAAGTGCTCACTGCAGACCATTCCCTGTCTTTTCCTTTCCCTTTCTGCTCCTCATTTTACCCTGGTAAAATCAGGCTAACATTGAAACCGCGAGCAGCCTAAAAGGAAAAGGATGGGTTTGTGGAAGATAGGAGCAGCCTGGCCTCCGTCCTTGACCCTTCACACCGTCCACTAAATGGGCCCATCCAAACCCACACCCTACAAATACTGACAGTTCAAATTGATAGCTCCAATCCAGACATCTTCCCTCTGAGTTGCAGACTCAGATGTCCAGCTGCCTTTCACATCACACTGCCACCTCCAAGTCAGCAGGCTCAAGACTGAATTGATCATCTCTCCCTGACCCTCGTCTGCCTAAACCCGTCCCCTCCTCCTGAAAGTCCTGGCCTGGCGAGTATTACTCATCCAATCTTGAGAGTCAGCCTACAACAGTAATCCTTAACCTTGGCTGCATTTTAGAATCACCTGGGGGGCCTTAAGAATCCCAGTGCCCAAGGCCAGTTAAATTGAAATCTCAGGGTGGTGAAACCCAGGCATCCGAATTTTTTTAACGCTCCCCAGGTGATTCCAGTGGTGGCCAGGCTTGAGGACCATTGCCCTAGGTCTTCCCTCTCGTTCATTCTTACCTCCAATCAGTCAAGACTTCTGTAGTTTTAACATTATTGTATTTTTTCCCCAGTCTCTCTCCCACTGCCATTGTTCAGATCCCCATCACACCGCAGTCACCCTGTATCTGGTATCCTTATTGCAAACTCTACTGATCCAGCCCCACACCATTGCCCAAGTGATTTTTCTGAAAGGCAAATCTGACAGAGCCACACTGACACTTAAATTCCTTCTTTAAAAAGCTCACCCGTACCTTTCAGGATACAGGTCAAGCTCTGGATCATCACACCAGGTCCTTCTGAATTTGTCCGCCTCCCTAATCTCTGTCTGGACATTCTCTCTCAAAGATCAAGGAGAGCACTGAAGCTCTTAGAAAGAATAAGCTGTTTCATGCCTGTTTACCTTCACTCCTGCTGCTATCACCGTTCATAATTATTGATTTGCCATTACCCCCAATGGGCCAGAAACTCCTTTGGGGCCCACAGAGGAGGCTTCTAGAAATAGCTGTCCAGTGAGTGAGCCTAATCTCCTTTTTAGCTCCAACAGGTGGAGTTAACTTTCTCTTCCATCAGTGGTCCCTACTCAGCAGCTGATCAAGTGCCCCAGAGGGTGGCTTTGACTGGGTGGGTCCCTGTTTAGTCTGGGTCCTGGGAGAAGTGGTACGTTCAAAAGTGGTCCTTGAAGAGAGTGTGATGAAAAAGGCTGTTTACTGAAATCCGAGCCATGTAGGAGAAATAACAAGGGCAAGGGGAGGGAACGGTTTAAGGAACCTGGAGCAAGCTGTTGCTATGGAAATGACTGTCCCACAAGACTCGTGGCCGGGGGTAAAGAAACTCGGCCACTGCCAGGCTCAAGACCAACAGGAGGGAGCTTGGGGAATAAATACCCCAACATCTCTCTCCTCCTGCCCTTTCATCTCCCGCTACAGGCCTTTCATCATTACCTCCCATTGGCTGAAAGTGAAAGGAAGCCAGTGGGCAAGAGAGCCCGATTGATGCCATCCACAGAGGTCCAACATCGTGGGCCACAGAGCAGAGTGCAAAAGGGCAGAGAATAGAGCTGGAAGGAAGAATGGGAAAATCCCCAGCACAGTCCCTTAGGTCAGAGAGGTCCTCATTTTTCTAAGTACCTACAACATTTAAGTGGTTCAAAAACTGGAGTTTGGAAAAATTTACTAGGTTGCCTTCCTAGACCTCATCTTATCTCATTCCTTCCTTACCTCTGTTTCTAGCAAATTGACTCTTCTCTGCTGTCAGCCAGCAGTGAGATCACTTACGAGCACACAAGAAAAATACAGATCTTCCCCCAGAGTAAAAGAAGCCACTTCTCTGGATGGCAGCATGACAGAGTGGCTAACAGCACGGGCCTTGAAGCCAGACTCCCTAGTTCCAATCCTTGCACTGCCACATTCTAGCCATGATATTGAGGACAAGTAGCTCGTGGTAGGTTTTAAAAGCAGGATTTCAACTTAAGTTTTTTTATGCTGCTTTCATATCTGTGGTTTACATCAAAATAATAAGGAGGAAGAGGAGAGCTACTACAAGTAGGCAATTAATGTATTATCATACATGGCATCACTATAATTCATATATGAAATGAGGATATATAAATTATGTTCTTTTCTTAATATCTTTCCCTAATAAAACAATATTCATTATCTAACTGATATTAACAACAAAGCAGTCGCAGTGAGGCACATGTCATTACTTTTTGTTTTTTTTAATTTATTTATTTTTTTACTTTTTTGGCTGTGTTGGGTCGTCATTGCTACATGCGGGCTTTCTCTAGTTGCGGCAAGCGAGGGCTGCTCTTCATTGCAGTGCACGGGCTTCATTGTGGTGGCTTCTCTTGTTGCGGAACACAGGCTCTAGGCGCATGGGCTTCAGTAGTTGTGGCACGCAGGCTCGGTGGCTGTGGCTCATGGGCTCTAGAGCGTAGGCTCAGTAGTTGTGGCCCATGGGCTTAGTTGCTCCACGGCATGCGGAATCTTCCTGGACCAGGGCTCGAACCGGTGTCCCCTGCATTGGCAGGCGGATTCTTAACCACTGCCCCACCAGGGAAGTCCTGCCCATGTCATTTCTTAATAATACTTTCCGTATTTAATTTCTAAAACAACATCAAGATTTGGGAACAAGCCTTCAAGTGCCTATAACTCCAGTCTAAAAAAGAACTTAAAGATATTTTGGAGGATTGCCATCTGTCAAATTTAAGAAAAAAATTGAATAGTGATTTCTAATTTTCCATTTTTTTCAATGAATTGTTCCGACTAGTTTTCTAGCTGGACACTGAGAAAATAGATTTGAGCATTTATATTCTAGAGAAACATCAGAACTCCTGAAGCTTGAGCAAGTAATTTAAAAGTGTAAAACAAACAGACAGAAAAAAAAACAGAAAGACAATGTATCCTATCACATAGGTGTTACAAACCTTTAGTTGATTGATTTCTAATATTTACAAATGCCCATGCTGGGAGGTTTGTGTCTTTTCATTGGAATAGACATAAACAATATTTAAGGGATGTGCTTGATACGTTGACACAGAGATTACGTCACTGAATGACACAGATTGCGTCACTGAATGACACAGAGATTATTATGTCACTGATTAACTGCAAAGGCCACGACTTCCTTATCACAGAACACTAACCCTTCTCCCCCAGTCAAAGATGGGGCAGATGTAGAATCTCCAGTAAGACCAAGGGACAGCCTCACCCAAAGACAGTCCTAGCGTGCCCCCCCTCTGCCCCCCAGACCTTAAGAGCAGCCGCATCCACAACTCACTGGCTCAAAATGACTAAAAGATAGCAGTAAGGGCTCAGTTTAGCAGGCAGAATGCCAGAAGTGCCCTATTTGCTTTAAAATAGCAACACCAATCAGATCTGCATGCACGTGTCTTCCGTGATAACATTTACATTTGTATTTGGTTTGTCAAGGGTAATGAAGAAACTTGGCACTCCCTTTCCCTTTGGTTCCTGCACTTTATTTTTGCCTCTTTTGTCGCGCTGTAGCAGACGGTAAAGGGAGATTGATGTCTAGAGTCCTTTCAGCTCGAACATTCTCCGGGGCCGGGGGAAATGTTGAGGAAAAAAAAAAAAGAGGATATTTAAAAAGATAAAGGGGAACACTTTTTAAACTGTAAACTGAAGTAGAACAAATCAACCAGAACAGAGAGTGAAAAGGAAATGGTTAAAAGAAGATAAAAAGAAAAAGCAGGCCAACAAAATAAATGGACAAAAGGGGACAATGAAACCACTAAGGGAGTTTATCTGAAAATACCCTTTGGACTCTAATGGAAGATATTATGTGAAGGCTGAGAAAAATTTTTGTGCTAATGAAGGCTTTCTTCTCTTCAGAATATTTCCAAGCCTGTAAGGATTTTGCATACTTAATCTGTGTCGTCATATTGCAAACTCTACTATTAGAAATATTTGAACTACCAGGCCCTGTAACTTTTCCAATGGAACGTTCCATTGGAAATGGTTTCCTTTTAGGTTTCTCTAAAGAATACTAAAAGACCACACGGTGCCACACCGTTGGTGGTGGTTTTTATTTAAAGACTCTATACCACTGGTTCTCAAACTTCAGTGTGCTTGAAGTTTCTGATTCAGTAGCTCTCTCTGGGCTGGGGCCCTGGGGAATTTTCATTTCTAAGAAGTTCCCAGGCGATGCTGCTACTGCTGGTCCCAGGACTACACGATGAGAACCACTGCTATATCACAAACACACAGACAAATGCTTCCTTAAAAGCCCATTTAGCCCAGGATGAGCAGAACCTGAATGTCATGTCCTTACATCTCCACCAATTTAATCTTCAATTGGGGGGGGGGGGCGCGGCGGGAAGGTAAGAATTATGCTTGTGAATTTTTTTTCTTTCATTCTCTAAAAAGAAAACTTTTGACCCACACACTTAATTATCTGCGATGAGGTCATTTGCACCTAGGTCATTTATTTAGGCAACAAGTAGTCTTGCTGGAGGTTTTAAGGGGGTGCTGGCAGGGCGGTGTGAGGCTTCCAGGTTCCCGGCACTACCTTAAATCTCCTCCGTCTTTCTTTCTTTTCTTTTCTCTTTCCTTTCCGTGTTGAAAGCCCCGACTGCCGGGTCTCGGGGAGTCCGGGTTCCCAGGGCGCTAGGTGGGGGCGGAGCCCGGCCCAGCCCCGCCCCGTCTGCCCGCAGCGCCCCCTCCCGCGCGCCCCGCCCTCCCGCCCTCCCGCCCGCTAACCCGCGCTGGCTCCTCCGCAGTGCTTTCAGCTGCGAGCCTGGGCGGCGGCGGCGGCGGCGGCGCTCGACTTTCAGGGAGCCCGGCGGCTCTGGGAAGCTCACTCCTCCGCTCGCTCCCTCCCCCGGCCGCGGAGCCCTTGCAGCCATGAGGGAACAGCTCAAAGGGTAAGTGCAACGCGGCGCCCTCGGGTCGCCGCAATCAGTGCACTTGTGGCGCGAGCAGGGTGCGAGCCGAGGCGGCCAAAACTTGGAACCGCGCGGCGGCTGGACCCCCGGCGTCCGGGCGCAGGGGCACCTCCCCCGCGGGTCCTCGCGGCGCCGCAGCAGGTGCGCCCCCGGGGCTTCCCCCCAGCGCCAGGCTCGCCGGGAGACGCTTCCCCCGGCTTTGGAGCGGGCTCGGAGAGAAAAGGCTGATGTCTCGCCGTACCCGGAGGGGACAGAGCGTTCCCCACGCGGGGATTGGGGCCGCGGGAGCTTTTGGCTCCTTTCCGGGTTGTCTCTGTGGACGTGAGCCAGGCAGGCTGTTCCTAAATCGTCGCCCGACCTCGCAGAAGGAAGGGGCGCGCCAGGTTCTACCTTCCATTGCGCTGCAAGTGCCAAAAGGTCAACTTTCTGCCTGATTTCTTCCGAGGATTCCAACTGACATTTCCCTCGTTGCATTTTCTACTGTGTTCGTCCCATGCCCCAAAACTTGCAGAGATCGGGAGAGAAAGGAAAAGCAATTAAAGCCTAGAAGTCAAGGATTTGACATAGAGGATTGAGGGTGTTTTTTTTTCTTTGCCCTCTGGGGTTGAGTGTGGAGTCATTAATGGGTGTCCTTCTCTCGCTTTTCTCCAGGTGTTTGTGCTTGTCTTTAAGCAAAGTTTGTCATTCCCGATCCGATCATGGCACTGAAAAGGGCAGGACACTGTTTATCTCCGTTAAATTTGGAGTTAAGTTTGAAGCTTGAATTGAAGGGGTTTAGTTGCCTGAGGGAGACATATTATTAATTATAAAATACTTTAACATGAAAAAAATTCATCCAGTTTAAGTGACGAACCAAAGTTTTTAAGTGAAATAAACATTTGTGGCCAACAAGCTCCTCTTAGTCTCTCTGCTTCTTTACCCCTGTCTCCTCTCCTTGTCACCCCCGCATCACCCTTTCTTTTTTGCCTAGCTGTTTTATTTCCTTGTCCCAAATCCCCTCCTTGGAGGATACGGTTGCTCTTGGAGAAGCAGAGGAGCGAATGAAACAACATGGGTATATGAAAGGTTTCTGACCCTTGATCACCGTAGAATTGGTTTCAGTCCTCATTGTTTGATCTTGGATTGGACACGACCCTGAAGTGAAATTGCTTTGGCCAAAGTTGAGGGTGGGTGGGAGTTAAGCCCTGAAAAGCAAACATTACGGAGGACTAGTAACAGCTGGAACAGTCACCGAGGCAATCATCTTTGCCCTGCCTTGAGCCAAACAGAGTAAAACGTTAACAATTCCAGGTAACAAGAAATGGGGACTAGAATAGGATTTCTGATGCTTAGACCGACACCCCCCACCCCCTACCCACAATAGCAGAAACTTTTAAATATATTTTCCCCTTCCCACCCTGCCAGTATTCCAGCCATGCAAGCCAAGTTCAACATTCACCATGCAAATGCCAAGGTTTCTCTAGAAAGAGAGTCTGATCCCCAGATTAAAGGGAAATGATTTTGTGTGTGTGGATCAATGGGCTCCAGATTATATATGGAGCCAAACTCTAATCCTCTACAAATCGCAAGAGAATGTTACCTTTTTATATCGCTGCGTAGCGATTAGTTTCCTCCCTGGGAAGTAGTAGAAAGATATTTTTTTTTAAAGGCGACTGTTTGGAATATTTTCAGTACCAAATAACAGTGGTGGCAGAAGAAATCTTATTTTAATTAGGCAACTGCCATTTTCCCGGGGAGAGCAGTAGAAATTTGTTACTTTTTATAAGTGTTTAATATTTGTTTTTAAAGAAACTAAAGAAGCAGTTCCAATAAGTCTGATATTCCAGCACTGACAGCAGGAACAGCTCTGAGGTGGTTAGAATAACCTTGCACACTACTTGAAACTAAAGAAGGTGAGAGAAAATTTAAATTGTGTGGTAGGAAATGAGGTCAGCTCTGTGCTCAGTGGAGTAATGCTTTAATTTCTTATTATTGACAAGTAGGTGTTGCCGGGGTCTTTTGTCACATCCAGTGATCTTGTGTTTTAATTTGTTTCTGGTTCTTATCACGGCTGAAAATAAAAAGGGAAAGAGATTATTGTAGCTTATACACATTTTTTTTTTTAAAAAAAGGGGAAATCAGAGTTTGAAGGCTGTTCAGAGAGGCATATCTGATGCCAGGTTTTGGAACCATCAGGGCCAAAATCAATAACATTTTTTAAAAGATTGAAAGGGCGTTTTAAGGATTATTTATGAGGCTGTGTTAATTTCTGTGTTAATGCATATGTAGAATTTTGATCTATGTTGAACATCATTGTTTTCAGGAAGACTGAACACAGATGTAACCATTAACTTGTGAACAGGGTCTGGAATTGCCATTCTGGTTGCACATGGTATATGGACAGTGCATTTCCGATGTGAAAAGTGAAGTGCAGAAAAGAGACAGTAACCAGAAAAACAGTACCACCCACCCTTCCACCACCAGCTCCCCAGCACAGCATATTTTTCTATATTGTCTGTGTATTCCAGGTGAACCTGAAGTGCTTCTCGTGGAGCTACTAAGAATCCTCTCCTGTTTTTGAAGATAGGCACAGAGTCAGAAATACAGCTGTAAAACCTGTATTGATCACAGACCAAAAGTTGGTTTGTTCTGTAAGGTAGACTATAGATAGGAGTTATGCAGATTCGTGTTTACCATTTCATCCTGTTCATACTCATCTTTCCTATCTGTTTCGGAGGTTAACTAATGTCCCACCAGGGCTTTGGATTCATCACAGATTGAAAATACCCACATACAGTGAAGTGACTATTTGGTTCATCATGTAGTTACCCCCAAAGCTAGAGTCATTTCAGCTATGTTGCCAATTGTTTTTAGCATTCAGTGATTAAAAGATAATTTTTCTAGTTTGGAGGATTAGTCACACCCTTTATTCTTTTCTTTCCACTTGTGCTCACTTCTTTCACTTACTGCCGGGTTGTAATGGAAGTGAAACTAACTCGGCAAAGGTGAAATATAAATCTGGTTTTCTAGTTACTTTGCATTGCTTAAAAATAAAAGGCTTTCGTGTTGGAGGGGAGGAAGGTAAAAGAAGATTAGCTTTTGGATTCGTTTGAGTTCATTTATCTAGGTTATTCACATACCCCAGAATCACAACTAATTGGGAGAAAGAATGAGTACCTAGAAAGGACTAACTGGTATGTGTTAGCACATGAATGGAGCGCAGAAGTAGGGGCTTAGAATTTCTTCCTTCCTCCAGTAAAGGACATTTCAATTTAGCTATGGACAGATGGATTAAATAATAATTTCTAAAATCCCTTTCGTAATTTTTAACCACTGGAATAAATTCCTTAAAAAGGTGGAAGTGTAGGTATATCAACAGTCATGAAATCTTCTTTGGAGGGAGGGAGCTACATGAAGCTCCCGTTCAGTCTATGTGGGATTGTCCTGTCACTCGTAGGCAAGTTTCTCTTTTCTTTTGGAATTGCGTTTGGTGCACGTTATTTCCTGCCCGTGTTCCTCCGATTTGAAGTCCATTACAGATGGTGGCTTTTCAGACTGGTTCTCTCTGTCTCTGTCAGGTTAGGTTTGTCAGCTCAGACAGACGTTTTTCTGCCCATCGATTGAAGATGCTACAGTCCTCCCACATGTGGTAGAGATGGGATGTTATTATTACGTAGTGTGTGTAATAAGAGCCTGTACATGTGGACACATGTGCTTTCCCCCTTTTCTCCCTCCCTCCCTCCCTCCCTGGTGCTCACATATGATGGCCTTTGGAAATGGCAGAGGTCTAAATGCAGGGTGGTCTCAATAGAAGGTAACCTTTCCTTGCTGGACACTTGTGTATGGAATTGGTACATACACAGTCTCTTTCGGAGCTAAAAAAACATCCGAGAATAAGCAACACTTTCTCCATGAAGCTGCATGCTGCAGCCTCCTTGTGCTGTGCATATAAAGTACCAGTCCTTCCCACCCCTTCTCCAGATCATAAGCCAGTGTGGACATGGGGCTTTCAGAAACCCCCTAAAGCATGGACTGTATCTTTTGCTTGTCTTGCTCTGTAAGATTTGGATTCTACTCTGGTACATTCCCTCGACTGACTTACTCCTCAGCCACAAATTGTCTCTGTGGAAAAGTCAGACAGAAACAAACAGGTTTGGAAGAGACTGAAACAGCCCTTCCCCAATGAACACTGTCTTGTCAACTTCTTCCCCTAGCCTTCACCATTCAATCGCTGAATGTAAATATCAGAGGGATGGTGTCTGAAGTTGCACACTTTGGGGAATTTCCACATGTTTTTTGTCATTTGTGACTGTGTTCTATTTATCAGACCACAATAAATGTTTCTCTCTTTTGCTTATTTTCTTGAAAACAGAGGTAATACACATCGAGTGTTACTTTTGCCCTCTGTGAAGGGTCTTAGGTGTGGCTGACCTAACCACAGTTGGATGCTCATCTATATTATAATCAACTAATGAAAGCTTTACTTTTAGTGGGCAGTAATTTGGGGGCCACGTAGTAACAGAAATGACCACATATTGAGCGCCAGAAGGTATCGGTCTATATCAGCTCGTCCTATATCAGCTTGTCCTTTAATGCTCCCAGGTAAGCGGGCTGGCCCCAAATTTCACAGCTAGTAGGCCACAGAACCAGAATCCAGTCCTAAGATTTAACACCTACACTTGACATTGTTGGCCTCCCTGAGCTCCTCTTTCTGTGTGCAGCCGCTGTGCTTTCTGCTCCCCTTGAAGTGTCCACAGTTAAGCTAGTTCTCCTCTCTCCAGTCCCACCTTTCCCTCAAAGATGATGAATAGGCTCTGCTTATGAGTACTGAAATATGGTTCAGGGCTGCGTTTTACTGCATAAAGCCCAGTCAAGTAATCCCCGAAAACTGGAAACACGATGCTATGGTGATTTATGTAGATGGGCCAAAGTAAGGAAAAGTATATGTAGTTATCTCTCCCAGGTTTATTCACGGAATCGAATGCGGAACAAAGGTGTTTTGTTCTTTCTGTGGCAGGAGCTGATAGCCAGCAAACACACTTAGCTAAACTCCAAGAAATGGAAGAGAACTGTGAATGCTTCATTCAGGCCCACGTAAACATAGGAAAAGGTGCGGTGGTATATAGAGTGCCGAGTTAAAAGGACATTCTAAAAGTAATGGGAAGAGGGAAGATACAATCTATGAGTCAGGCAATGGATGGACCTTAAGCCGAAGTGAAACACAGTCATCATAGAGATGAGATCTGGATACGGAGAAGAAAGTAATGGAAAAGTGTCAGGGACAGTGAAAGCAAATGAGAACTGAAGCGATTTATTTATTAAACTAATATCAGTATCTCTTTGACAGAGTTGAATAACACTTGTCAGTGTCTTTTCTGTATGTTCTGAATTGGACGGCTGAAGAAATCCTGATTTTTGATTATTGAGTACCTAACAAGGTCACTTTCTTATAACAGAAGTGCAGCCGACTTGGGGGTACAAAAAAGAAACAAATGCTGGTTACCAAATAATGATCATATTGCTTTTCCTGTTGAGAGCAAACGTTGGGGTCTCTCTCCTTGTAAAATAAACATTCGTCACTGCAAGATGGAAGGCCTGTCAAGTAATGAAGCCAAATGAGCCAAAGGCATACCGTGCTTTTTTTTTTTTTTCTTGTCTCCTTTTCTCTACTACTCATTCTAAATTCTAAAGTCTCTCTTTGTATTTTATGTTTTAGCCACGAGACCCAAACAACTTGCTGGGACCATCCCAAAATGACAGAACTCTACCAGTCTTTAGGTAAGGACATGGCCATGTTTCCTCCAGATGAAATGACAAATGACTTCGTAGGATAAAGTAGTTGGTAGCGCGCAAGCCATTTGTTGTCTAAATACATCACTAGATTGTTTAAGGGGTGAAAACAGCGACACCTTTCTATTCAGAATTGACAGTCAGCTTTCTTTTTTTCCGAGGTTGCTTAAAAATAAGTTTTAGGATTGCACTGATTCCCGAAAATTCAGTATATCTGAGAGGGCCAAAAGGTCTTGCTAGTTTTCTTTTTTCCCTAAAAGGATGGAAAAAATACTTGTAATTGACGGCTATGCTTTCCCCCCAAAGAAAGAAAAGGGTTTCAGGTTGTTCTTATTGATTTCTTCCTTCTGAAACCAAGGAGGCACTTTTGCCAAGTTACGAATGCCGTGTAAAGGAATTCTCCGCAGTCACTCCAGTGATCCGAATTCCTAAGCCTGTCCGGTCATCAACATGCATGCTCGATGAAAGTCCACTCTATACCGTTTTCCATCCCTCGGGAATAACCTGAAATGAATTACCTCACATTGTAACTAGTTGTTGTTGTTTTAGTTAAAAAATCGTCATGCTGTCTCTACTACTAAACATTTTTTAAGTCCCTTTTTGCGAATGGACATATTTACAGACTGAAATGCGTAAGGTGAAAACTCTTTGGGTTTTAAGTTATGTGACAAAGCCCATGGGAGCCAGGGTGCTCAAACATAAATTTTGGATGTGTGTGTGTGTCCATGTATCTGTGTGTAGCTGCTGCTGCCTTTGTCTCATAGGTTCCCATTGGTTAATGAATTGCAGCTATAGAGACATTAAGGCATGGAGTAGGAGATATTCGCCCCCCCAGATTTTCCCCTGAACTCTTTCCAGCAAGGACCTACTGTACAGCACAGGGAGCGCTGCTCAGTATTCTGTAATAGCCTAAATGGGAAAAGAATTTGAACAAGAATAAATACATGTATATGTATAACTGAATCACTTTGCTGTACACCTGAAACTAACACAACATTATTGTAAATGATAGAAGTTCCTTCTAGAAATCTGAAAAAATACAAAGCATGAAAAAGAAAAGTCACTTATAATTCCACTAGCCAGAGATACCAATACATTTCAAGTAATATTATGTCAGCTCAGTCCAGCAGTAAGAGCGTGTGTGTGTGTACAGGCACGCATGTACACACACTCCCTTTTAAAAACTTACGGAAAATCAGGATCAGCTCATCTTCAAGTGCTACATTTTCAGCCCCTGCAGAATGTTTCTGGCTTTTATGCTGCGCTGTTTAGACCACAGGTGGAAAGCTTGAATGCTTATATTTTGGCAAGTGACAGCATGAGACTTCATCTGAAGTGGGCAGTGGCTGTGCTGGAGGAGCTGGTCGTCCTAGCCCAGTGCTCTCAAGACTTGGGATTTTTCAAGACAAACTAGAAATCTTCCAATAAAGAGCTCGTTGAAACTGGGCCTCCTGCTTATAACCTCTGGTTTACGTAGGCTCAGCCTACTTATAATTTTTTTCTACTCTAATCACAGTGATCTCTAGTTCTAATATTTTAATTTACTTTTATTTGAAAATTATAATTATTATAGAATCAGTACTTGTTCATATTTTTTAAAGTTAAACAATATAGACAAGCTAACAAAAAAGAAGTCATCTATAACCCACCTCTTAGTTAACTAATGTTTAACCATCTAGTAGGTATCCTCAAAAATTTCTTTCTATACATACATTTTTACCAAAGTTGGGTCGTTCTGTTTTATAATCAGCTTTTATTCACCTAAAGGTAATGTACCATGGCCATCTTTCCATTTCATTGCATTGTATTCTCTACCAGCTTACTTTTAATTACTCTGTAATGAGAAATCACAAACATGGTTGATAAAAAGCTAATTATGAACTCTCAATGAAGAGGTGTTTGCACCTTCAATAGGAGTTAAATATGCTTTTTATCGTCATATTTCTAAAGTTTTCTCAGTAGGTCCAACGTGGTGGTAAACTCAAAGCTGGTAATCTGGCATGATTTGTAACCTTGGGCAGATCACCCGACTTTGGAAGATAATGGAATTTTACAGTTGCAGGGAAATTTAGAGCTCATTTGTTAACAGACTTTTTCTTTGATGAAATCAACTTAATTGAAATCAGTTATATAGATTAAAATGCTGCCATCATAAATATGTGGTCAATTCCACCACCACCAGCCGCTCCCCCCCCCCCCCCACCAACTTTGAAATTTTGGTTTTTGTTATCCTGGCAACAAACATCTTGGAAATGAACTGGGTGTTGACATTTGATTTTCAGCTTTCAAAACTTCTATTTCCAATATTTTCATTACAATCACATATTACCTGGGCTAACTTTTATTCAAATGGTGACACATTACATAACATCTTCCATTTATCGAGAGTGTGCTGTGTGTGCTGCGCTTGGAAATGTATGTGAGCAACCATCGTGCCTGGTAGATGTCATCAACAGCCTTCTTTCACGGGGCGGTGAAGTCAGGCGCAGAGAAACCCTTTGTCAGGGATACACAGCCATATGTATGGCTCTACACTGGGATCCACCCCAGATCTTCTGTTAGTGTTTGCACTTATCTCATTGATATTATTAATGTAGCAAAGTATGTCCGTGTAGATCACCACGCACCTGCTACAAATAGGTACAGATTGACAGTTTTACCTATGGATAGACAGTTATTTGAATGGTATTTCTGGAACAAACCATTACATTTCTAGAAATAGTATGGTGGATTCCTGGACAGTGGACACGCTTCCTTTCCCCGTTGCGAGGCACACGTGGAATGATTGATTTAGTAGTTTGTTGTGTGTCTACATCCCTGAGATAACCTACGAGATTAAGTACCACTAGTGCCCTTCCCACTCCCAAATTACAGTGTTTCGCAGTTGAAATATAAGCAAAACATACTGAAAAGAAGCCTTTAATTTCTTTTTTATCTTTATATATTGGCATATGTTTTTCCTCGCGAGCTATCCCTTTAGGTCCAAGCTGCTGTTTTGAACTGGATGAGGTGGTTGGAAGCCTTCAACTACACTTAGTTCGTGAAAGGTATCATGAAAGCAAAACTGGTCTGGTGTGGTCACAGTGTTAGACCATACCTCGGGCCCTCTCCTAATGGAAGCTGCACCTCTTGTCTGTGGTGACATGTTGAAAATATCAAGAAGTTGCTAATCCCCACCGTACCGCCAACTCCAGACATAACTCTACTGTAGAAGCTACAGTGGCTCACAGCATGCAAGAAATGTTACACATTCCTAAGTATGCCCACCTCTGAGGGGATTTCCATTCTCTAATTTGCCAAAACCCCCAACCAGCCTATTTAACACACTCTGTTTTCTGCCTTGCCCCCAGACGAGTTCACGTGATCCGCCCCCGACTCTTGGTCCAAACACCACAGTATTATAAGCCAGAGTCATTTGGTAAGGACTGAAAAAGTAGGACTTGAGTGTTAACTGATGGAAGGCTATGGTATTACTCGAAATGTTAATCTTAGATATCTCTACTTAGTAGAATTCTAGGTGATTTTCTTTCTTCCTTTCCTGACATTCTACAATGAGTTTATATTATTTACAATTAGATACTTAGCAAAAGAAGTTTCTTCATCAGTACCCCCATCCCATTCCTTAGTGTCCCTACAGCTCTAATTCATCAACCAATGAGAACCTATGACAGAAAAGCAGCAGTAGCCACACACACACGCATATATACATCACACATACGTATGCATATAAAAATGTATGCTTAAGTCCTGATTCCCATAAACTTTATCAGGTAAATTTGAACACAAGGAGATCATCTCGTGCGTCGTTAGTCTCTAAATATGTCCATTCACAGAAAGCTGACTTTAAAAAAGTTAGCCTTTTCTTCTTTACCACTAAATTTTTTATTTAAAAAATGTAAAAGAACTCATTTCAGGTTATTCTCAACAGATCTAAAATGGCTTTTTGAGTGAGCTTTCATCAAACGTTAAAAATATTGTGTTTTCCCCATGAAATCAGGCTGTGTACCCACTCAAAAAATTCCGAGTTATGAAGGAAAAAATTGTTGGGCTCCCACACAAACACAAAACAAGGCATAGTAAAGAAATAATTTAAACATTTACAGACATGACCTGACAGTCATTAGGAATTGGAGCATTGGAAGGTCTCCAGAAAATTTTTTACGCAACATTAACCGTTTGGCGAAAGCACTGTCTTGTTTGCACAGAGAAGAAATCAATAAGAACAACTCGAAAAGAGTTTTCTTTCAGCATTTTTCTCTGACTACCCCCAATGTGGTGGGGTGAGTGGTATATTAAAAAATTTCCCATATCTTTTTTTTTTTTTTTTTTTTGCGGTACACGGGCCTCTCACTGTTGTGGCCTCTCCCGTTGCGGAGCACAGGCTCCGGACGCGCAGGCTCAGCGGCCATGGCTCACGGGCCCAGCCGCTCCGCGGCATGTGGGATCTTCCCGGACTGGGGCTCGAACCCATATCCCCTGCGTCGGCAGGTGGACTCTCAACCACTGTGCCACCAGGGAAGCCCTCCCATATCTTTTTTTACGTGGCCTTATCCTTATCCTTAGAATGAGGGTATTGGACCAAAGTGTTGAAGAATTTTGTTTTTCTCTTGCTTTGGGAAGAGGTGGGGTAGGTTGTTTCCAAAACTTGCTGTGCTCATAATTTTCAAGAAGTACCTTTGGCTGATTCTGCAGACAAATGGATTTCTAAAAGTTTAATCATTCCTATTTTTAAAAATGCACATTCTTGGCAAACAAGCAACAGGGAGAAGATCCTGCCGCCCATCCCTGTCTTACAGGCCGAGTGAGACAGGCTGATATCAAGTAGGGAGGCTCTCTGGAAATATACCTGCTGGGCCATCTATTTGCTGTTGCGAAGGCATATTCTTCCTCATTTCTTAGAAGTAATCGTATGTTCCATTCATGAGGTGAATTTCAGATTTCTGTTAGCATCTTTACAAATGGAATGGCAAGACTGTTGTTCCAGACGCTTATCTTGGTGATTTAAAACATAAAGCTCTTTAAGGCTGCAAAAGGCATTTTAAAAATCAGTAGATGTTAGGTAGTAATGTGCTCTGGAATTTATTTTGAAATACGAATATAACATTGATTTATATGGAGTGCCGTTATATGATAAAAAGCCTCTCATTTTCTCACAATTTACGTCTAGGTTCTTAAGTTCATCACTGAAATTTTAACATTAAAAAAAAAACCCATTCCCCCCCACACACATATAATATGTGCTGCTTAAAAATACTTTTAAAAAGTATCTCTTAGTCTCTCTTATTGTGAATACATTAATCATAAATACAATAAAATCTTTATGTGGTCCCCTCCCTGGCTTCTTTCTCCCCTGCAGTATGGGGCGTTCGCACGAGGGATACGCGCAGTACAGTGCGGGAATAGCAGTTTGCAGAGGAGACATAGGTTAGAAAAAATAGGCTAAGGTGAAGAGAAAATCATTAAGCTTCAGAAGGTGAACTGATTTCATTTCAAACCGTTTACTAAAATCTAGATGTGCTGGCGGATCTGACATTTCTTATCCCAATTTCCTTTTCCTTCTTTGAAGCCCTTTCACCACCAGCTTTTTTTTCTCTAGGGGTGTTGGTTCCCCTCTTTTCCTGCGAGTCTGGCATTCTCCAGAAGGCTCTAGCCCCTCTTAGCTGTTGCCCAAATTCTGGAGCCCACTCTCCATGATGCTTACCCAAATGATGCAGACTCTCTAAGCTTTCAAAAATAGACTTATAAATGTTTTAGGAATTCTTAGGAAAAGTGGTCTTAAAAACCCTTGTGTTTTGAAGGCAGTCTGTCAGCACGTGGCCCCAAGCCTCGTGTCTGTTGCCTGAGAAGAGCTTCAGAATGTTCAAATGAGGGCTCAGCTCTAGGGTCTGATGGGTCTGAGGCTGGTGTGATTCTTAAGCAGTCCTAGTTGAGAGGACCATCAGTCAAGTCAAGAGGCTAAGAGCGTCTTCAGGATACATCAGTATTGTTATTAATAAATAATTGCAGCTGCTCAGATAGAGTTGGAAACACTGCCATACAAATCCTGTACCTCTTTCCTCAGTTTGCCAAGAGGAAGGGAGATAAGTTAGCTTATTCTCTCCCTCTTTTCATAGGCTTTCTACATTCCATTAAGTATTCCCTCCTGAGGATGCTCTCCCGATTAGGAACTGCGGGACTCTGAATGGCTCTGAATTCCTTCTGCGTGGGGAGCATGTCCTCATGCTTTTCTCAGCATATTTTGTGAACTCAACTGTTCTCAACCACGGGGCTCGATGTTTAGCATATTCCTTCTCTTATCTCTAGTTCTTTAAGTATTGCCAAGTATTAAAACTTCTGCCTCTGGATTTTCTACTACCATAGGGCCTTGAACTGGAAAGAATACCTCAGTTCAGATCCCAGCTTGGGTGTGACCTTAAGCTGGACCCTTGCTTTCCCCGCAGTCTCAGGTTTCTGGCTTATCAGGTCGGGCAGCAACCTTCCATCTCTAAGTGTCTGGTTTTAGTTTAACTTCTGATGGGTTTGGCTTGGCCTCATGAATGCTGTGCCCCACACCCCAGTTTCCCTTTGTCCCCACCAGCCTGGAAGATAGGAATAATAAGATCATTGAGTGAGTCATTTTTGTACTTTCATTTCTGTAGTACTTCACGGTGTGCAGAGAGCTTTCAGAAGTAACCGTATTTAATCTTTACACAGCTGTAAATTAGGTATATGGGTGGCGTATGACCTGAATTTTCTGTCATTTTCAGATCTTCTGTCCTGCCATCCGTTTGAGTAGATTCCTGTTTTTGTTTTTGTTTTTGTTTTGCGGTACGCAGGCCTCTCACTGTTGTGGCCTCTCCCGTTGCGGAGCACAGGCTCCGGACGCGCAGGCCCAGCGGCCATGGCTCACGGGCCCAGCCGCTCCGCGGCATGTGGGATCTTCCCGGACCGGGGCACGAACCCGTGTCCCCTGCGTCGGCAGGCGGACTCTCAACCACTGCGCCACCAGGGAAGCCATAGGCTCCTGTTTTTGATTTAGAAAATTATACTATCATATGAGTGGATGGGGCAACTGTTTCCTCCTCCTTTCCGTTTGGACTTGAGCAGGCTGAGGCGCAAGACTGGCTTTGACTTATTCACGCTGACATATGGGTAGAAGATAAGGAACCAAGTCCAGAGCGCACATTTTATGGCTCCTAGCTTGCTCTTCTCAGAGGAACATCCATTACTCGTAGCATGATTTATAAAACTGCTTTATCAGCATAATTAAGCTGTGGAATCTCAAATGACATTCTTTATTCCCTAGCTGACAAAGTTAACACAGGAGATTTACTCAGATTTGCAAAACAGAAGGCATAAGACGTTAAAGCTGTTATAAATGTTCTTCCTTTATGTCTATCCTGCTTATAAAAGAGAAAAGAAAAATAATCTGTTCTTTTCACTTCAGTTAGCATCGATTGATTGTCCCCATTTGTAAAAGAGAAATGTAATCTTCGAATCAAAATTTATGGTGTTTTAATGGGATATTTTTTAATCATATTTTTCTTGTTCAAATAACTTGATTTAAAGCTTCTAATTGAAGAACATAAATAGATGTTTCTGAATTGCATCTTGCAAAGCTTATTTCAGAAGGAAACTCAAGAGGATTCTCTTTCAGACTTAGACTGGTTTCCAAGTGAGAAGAGCTGCCATTTTTGGTAGTTTACTTGATCTAAATAAGAGGAGCGTTAGGTTACACCTGCAGCTGTGAGAAAAGTGCTGGATGTGTACAATTTTATGTAGCTGGGTCTGCAGAAGACAATTTTTGCACACGAAGTAAAGGCGTCTAAAGACGTGTCTGCTCTTTTTCAGACATTTCCAATATTTCTTTTTTAAGCACACAAGTCTGATTACCTCTGTACGTCTCTTGGGAGCTGCAGTTTTGCTGGAAAGAGATTTAGAACAGTTGGAACACTCACATAAAATAGATAGTGAGTTTTTGAAGTCCATACTCTCTACAGTAGTAATAAAGTGACCTAAAAATAATTCTGAAAGAGTCTCTTACGACATAGTGGATGAGTCATTAGCTTATTTATGAATTGGTGTTATTCTGTGAGAATGTTTCGGAATTTGCCATTCCACAAAGTCTTGATCCCTTGCACAACTTCAGGGAAGTCTTTGTGCCCCCTCGTAAATTGAAGCTTATGTAACTAGGACATACGTTATATATGAGTTTGCGTTTGTATGCACGCATACCTGCATGCACATATATTTATATGTTTACATACATATTTTTTATCAAGCATTAATTTTGGTGGAAAGTGCTTCATTTTATATTTTGCTTTCTAGTTCTATAAAAAGGCTGTCGGTTTTAGAGCTTCTCCAACTGGTGAAGGACAGTTGTTTTTAAAACATCCAGTATGTCACGGACTTTGGGGTGGCCTTATTGAAACTGACTAGTGTACTCTCACATCACACATAACTCACCACACAGGTTCAGCCGCACTTGACCTAGTCTGTACCTTGTTCCGTGAAATGGACCCACTGATTACGCATTTGGATGTCACGGCGATGTCAAGTTGCTACAGAAGTTGCTTAACACATTCCTAGTTTCTATGTGTGTGGAAAACTGTACTTTGAGTAGCACTGTTCTAGAACATTTAATTTTTGAAAGTATAAATGTAAACTCAAATCAGGTGACCTTGGGAGAGGGTAATTAACTTACACCAAACAAGAACACCTGAAAAATGTTACTTATGGATTTCATATTTTGCCAGTTGAGTCAGGTTCGGGCAAAGGAGGGATCTGTATTCTTTCCCGTTTCATAGGCCTCCTTGGCAATTACTTCGGAGGCCAAAGTAACAGGACCACCCAATACAGGAAGGGGCCGGGTATGAAGTGGCAGGATCCCGGCTGCCTAATTTCATGCCTCCTCCACCCCTATAATTAAATGTAGTGTATAACATATCATAGTTTTCAAATACAAATTTGTTTTTATCTAGAACATAAAATGTGGCATGTGTACTCTTTATGTTGTGCGTTGAAGTCAATGGGGAACTGATTGATTATACTGTGACTTTGTGTCACTTTATGAGTTGAGGTTGGGAGGTAAAGTGACGTAGCAGCATAGTAGTTCATTGACTTTGAGGCTGGTGAGACTTGGATTTGAAATTCTGGCTTTGCCACCAGTTCTCTGTGGCCAAGACAAAGGCAGTAACAACTTTGCACCCCAGTTTTGTAATTTATCAAGTGGTTATGATGGTACTTACCTTGGGGAGTGTTGTGGGGATTAGAAATAATAGATGTAAAACTACAAAATGTCTGACATAGTAACTGTGCAGGGAATTATAATAACTATTGATGATGCAGCACTACTGTCATACCCCATGTCCCTCCTTATCCAAAAGAAAGAAACATGCACAATAATTCAAGAGTGAAAAGAAAGGAGAAAGCCTGTGAAATAATGTGACATGCCCAGAAAAATGCCTGATACAGAGTAAACACCTAACAAACGGTGGTGGTACTATTATGGTAGGGAGGGGACAAGGGAATGGCTGCAGAGGTAAGGAGGGATGAGACCATAAAAAACGCATGTGACATGTTGAAGGCTTTGATGCTAAGATTTTCGACTTGGGTGAAGTATCAATCAGGGTCCAGTCAGAAAATAGAAACCACTTTAGTTATTTCAGACAGAGGGGATTTGTGCCGGAAATTGGTTACCCAGTGATGGAAGAGCTAAGAAGCCAAACAGACGGCAGGGAGCCTCTGCTGTACCCAGGGCTGGAGGGACAGTGCCGAGAGGTAGTATCACCAGAGCCCCAGAAGCCAGAGCCATCATCCGGAGCTAGAACCAGTGGCCAGTTGGGACCACTGAGGGAGGGGTTAATGGGGCGGGAGATCCAGGGAGGGAACACACCTACTGCCAGAGCTTGTGCTGAAGACAGAGAGAGAAAGGGAGAAACAGCCTGGCCTCTCCTTCTTCCTGTCCTCTCCCTCAGTTCTTCTGCCAGGGACCGCCATTGGCCATACTTACTTAGAAGCCAATTGTAAGGGAGCAGGAAAGTGGCATTCTCTGTAATAGAGGGCAGAGCAGGGGAACGCCAGAGAATGGCTCTGAGAACCAGCGAGCAAGTGGCTGAAGTGCAGGAGGCCTCAAGGACTGTGATGCAGTCAGCCATCTATGCCAATATGCAGGGAAGAGAAACACAAAGCCCTAAAAGCTTGCATAGGATTTTCTGAGTCTGAAGCAACTTAAATGAGGCACTAAAAGGGTCCACTGGGTTCAAAGGAAACTGACCTAAAAACAAGCAAAGAGGAGGTAGCAGTCAAAAAGTTATCTGCACAGAAGTCCAGACTCTAAGAATAAGCTGTCGTGCATTTGATTGTAGCACTTGCATTATTTATAGTTGTTCATGCTCAAGTCTCTCAAGACTAAGTAATGAATTCCTTTAAAGCAGGAGCTGTCTTCCTCATCTTTGTCACTAGCGCCCAGTGCATGGTAGTCTCTGAATAAATAAATGTTCATTGAATGAAACACAGTAGAGCAAGCGAGAGTGATTTTTCTGGGGCAGAAGACAGATACCACTCAAGAAGACAGCAAGTTGTGTCCACCTAGAGGGGTGGGATAGGGAGGGTGGGAGGGAGATGCAAGAGGGAGGAGATATGGGGATATATGTATACATATAGGCTGATTCACTTCGTTATACAGCGGAAACTAACACACTGTCGTAAAGCAATTATACTCCAATAAAGATGTTAAAAATAGATAAATAAATAATAAAAAGAATACAGAAAGATATAGATGATGTTTTCCTAAGGCAGATTATTAAACTAGCAAGATGGAAGTCTCTGGAGAGATGGAGTTCTTTCCAGAAAGTAGAAGATAAAGCATCATGGTAAGAAAAATTAGGAATGTCAGTTAAGTTGTAAATTTTATTGGCAATTTGATATCTTAGCACAACCAGGTGAACTGCTACCCTGGAATTAATTTTATTCTAAAAGGGATAACTCATTGATAATCAAGGAGCTAAGACCCTTGAGGGACTTCCCTGGTGGTCCGGTGGCTAAGACTCCATGCTCCCAATGCAGGGGGCCCGGGTTCAATCCCTGGTCAGGGAACTAGATCCCACATGCCACAACTAAGAGTTCGCATACCACAACTAAGACCTAGTGCAGCCAAATAAATAAATAAATATTAAAAAAGAGGAAAAAAAGGAGCTAAGACCGTGAAAGAAAGGGTCACCGTGGATTTGGAATTTAAATAACAAGGAAACACTGAACACAATTTGGTGTGCTGGTAGCCTCAATTATTCATTGGTTTCTTAAGTCAATAAATACTTAAGAGTGTGCCAGGCGTTGTGAATCCTACACTTGAGGACAACAGGCTAAAAATATTATTGAAGGTATAAACATTTTTACAGTAATCTTATTTTTTTGGACATTACAAAACACATGTTCATTCCCAAAATTTGGAAAGATGAAGTGTAAAAGAAAACAAAAATCAATTTCAATCTCAGCGCCCAGAAATAACCACCATTTACATTTTAGAGGATTGCTTCCAGTCTTTTTTTCGATGCATCTCTTATATAGTTGTTTGAGGCAATATCCTGTTGATAACGTCATATGCTACTTTATTCACTGAATGTCCCAAGTTTTCTCTCATTCTTAAATTCTTTGGGGATGTTATTTTTCCCAAGTTGCATTTTCCTGAAATATTACTTTTTAAAAATAATTTCCCATTTTTCAAAAACTAATTTATGACAAAGGAAGCTCAAATTCATGTTGAATTTGTAGAAATAAATCCTTAAGATTCTGGAGACTTACTACAAACAGGCTTCTGAGAAGAAAGCCAAGTAAAGTGTTATGATGCCTTCTGTCCAGAAAGCTACTTATGTATTAGAGATGTTACAGAACAAAAACCAGTGTAGTCAAAAATAGGCAGTCAGTCATCAGAAGGCTGATAAGAAAAATTTATCCCATGATAAATACAGTGTATAAATTTACATGAACAAACACTTTTCTACCACAAATATTTTAATAGATAACATTTCTTTTGCCAAATACTTATGCTCTCAAGGTGACAAGGCAACTATCCTTGGAAAATTTCAGTGTTACAGAAAAATCTTTGCCTTCTTAGCAAACAAATTTAGACAGAAACTCAACTTTATGATAAGTTCCTGTAAGTTTTAATTTTTATAATAACTGATATGTAAAAATTCACTTACCTATTTTTTTCAGATATTAATCTCCAAACTGTTCTTTTTTATTGAAGTGTAGTTGATTTACAGTGTTGTGCTAGTTTCAGGTGTGCGTCCTAGTGATTCAGGTTTTTGGCGGATTATATTTCATTATAGGTTATTACAAGACATAGGATAGAATTCCCTGTGCTATACAGTGAAGCTTTGTTGCTTATCTATTTTATGGACTGCAGTTTGAATCTGTTAATCCCAGACTCCGAATTTGTACCTCCCCCTCCCTCTCCCCTTTGGTAGCCGTAAATTTATTTTCTGTGTCCATGAGTCTGTTTCTGTTTTGCTGTATACATTCATTTGTGTCGTATTTTAGATTCCACGTGTAAGTGATGTCGTACAGAATTTGTCTTTCTCTGTCTGACTTACTTCACTTAGTACAATAATCTCTGGATCCATCAATGTTGCTGCAAATGGCATTATTTCCCTCTTTTTTATGGCCGAGTAGTATTCTATTGTGCATGTATATCTCACACCTTCTGAAGCGCATTGTCTGTTACTGGGCACTGGGTCGCTCCCGTGCCTTGGCTGTTCTAATGCCATCGATCTGCCTTCTCTCACTGTTGGCACTCACCCAGGACGGGTCTTACTGCCTCTTGCCATCTGTCCCTATTCCCTTTACTAAACGATCTCTCTTTTTAAAATAGTTTGTTTCATTTCAGTGTTCTGCAGTTCCCCTGCACTGTGCCTATGCTGAATGTATTATTTATCTTGCTTGAGATTTATGTTTCATTTTTTCTCCACTTTGAAAATTTGTGTCTTGAATCGATTTTGGAAATTTGTGAGCATTGTTTGTTCACTTCTTGCCGCTTTTCTATTCTCTCTGTCCTGTCTTTTTGGAACACCTCATGGATACGTGTGGGTCCTTTCTGTGCTATCTTCCATAAAGAAGTCATCTTTCAGCTATAATCTGTGATATTTCCTCAGCTCTCTCTTCCAGGTTCTTCAGTTTCTGTAGAGCAAGAGCCTACTGTCTGACTCCCGTTGTGTTTGCAATCACTTATTATAATTGTCAAAAATTCACTTACCTTTAACTTACCTATCTGGAAAGAGAATGGCTAGCAGAACACACACACTGTCTTCCCAAAACATTTGTGCTTACAATGAGCACATTCTGGTCAAGGTTCTTTGTTACACTGTCAATTAAGGCTTGTGTAGCCTCTTGCTTCCGTTAACATTTTCTGGCCAAGGTGCACTTAAAGGGTATGGAGCTAATAATATATTCCACAGTTGTTTCCAATTTTTTCACTGCTCGAATAAGCCTGTGAGGAACATCTTTGTGCATAAAGCCTTGCCGTATTTGTTTCATTGAAGTGTAATCACTGAGCCAAAGGATAGTACTGTTTCAAGTTTTGTGGTATATGTACTTCCTGAAATTCTCTCAGAAGGGGGTGTCCATTTATACACTTATTACGTGAGAGTGCCCATCTTATATGCCCTCGCCAGTGTGGAGCGTTAGTTTTATTTTTGAAATTGTAAAGGAAAACCATATTGTCCTCATATCTTTGATTACTAGTGATCATGAACATTTTCTTTTAAATGTTCACTGAGCATTTTTCCTCTTTTGTGAGTAATATGAAAGCAAAACCAATTTAACTGAACAAAACTCTTCCAAACTTTTCTTCCATAATGTAATCTTTTTTTTTTTTTTTTTGGTTCATTGTGTTGAGGGACTCTTGGTGATGCGAGACTCCTGATTACATCAGTATAGTTTTTGAATCATGCTTTAGCTTTCTCTTCTCCAAGCTAAATAAGCCTAATCCGTTTATCGGTCCTCGGTGGACCTATTATCCACCCATTATGTTAGATTTTCTTATTCTCTGTGCCAGCTTCAGTTTCTTCACATTTTCTTGTATATGAAGGACCCTAAACTACAGTAGTTCTCTTTTTTTTTAACCTCTTTATTGGGGTATAATTGCTTTACAATGGTGTGTTAGTTTCTGCTTTATAACAAAGTGAATCAGTTATACATATGTTCCCATATCTCCTCCCTCTTGCGTCTCCCTCCCTCCCACCCTCCCTATCCCACCCCTCTAGGCGGTCACAAAGCACAGAGCTGATCTCCCCGTGCTCTGTGGCTGCTTCCCACTAGCTATCTGTTTTACGTTTGGTAGTGTATATATATCCATGCCACTCTCTCACTTTGTCAAAGTTTACCCTTCCCCCTCCCATCTCCTCAAGTCCATTCTCTAGTAGGTCTGTGTCTTTATTCCTGCCTTACCCCTAGGTTCTTCATGACATTTTTTTTCTTAAATTCCATATATATGTGTTAGCATACGGTATTTGTCTTTCTCTTTCTGACTTACTTCACTCTGTATGACAGACTCTAGGTCCATCCACCTCATTACAAATAGCTCAATTTCGTTTCTTTCTATGGCTGAGTAATATTCCATTGTATATATGTGCCACATCTTCTTTATCCGTTCATCCGATGATGGACACTTAGGTTATTTCCATCTCCGGGCTATTGTAAATAGAGCTGCAGTGAACGTTTTGGTACATGACTCTTTTTGAATTATGGTTTTCTCAGGGTATATGCCCAGTAGTGGGATTGCTGGGGCATATGGTAGTTCTATCAGTAGTTCTCTTAATAAAGGGCTATTCAGTATGGGTGGAGAAGGAAGGTTGCTTCCTGCCTCTTGAGTGACGGAAGCTTATACCTGCCATAGTTAGACAGTCCCACGTGAGGTGTTGATTTTTTCCCCTGTAGATATGGAGTACTTAGAATGTTCCAGGCCCTGCTCTGAGTAACAGGATACAAAGAAACATAAGGCATGATCCCTGTCCATCTCCCCAGTTGGTATGAACCCGGCCACGCAATGGACCCTGCAATGTGATAGAAGTCCGTGCCTTATGCGGGTGACAGGCACAGCAGCAGCTCTGCTTGGGGCCAGTGGGGGAGTGCTTGAATTATTCTGAGTCCTTTCTGCCTTTGCAACCCAAATGACAACCATGTTATCTTCTCTTGTTGCTGATACAGTTCATGAATGCCAGCATATACCCATTTTGTTTTCCAAGGCAGATTTAAATGTCTCAAGTTGGAACGACTGAAGGTTTAAATTCAAGCTAACATATACACACACGGAGCTTATTATTGCCTGGTTTCATTGTGTTTGTTGCGTACAGATTCTAGAAAAGCAATATGTCAGCTTCACAAAAGACCATACCGTCTCCTTTGGGGAGTAAAATTGACATACATGAAATAGTTAATAAATGCAATAAGACTATATACTAACTTACATAATATCAAGGTCAAATGTACAGCACCTTGTACAGGTAGAAAGAGCAGTACTGATTCGAGTCATTGGGGAAGGCTATTTGGAGAGTAGAATAAAACATTGTTCTAGGAAGGGATTTTGTAAGGCTTATGTAAATTAAAATGTAGGCTAGGGTATTCCAGATAGTGTAACAGCATAAGCAAAGGTATAATTGAGAGAAAGACTAGCTTGTTTAAGGGTCAGTGAGGACGTTGTTTTGTGAGAACCTTCTCCAGATTTTTGAAGGAAAACCTGATTCAGTGCAATTAAATTCAGGGTAAATTAAAATGCCTTAAATGATAGAATGAGAAATTTAAATTTCATTTGATTGGCAGTGGAAAAATGTTGAATCTTCAGAAGAGAGACATGATGAAGTCTGTTCTGTTTTTAGGAATTAGAATTTGATGGGATGGTTGAAGGAAGAGAGGGGGGAGATTAGTTTTTCTGTTTTGTTTTGCTTTGTGGCACTTGAGATGATAAAGGCATTAGGATAGCAGTGGGGGAAAGACATGGGGACATGACTCTGGAAGTTTTCTTTCCAAGGTAGAATTGTCTGAAAGTAATGACAGATTGGTAGGTTTTAAAGAAAAGAGAAGAGTTATAGGGGTTTCCCTGGTGACGCAGTGGTTGAGAGTCCACCTGCTGATGCAGGGGATACGTGCCCCGGTCCGGGTCCGGGAAGATCCCACATGCCGCGGAGCGGCTGGGCCCGTGAGCCGTGGCCTCTGAGCCTGCGCGTCCGGAGCCTGTGCTCCGCAACGGGAGAGGCCACAGCAGTGAGAGGCCCGCGTACGGCCAAAAAAAAAAAAAAAAGAGAGAGAGAGAAGAGTTATAAGATACCTTCTAGATTTTCAGCCTTGATGACCCAGAGAATGGTGATACCACTGAACAAAAAGAGGAAATTGCAAATTGATTGGGACAATAAGAAGTATCAGAATTGTATTGATTTTATGTACTTCTGGATTTATTTATCTTTCTACAAAGATTTATTTGGGGTAGCTCATATAAGTGTATGAACTTTGATATCATAAGCACATATTTCTCAGTAATCTTGTCAAAAGCCCTGTGAAGTGTATTATTATCTCCACTGTACAGATGAGGCTCAGAGAATGTGGGTAATTTGTTCACCTGGCATAGCTGAGATTTAAATGTACTTTCAACTCCTAACTCAGTGATTTAGCTCCTGAGCTAAGCTTTCTTCCTGGGAAGTGATAGTGGCAGTTTGAAGAGGAACTATCCTGATGGCTTTTCGAGAGGGGAACTAAGAAAGTTAGTTAGTTAGAATCATCAACGTGATAAAAAGATTCCTTGTGTTTTTATTGCAGTTTATATAGGAAATACTAGGGGCAGGTAAGGTTCCTCTTACCTAGCAAGTGGATATCCTGGATATCTCTTTCCTAGGAGCTTTTAAGATACCATGTCTCTTGTAGTCTTCACAGTAGCCCTCAGAACAGGTTCCCTTTACCAATGAAGAAACTGCAGCTTAGGGAAGTTAAGGTCGCTTGCCCAAGCACACTGGGAGACTGCTTCACGATTAAGGGGAGTGGCTTTAGCGTCTAACAGATTTGAGTTTCAATCCTTCGGCCTTTGGTTTGCTTGTCTGTAAGATGGGACTAAAACAACACTAGCAAAGTTGGAAATATTATCTGAGAATGTATGTATTTATTACTAACATACCGTAAGCACCCAATAAATGACAGTCATTCGTACTGTTCTTTGATCGCAAAGTCATAGCTAGGACCCATCGACTTTTCTTCTCTAGCCATTAGTTTTTCCATTATACAGTAGTACTCTTGCAGAAGATAGTGGATGAAACGAAGAATTTGGAAGAAGTATGGAAAAGAAGATAGATTTAACACTCAGTAATTTTTTAAAGTAATATGTGCACATGATTTTAAAAAATAAAACAATACAACTGGGTAATGAGAAAAGTAAGTCTCCCTCTCAGCCCTGATATTAATCCCCCAGTGTCACTCTGCAGAGGCAGTTAACGGTAGAGTTCTCTGTTTCCTTCTGTAGATATTTTATGTGTGTACAAACATACATAGCCATAACTATGCCCCTCTATACACAGTGATACCATAACGGACAGTGTTCTCTTCTTTGATGCCATCACCTTTTCCATAACTAAACTAAAGCACTTTTCTCCTGTAGAATAACAGCCTGACCAATTATGAAAATTTGTTAGATGGAGGGTTATGTTCGTATTTTTATGAGACAGAAACCCAGAAATAAATGTAAGAGGTTCCAAATTGGCAACTAGTGGCCTTTAAGTCAAACCACTTCAGGCAAACTAGTGGTTGTCTAGTGGCCTAGACAACCATTAAAAACTGTATAAATGCTAACTGGTTCTCAGGATGTCTACAACAAACAAAAACTATTATTATTAAATGGAGAAATTAAGATTCCTAGAAGGACGGAGAGGAACTGTTTTATGGGCTGACACGTTGAAGGGCGTGCTTAGGACCCGGCTGCCTTCTTTGGGCTTTGGACTAAATGATGTTCTTGAAAAGAAACCGCGCCTGTCCTCCCTTCCTGACTTCCGCCTGTAACACGCTCCGCCTCCGAACCGTCGTGACTTTCTATGTCAGGGTGGTTTAGAAGGAGCTGAATCTTGAAAATTGAAGAAGATCACAAGGTCTAGAAACTCCTCTCACGGGGGAAAATTAGGACTTGCTGGCTTCTGGGAAAATTCGTTTTTCAGATGTAACATGAACGTGTCAAATACTTGTCAGGGTTAAAGAAGTTCAGGGTCTCTGTTCAAATTGGGAGCAAGTGGGAGCCCTTAAGCCAAAAGAGTAGTTTCAAAGTCCCGCTGAGAATGAGCCTTTGTATTTTGTTCTCTGGCTCGGTCAGGGAAGGGATGCTGCATTAGGAAGTTAAGTGTTCTTACTACAATAAAATAAAATGATACATAAGGGAAGGTGGGGGAACATACAGGAACATGATGCTTCGGGCTTATGTGAAAATTTTTGGCATTTGCCTGTTTGAGTTCCTCAGCTATTTTATTGATTTAACTAAAGCGCCCTTTCTCTGCAGGGAGGAGGGAAAAAAGAGAAACCCTTCGCTTCTAGTCCTTGTTTCTCATTCCGACTAGGGAACCCAGGACAAGTTACCGAGAACTTTCTAGTCCTTTGCTTTCTCGTCTGGAAAAGGAAGATTTAAAATGAGAGATTTCTAGTTCTCAGATGCTATATCATTTTCTTATTTGATGAAAGTAATGTTGTTGGTTTTATTATCCCCAAAGGAATACCCATAAGGAGTAGGTAGAGATAAATTAAAGCTACGTAAAGAATTTAATTCCTGGTTGCCCAGTAACCATTAAATCCCTCAGCAGTCAGGCAAGAACGCATTCCTGCCTTGAGACAAGATTTAGTCCTTTTTGAACTTACCCTCGGGCTGTGTTCCGAAAGTTTATTTGTAAGTTAGTTGCTTACAACTTGGAATAAAATGTGTTATAAAGGGTGGTTAGGTCCCCAAGTCCCAAAATCTAATTTAACCCTCCGAGTGCCTCATGCACTGCAGGGTTTGAATAGAATGCAGCTACGTGTTTCTATGGGAACAAAATGCTTCTGGGGTAGAAACTCACATTGCCGGGGTTTATTTCTCTACTCCCAGAGCTTCTCTGGATAAGAAGAACTGGACATTTGATCATAAGAGGTCTAGTTGCCTTCCTGGTCACTCCACTGACCTTTCAGCTTCCCTTTCTCTGGTCCTCATTTTTCTTTATATGAAGGTTTCTGTGATCTCTCAACCTGCCCCGCCCGCTGTCCCCTGCCCTGCATCGTGGCCCTTCTGAGCCTACCACCCATCACCCTCATGCTGGTCAGGATTACAAGCACGCTGGGCAAGCGAAGCCCCATTTCTCCTATAACAGAGGAGCAGTGGGGAAGGCCATCAAGTGCTTTGGGTGTCAGAAAGATTTGGCCTGGAATCCAGGCTCTGGGATGCAAGCTTAGGGAACTTACTAAAGATCTGTGAGCCTCATTTTTCTGACCTTGAATGAGGTTGGTGATGTGGAACTCAGGGCATTGTGAGGACTCAGTGGCATCAGGTACAACACCATCTGCCCTTGAGCGCTCAGTGAGTGTTAGCGTTCCTTTTGCCATCGGCTCGCCACTTCCCATTTTTCTCGTAAACTCTATAGGGAATACTTGGGTACAAAAAGGGTTGAAGTAAGAGTCACCTACATTTTTTAAAAAGGCTGCTTTAAGCTTGTCCCCAAATAGTTTTGTCCAGGAGTCAAAGGAGAATAAAGGCTGGGTCAGATTCAGTGAAAGCTGAGATAAGAGGTAGAGAAGGGGGGGATGGTTCCTGCCTGCTGTGCAGTAGGATTCAATGAAAAGGGGGTAAGGGGAGCCTGGACATGGCTACTGAAAAGGGAGAGGGGAACACTCATTTGTGAGACTTCAGAGCCATCTAGGAGATGTACAGAGGAACTCAAGAGTCTGCCGAATTCCTGGACTGAACCCTCAAACGGGTCAAGTGAGGGAGGACATGCTTCATATCAGGCAGCTTCCAACTACATCAGGGTTTTGAGGTGATAAAGAAGAGTCTTTTCCCACTAACATGAACATTTCATTTCTTGATTCAAATGTATTGTCTAGACGACGGGTGAATGCGGATCTCTCCCTAAGGCATCCTTTCTTATTAAAAGCAACTCAGTCTGTGTCAGGGGACAAGGCAGTCCATTATCTAATGAAAAGCTCCTGCCACTGATTAATTTTTTTTTTTTTTTTCTGTACGCGGGCCTCTCACTGTTGTGGCCTCTCCCGCTGCGGAGCACAGGCTCCGGACGCGCAGGCTCAGCGGCCATGGCTCACGGGCCCAGCCGCTCCGTGACATGTCCCCGACATGTCCCCGACCGGGGCTCCGAACTCATGTCCCCTGCATCAGCAGGCTGACTCTCAACCACTGCGCCACCAGGGAAGCCCTTTTATTTTTTTCCTGATTAATTTTATAACAGCTGCAGCTAAGTGGTGGGTCTTTTTTTTCTTTTTTAAGAATGATTTCTATATTAGTATCTTTAAAGGGATCTCATCAGTAGTATCTAGTTTCCAGAAAAAGTAACACATAAAACTGAAACATACTTCATTTTTATAAACATCATACTGTCATGAGACTTCTGGGTGCATGGGCAGTTTGAGTCATGTCCGTCCCCCGTCCCCACCCCCCCCCCCCCCCGTTCCTCTCCCCAGCTAGCGTATACACAACACAGAAACAAGCACATTTTATCATGTTCCTGGCCACTTACGTATCTTGAACTGTGTACTATCTTGGACTAACTATTCATGCTTAAGGATTTAACAAATTATCTTCTTCCACCTCTCAAATAACAACAATAATAAAAACCCACACAGTTTATTTTCCCTAATAAGATTAAATGGGTGAGTACCAGCCTAAGGCAGGAACGTTCCAAAAAAAGAGTTTTGCAAAAGGTTAATTTGTTTTCCCCGTGGTAATTAAGGGTCAAATTTCCACTGATGTCCACTTTGGCATCTATTTTATTCACAGTGGTATTGAGGGGAATGGATATTGCGGGTGTGTGGGAATTGGGGACCAGAGAATGGAGAGAGGCAGACAGAGGATGCAAATCATTTTCCATTAGAACCTAAAACATACACTCTTAGGTAAAGGATAGACTACGAAACCTTAATCTAAGTTTTAAGACTTCTGAATAGTTGAAAGTTACCAAACCTTTACTTTTTTTTTTTTTTTTTTTTTTTTTTTTAGCGGTACGCGGGCCTTTTTCACTGTTGTGGCCTCTCCCATTGCGGAGCACAGGCTCCGGGTGCGCAGGCTCGGCGGCCATGGCTCACGGGCCCAGCCGCTCTGCGGCATGCGGGATCCTCCCGGACCGGGGCACGAACCCGTGTCCCCTGCATCAGCAGGCGGACTCCCAACCACTGCGCCACCAGGGAAGCCCCAAAGCTTAACATTTTTTAAATAACATTTACCTTAAGAGCGATGAGTAAGGAAAGATGCTACTTGGCTTTAAGGAGATTTTGCACTAATGAAGAGATAAAGATATAAACATGTCTAAAGAGTTAATGAAAGATTAGTTACTTATAAGTGTTCATGTATACGTAGACATTACTTTTCAGAGAAATAACTTGTATATTTAAAAATTCTAATCCTCATATCTGGGCCAAATCAGATTTGTGATAGTCCCATGCAAAACAAGTGTCTAGTTAGATGCTCCGCAGATCTATTTATGTCTGGAAGAGTGCCTTAGCCATATAAGCCGTCTACTGTAACATTGTGTTAAACATTAAATTAACTGTCAAGCTGTCCTGCATCAGTGACACCACTTGGTAGCAAGAATGGGGAACCCTGTGATCCCAGATCTTACTGCTTTGTTCCTCTGCCCCACGGAGGATTGCAAGGGAAGGATGGTGCCCTCTACTTGGTATTCTGCATTTTGTTGCTTATAGTTCAGTTAATGTGTCAGAAGTACATTTGCTGCAAGTAACAAAATACCTGAGCAGCTGTATCTTAACCACATAGGGGTTGATGTTTTTTGTATAACAAGAAGTCTGGAGACAGTAGAGAGCTAAGGAAGAGTTCAGTGATGCCATCAGAGATCTGGGCCTTTGTTCTGCTGTAGTATCTTTAGTGAGTGACCTTTGACCTCCGGGTTGCTTAATGACTGCTGCCCCTCAGGCAGGAAGGAGAAAGGACCTTCTCCCTCTCAGGCTCTTTGTCTTTCATTTTAAAGGAAACCCTTCCCTGCAGATATCTTGTCAAGCATTGACCAAAACCATGTCCACATGGCTGCCACTGGCTGTAGATTAGAGAATTGAGATCCTCCAGACTTTGTAGTAGAGAAAGACTTTGAAAGTATTGTGTGAAACAACCTACAGAATCCACCACAGTTAAATACAGCTGAGTCCACTTTCTAGATTACAAGCATCCTCTCTAGATGACCTTTGTTCTTTCTCCTTTTATTCCAACTCCTTTATGTCTGGGAAAGTCTTGATATCTATGTAACGTGTGTTTCAGAAAAGAAGCCCAAGCTCAGGCTGTAAGGGGGAAGTAAGCACGAGAATTATTCCAGTGATTCATCCAGAGCAGTGGGAAGTGATATTATTTGAAGAGAAATCGAATGTGGTATCAATGTCACTAACGGCTTAAACCTGGTAAAAGTAGGGAAGTTCCTTTCCAAATTTCATTCAATTCAAACCATTTATTGAGCACCAACATTTATTGCCCTTCGGTGCCAGTGATATTGAACACAACACCATCTTTCCAGAAGTCTCCATTTCCTTTTCTCATCTTTTCTTCCTCAAGTAAAAGAATGAAAGAAAAAGCTACTTCTAGTTAGTTATATCATTCATTTTTACCAGTATTGCTATAGATTTTATTTCTATCGTATATTGAGTATTTAAATAAATCTTAAGCCTTTGTGGGCTAACGTAGAAATTAATCACTATTTCATAAAGAACATGGCTTATATGGAAAATTTTCAATTCCATTAACCTTACAAATGTTCACCGGAATAGTTTATGTCGTGTTGGAAACTACTTTTGCATCTGATATATACACGGCTCTTTGCAGCGTATGTTTCTGCTCACATAACCAAAGAAAATACATATTGATTTTTGTGTGAGTGGAGTACTTATCTTTGTGTTTTTCCCAGTATTTTAGAAGCCTGAATCTTCAACCCCTGAGCTTAGTATACAGTTAGGCCCGCAATATGTGCTTAGATAAATGTGAATTGATGATTTTTAAATGTATAAGTATCGGTCACTTCGTGATATACAGTCAGTAGACGAGTTACGGGTTTTGGTTCTGTCTTCCCATATTCTTGTGCTGGAAAAGTCAGGGTACTGAGGCAGTATTTTTGTTGGCACAGTCCTTTAGTTTGAATGCATTAGTAAATGGTGGAGTCCAAAGAATTAATGGCTGGAAAAATTTTTGGAAAACCCAGTAAGAAGTGTTTCCACAGCGTAATTTGAGTGAAAGCCAGATAACAGCTAGTTATTGGAGGAACTCGACAGTAAAAGCTTTTGACATAGACATGAAAAAGAGGGTGGAAGTAAATTTGGGGGGAGAATAGGAAGTGGTCTGGCTGAGGCAGAACTCCAAAAGGAAATGCCTCCTGGGGCCAAACTGGTCATTTAAATGACTGAAGGCGGCTGGGTGGGAAGTGGGTCAACCTGAAAAGCTTCTCTTGGGGCTAATTGGGCCTCGGCTTCCCCCACTGACATGCAAGATGGTGAGTCTTCAGATTCTTCCGGAGAAGCAAGACGATGGGAAGTCTCCAGATTTTTAACTGTTGGCAAATCACTCAACAATTTAAAAAACCATTACGGGAGCCAAAACCAACCAAACAAACAAACGAAAACAAAAAACAGGTCTGCAGACTAAATTCAGCGGGTTTGTGCCCTGTGGTCTGTGGTTACCGGAGAAATCATTGAAAGATGAAGCTAGCATTAAAGGAAATGGACATTTACTGCTGTTTATTTTTATCATGAAAATAGATTTACCACAGATTCCCCAACTGTGAGAAAGGATGGTAGATTTGAAATAGGTAGTGTCAACCCTATTGCAAAGGAAGTATGTTTTTCCAGCCCCCGACAAATAGGGCACAAACTTTTTAAAAACTGTTTGTGAATTTGGTTATATGAAAAATTGTAAAAGGTATGAAAATCAAGTCACATTTGATCATTGAAAAATGTCTCACCTTTATTATACAGAGTAAAAATTTAATTAAACTGTCTCTGCCCTGGAGAATCTGGGATGTGTGTTCATTTGTGAAGAGAGTGTGGAAAGGATGGTTAATTAATGAAGTGTAGAAGAGACCTGAAGGAGACTGGGGTAATTTTATAAGTTTGTGGAGTTCTGATAGTTGCGTCGGTTAGTTGAGTTGCCCGTGTTAAGGCTCAAGGAACACACGGGAGAGCAGTGACTGAGGTTCTGAGTCAGAGAAAGGGAATAATATCGTTCAGCCCAGCGATGAGAGTGCCCTGTGTGACTGTTAGTCTCTTGTTATGAAGGAGATCAGAAGGAAAGAGCATTGGCTTGATTTGGTGTGGTTCTAATCGGAGCATGAAGGGAAGGCTGAGCAGAGATAGAGGATCAGTTTAGAGACCTTGCCGATTGCTGTTTCTTCTGACCATAAGGATGGCAAATAAGGAAGTGCTTAGGTGGAATAGCTTTTTCAGTGAGTTGACCGAAGGAGAAAAGGCACGGTATGGAATTCGGGAGTAGGGAATGAAGTTAAGGATGTACGTTCTTTGAGTGTCCTGGCACTTGATCCCTCTGTTTTCGGTGCCTTACGTCACTCCCAGCTTTAGTTACTTCTGATGCCTCCGTGTCTGGTGCAGCTTCTTCTGAGATCAACCCTCCAGCCTTCTGTCGGGGTGAAGCCAGGGGTGGCTGGGATGCTTGGCTGCATGGGCTAGGGGAGAAGGTGTTGAGGGCTCTAAAGAGTTGCAACCACTCCCTGCATTTTCAGCCACATCACAGCCCTCAGAAGAACCCGAGGCCTCTAATTTCTGGGACTTCTTGGCTGTGTAAATGGGCATATGCTTCCTGTTAGTGCCCCAGCTGCCCCTCTTCCCCTCACATGAATTTAGGCTTGGGATTTCTCCTGAATCAGCTACCATCAGGTCATCTTCCAAGCTTCCAAGACACTGGAGTCTCTTCTGATCTCCTCTCCAGTTTTGTCTCTTTTCTTTTAGGTAGATGTCATTTTTAATTCTTTTTCTGTCATCCTAGTAGTTTGACATGAGGCATAAACGAGTCTGTTCCATCTGCCACGTTTAGCTGGAAGTCCCAGGACCTGAGTCCTTAACATGAAGTGCAGGGCCCTACAGTGGGCCTCCCCCTGCCTACCTGGGGTCATTCTTCATCCTTGCGCTCTGAGATTTCAGCAGTCTGGGCCTTCTTAGGATTCTCAATGGTCTACACTCTTCTCTGCTTACGAGCCTTTTTTGAACATGCTGACCTTTCATCTTGCTTTGCTCTTTCTTTCTACTCTTCACCTGGCTAACTCCATCACCCTTCAGATCTTTGCTTAAATGTCACTTTCTCAGAGAGGCCTTCCTGGCCTGTGTTTCCCTATGTGCTCGCTCTCGATAAGCATCGAGAAGGTAGGTGGAAGGATTATGAATAGATGGATGTCTTTTTAAAACTAATTTTTCCTTGAGTAACGTTGATTTATAACATTAAATGAGTTTCAAGTGTACAACATTATATTTCTACTTCTGTATACCCTACAGTGTGCTCACCACCAAAAATTTAGTTTCCCTCCATCACCATAGAGTTGACCTACTTTCCCCATTTTCCCCTCCCTGCCTTGCCTTCTAGTAACCATTACTCTGTTCTATCTGTGTGTTTGTTTTCATTTGGTGGATGTCTTTTAAAAAGCTATAAACCAGTTTTTCCTAAAGAGTCTTCCTGAACCATTAATATTATTTTATATATACTTTTTGGTGGACAAGGCTTTGAGAATTAGAGCCCGAATCCTTTCTGATTTGAAGCTTAAGTAGAAGGAACATGGTGCAGCAGTGTCCACGTGAGTCACCTCTCCATTATCTGAGGGAGAATTCGGGCCCAGAAATAGTATTTAAGATACATGGTGTCTCCCCCCTCCCCGCCGCCGCAGAAGTTTACATTGGCCATTTGTTATAGAAACTGCTTTCTCAACAAACCTTTTACCAGAGCAGCAAACAAGAAAGCAAAGCTAATTTGAATTTCAACTCTTCCACGAGAACAATGTTGCTAAGAAGTAGTGAGATTGAGCTGAGGAAGGCCAAGCAAAAGGAGGGAGCCAGAAAGGCCTTGAACAGCCCACAAGTCAGGATTTGGTGCTCTCTTTTACTTCACAGTTGAACTTCCCTATTTTTTTATTTTTGGTTCGGGTTGGTTTGTGTCTCTCTTTCACAATTCTAAGTCTTCCACATTTGTGCTACCCTGGATCCTTTATTGCTTCTCTTCATTTTTCAGAAGAATTCTAGAGAATAACTGGTAGCAACTAAGCAATACCATTTCACACCTGGAAACAACTGATAGTAATTATAAATTCACAGCTTTCTGCAGTTCATACAAGTATGAATGTGTTATTCCTATTTATCTCTACGTAGGTTTATTTGTTCCCCATTTAAGTAAAGCTCAGTGTTGGTGATGAGGTTTTAATGAATGTAGATTGTAAAAGGCCTCAAATATATCTAAAAAATTATAGCCCAAGTGTCATGTGTTAACGTACCTCCTCTCTCTTGGCTAATTCTTTAAAGATACGTTCCAGAACTCCTCCGTATTATTGAAGAGCTCTTGAAGCGTTCCCCACAGTTCTGCTTTGTACTCTAAAGCTTCTGAAGCCTGGTTATCTTGGCTTCATTTGCTTTCAAGCCAGACTAGGTTCAAATGACTCAGTTTATCTCAAGCCTCATAAAGGCCTGTCCGTGGCTCTTGCCTGTTCTAGTGAGTTTGAACTGATAAGAATAATACTCGTCGTGTGGAGTGTCCATTAGAACGCTATAGGAAGAGTGAGGCTGGGGAATCAGATATATTATTAATATTTTTAAATCTACTGCCTTTCTATATATTATATTAGTGTGGGGGAGACTACCTTGTTGTGGCATCTTTGGAAAATTTGGAGAATTGCTAAAATGGACATGCAGTAGTAGTTTAATTCACATTGTATGCCAACACTGAAGTTGGACCTATACCTCCCCAAAATCATACTTCCTCTAGATTTTATTTTTCACTCATGATCACCTGAGTGATTTGGAATACGTTTCTGCTGGGAAATAGAGTTGGTAGGAAACAAAGACCACACCACGAATTCATCTGTTGGGGTAATCTTCAGCCATCCAGCTCTTTCCACTCATTACATTTATGGGGTCATTGTCATCCTTTGTACCTAATATAGATAAACCTACTGAAACTCTGGGCCTTTCTAAAAAGTGCCCACAAGCCATTGGAAAGCTGGACCGAAATACTCCTTGTTTTCAATTCTAGACCTCAGTTCGGTCATAGGTAGCAGGATTTTTGAAGTATGATTAAAAGACAGAAAGCAACTGTAAAATTGAAATGAAGGGCCTTAATGTTTTATTTCTATAATAGTTTCCAAAATTTCCCATAACTTTAAAATGCTGAGGTGTTTTTCAGTCGTTTTGCAAGAGCAAGTCCACCAATGTGTAGGTTTATGGCTCAGACTTTATCGGTCCTTCCTCTTTTCTGGTGAATTTGACACCTTCCACCACTACCTTCCACAGAATGAAAGTAAACGTCATGCAACAGAAATACTTACCAAAGTCAAGGGAAATTCATAGGCTAAAGAAAGGTGCAGCAAAACCTGTTATTTGTTTTGTGCCTCAAAATAAAAGTCAAATGGACCATCACTTCAGTAGCTGGTGATTCACCTTGAGAGCGTAGATGGTGTAATATTGCCCCTTGTTCCTTAAGTTTCTAGATTTCTCCATTTTTAGGCCAGAACCAGCCCTGGATAAAATAATTCAAGTCATGAAGAGGAATGTACAGTTCAGCATGTTTATCCTTCCAAGCGCGCTCTCTACCAGCTGCCATGCAAACATCGTGCGACTCGTTTCTTGGATAGTCTCACGCCTCTTGAGTTCCGGTTGTGAGAGCTAGTGAGCTCATCACAACTTGGGCCAAAGTCCTGGAAAGGCAGCTCGCAGGGAAAGTGCAGGCTGGCCTCCCACGGGGGTTGGGGATCGGGGCTTGAAGCTTTATCCTGCATGCATACTTTAGCTACGAGATCAGCTCCAGCCTCAGCCCAGGACAGTGTCACATTGTCCGCAGCTGTGCCGCATCTTGAGGTTTCAGTGTGTATCCTGCACATTTTCACAAGGCTGCGGAGACTGCTCTCTCCCAGCTGTAAGCCAGAGGGCGGATTCAGACAACACAGATGGTTAACCCTCTGGAGTAGGACTTTCAGGGCACCAGAACTCCGTTGCAATTCACTGATGCTTACTGGATGTAAATTTGTATGGCTTCTGTTGCATTATGTTGAAAACTAGACATTTTCCCCGCTACTTTCTTTTGGTCTTCCTGAATCACTGTTTGCTAATTGGTTGGACTGTGGTACATAGAAAACTGGTGGCAGAAGTCTTGTTCTCTGCATTGTGTTTGGGGGTATGCTTGAGAGGGTGTCAGAGTGGATTAACGCCAGGTAGCATGTGCCGTAGTTAAGGAGGATTTGAAAGGGAAGAAAGTTTGTACTGCTTTAGGGAAGCTGAGAGCACTGCTAGAGCAGGAATGTTCCAGATGCTTGTCTCTGATAGTATTCTACCGTGAACCACGCCCTGAAAGAATCAGATCATCCTTGCCTCTCCCACTTGGATCTCAAGCTCCTAGAATTTGCCAATTCTTGATATGAACGGTGAGGATTGGATGGGGCTTCTGACCTCATTTAGACCATGTGTCCTGAATTCTGAATGGATCCAGGAAAATCGGACAGAGTAGACACTTTTAACTTATTGAATACCTTTTATTGGCCTTCATCATAAACAAGAGACCCACAAATATATCCCAGAGGTGAGTTTTTGGTCTAATTGACTGCAATAGTCATTAAATACTCTAAAAGCCCACAAAATGGAATGTAGAAAGACAAAAACAATAGACCACACAGGTCTCTGTAGAGCTTATACTTGCACTTTAACAACATGGAACAAGAAACTGTATTAAAATGTACAGTTAAAGACTCCATTGTACTTGAAGGCGCATACGAATTACCTGGGGATCTTGTTAAAATGTTGATGCTGATTCTTAGAGCTGGGTGGGGCCTGAGATTCTGCATTCCTAACAAGGTCCAAAGAGGTGCTGGTGCTGTTGGTCCTCGAATCATAATTTGGGCCAAAAGGATCTGCCCAGGTTCTCTGGGGTAGGTATGTGTTGGTAGCCACCCGTGGTTAAGACATCTGTGAGGGCTGCCTTCCTATCCACATCTCGGCTGCCAGGTGTATAATGAAAGCAAGTCTCAGAACAAGCTCTGTCACATATGAACACTTACTAGCCACAGAGCAGAGAACAATTTTAAAGGCTGTGTCCGAGGTACAGTGAAGTCACAGCCCCGCCTTTTTGAGTGCTTGGCGGGAGAGCCTCACAGTCCACACCTGCCACAGTTCTTCACACAGCGGTTCTCAAAGTGTGGTCTCTGGACCGGCAGCCTCAGGAGCACCTAGAAACCTGTTAGAGATGCAGATCCTCAGGCCCTCTCCAGACCCGCGGAATCAGAGCATCTGAGCATGGGGCTTGGGAATGTGTATTTTTAACCAGCCCTCCAGGTGATTCTGGTGTGCGCTCAAGTTGGCAAACCCCTGCTGTAACAGCAGGATTTTGTCAGCCATCTAATTGACTTCAGGCAACCAAGAATCCAATGAACTACAGCTGGAGATTGTGGAATCCGGCCTAGGGCACCATTTTTAAAGGTGGAGGGCCTGCTAGATTCTTCCCACGCCCTGTTAATGTAAGGGCAGGGAATGTTTCTATTCTAAACCCTTTTCAACAGTCCTGGTATCTTGTAAACCACTAATATCACTAACACAAGCCCATCCAACATTAATTTGGATACTAGGTGTATTAATAGGATTTTAGGTGTAACGAGAGCTAAATATAGCTGAAGCACTTAACGGGTGGCTCTGGAGTGAGGCTTTTTGATTAATTGCTAGCCAACCACCCCTGGAGTGTGCTTTCCTGATTAAGACGACTGACCGCCTCTGCAATGTAGCTAAGCTAACGCACACATACTTCATATTGTACGGTCCCTGTGAGGGTTTTTTTTAACTCTTAAAATCTACTTTATTGAGGCATACTTTAAACACAATAAAATGTACCCATTTTAAGTGTACAGTTTGAGTTTTTGACAGACGTATGCACTCAAAATAACCTTCATATCAATCAAGATATATAACATTTCAGTCACCTAAAAAATACGACTGTGTTCCTTTCAATTAGTTACCCATCCCGTCCCTGCTCCCGGCTACCATCTATCTGCCTTCTGTCAGTGAATAGGTGAGATTTACCTCTTCGAGAATTTCACATAAGCGGAATCAAACAATATTTTTTTTTTTTTTTTACTCTTTGTGCCTGACTTTTACCCAGGGTAATGTTTTTCAGATCAGCTCACAATGTTGCTTTATCAGTAGTTAGTTCCTTTTTATTACAGAGTAGTATCCTGTTGTGTGACTACGCCACAATTTGTTTATTCATTCTACTCTAGTTTTCTTTCCAGTTTTCGGCTATTATGAATTAAAGCTACTGTGCGCATTCACGTACACATCTTTTTGTGGGCGTGTTTTTATTTCTTTTGGCTGAATATCTAGGAGTCGAATTTTGGGTCATAAGATAGATGTATGTTTAATTTCATGAGAAATTGCTAACCTGGTTTTCCGAAGTAATCGTACTATTTTATATTCCCACCAACAGTGTCTGAGAGTTCCAGTTGCTCCACATCCTTGCCAACATTTAGTATTGTCAGTCTTTTTGGTTTTTACATCGAATATTTTAAAGTAAATTACAGACATTGTTTTTCTTTGCCCAGTTTCAATTTAGATTGTTATATTTGGTCTCTGCAAAGGCCATCGACCTAATAATGTTGACCCAAGCAGCTTGGATATGGATTAAATTATTTCCCTTTCTTAACCTCCAGTTAGAACTGGTTCTGTGGGTGCCGTTTGATTATGGCAGTTAGTCATGTTTGCCAGTATAGTTTTTCTTTTTTTCATTTTTTTGTTCGCATATTCATTCAGTTTGTCGGTCAGTCCCTGAGCTGTATTAGACCTGTTTTTTCAGAGAGCAGTTGTATGTTAAGTCACTGGGAAATAATGACAGAAGTAGGGGTCAGGGTACTTGTCTTCAAGGAGCTTTTTGGAGCTGGGTTTATGAAACATAAATACACAAAAATGCAAGAAAAGAAATATATCTTGGTGTATATCAGGGCTTACGCAAAATTGAGTGAGGGCATCATCTAAATACAGATTTCTGCTAGGTGAGGTGAGTTGGGGCTTGATAGGTGACAGTAGAAACCACTGTAGCAGAAATTGTTGAGCTGTTAATCCGTGCAGAATATTAGAATGATTGCACCTTAGAATATAAAGCTAAATGTTTATTTTAGTCCCAGTTTTATTTTACTTATTTTAATCTCTTTTAGAATAGCAGTATCTTCATTAGTACAGAATACGTACGGAAACAAATATCCATTCTGATGTGGACTCGCAACTCTTCTTGTTGACATCTAGTATCATTTTTGTATGTTTAGCTTGCGTCCAAACTTTCGAGCAAAAGCTTCCAATTAGTACGTGTGTGTGTACACACATGAGTTTGTGAACTTCTTTTTAAGCCAGCTCTCTTTTATCCTGTCTTTGCTGAATTAGTTACTTTCTAGATAAATGCAAAATAGTTAAATAGAAGGAACCTGTGGGATCAGGTGGACCTAAACCTGGAATGAGGGTTAACTGTGCCAATTAAATTTTAAAATACATCTCACACACAGAGACACATGCCTATGTTGGGTAAGAAATATTCAAAATGTTCACAGTGCATATCTTTGCGTAATGGGATTACGGACGATTTGTTTACTTGATTTTATATTTTCCTTTAATTTCTAAGGTTTCCACAGTGAGCAGGTATAACTTTGATAATCAGAAAAACATGTTATGTTGCCACTTGATAGTTTGCTAAATTCTCATAGCTGTTTCAGGGAAATCTTCCCTGTTCTCTTTCACCTTGTGTAGCAAAGATTCACTACAATAGAACCAAGATTACAGTCTAGAAAAAAGAAATACCTGTCCTTCTTTTCCCTCTTGGACACAAGGACTATATGAGCTCCCTGCAGGCTATGCCACTGTCATCCCTCACAGAACTTAGCTTTCCTGATTGTCAAAGAGCAAAAAGACATTTTTTTTCTTTCCCCATGTTGACAAAAATTCACCTTTCCAAAACTGGGGCATATACAAGAGACTTTTTCCCCCTAGCCTCTTGTTGTTGTTGGCAAATCATTGGGAGTTTATCTGTGCCTTTTGAGAAAATAACAAATGATCTTTGTTTTCCCCCTTTTTTCTTCAGCTGACCTGAATAATGTCAGGTTCTCGGCTTATAGGACTGCCATGAAACTCCGAAGACTGCAGAAGGCCCTTTGCTGTAAGTATTAACCAGTGCTCGAAATACATGATAGTTATTCTTTGGTTTAAAAAAAAATGGTTGGGAGTATTTGCTATTGGAGTGGGGAGAAATAGCTCTCTCAAGTCCGGGTGTAACATAGAATTCATTTTTTCAAGGTATCTTTGGCTGAGTTTTCACCTAGACTGCTTCGTTACATTGTTTAGAATCATTCCTGTCACCATTGCTCAGCTACTGATGTTGAATTGATGAGATACCAGTAATTTTTATTTTCTAACTAATGGTGTTGGCATCCAGAATTATCTTTATGGAACTTGAATTATCTCCACCTGTTCTACCTTTACTTCTTATAAAGTGTATTGAATATTTGAAGTATTAGCATCAGATTGCCTTACCCAAACCAGAGTTCACAGATGTGTATTGTTTTTTAGCTTGAATGCTAATGTTCAGATAAATACTGTCATAGAAGAAAGATGACAAGATTGTTTTTCTGCTTTTGCTAAATAACTTACATCAGTGGGGAAAATTCCCAAAGTGTCATACAATGCTGTCTGTTTATCAGATAGTTTATATATCTGTTACCAGGTATAATATTGTTTGAGAGCCCATGTATGTTGTTAATGTGACCACGAAACAGATAGGCACAGTCCCTACCCTGGTGGAACTTACAGTCTAATGAGGGATATACAGGGTGTCCATAAGTCTAGAGACATAGGTGTATGTATATAAGATCATCAAGAACATCTACAATCTGTAAAAAAAAAAAAAAAAAAAAAAAAAAACACCTCTATTAAGGCTTTATGGGGCTTCCCTGGTGGCGCAGTGGTTGAGGGTCCACCTGCCAATGCAGGGGACACGGGTTCGTGCCCCAGTCCGGGAGGATCCCACATGCCGTGGAGCGGCTGGGCCCGTGAGCCATGGCTGCTGAGCCTGCGCGTCCGGAGCCTGTGCTCCGCAACGGGAGAGGCCGCAACAGTGAGAGGCCCGCGTACCACACACACACACAAAAAGCCTTTATGGACACCCTGAGAAAAAGTGAAGGGACAGTTTCAAAGTCATATATTTAGTCATGTGACAGTGGAAGAATGGGTACCAATGAGTTGTGGGGTTTGCTTGAAGAGGTGGTATCTATGACACGTGAGTCCAGAAGGGTCAGTAGAGCTCACTCCAGAAAGAATGTTCTCATCAGAAGGCAGAGCATGTGCTGAGGCGTGGGGTCCAGAGATGCCGTCAAGAACTGAAAATACTGCGGCTAAAGCACAGGAGCTCCAGGGAGGGACTGTGGTAAAATATTTGGCTGGAGGAGAAGCAGGAGGCAGATTGGGAAAGACCTTTTAAACTTAAAGAGTTTAGAGGTCAGTGGGGAGCCTTGCAATGGGATGGCACGATGGAATTGTCATTTAGAAAGATGACTCTGCTGTGGAATAGAGCCTGCACGCTGGCGGTGGTGTACACCGGCTGGGGGAGAGACTTGGTGAGCAGTTTCAGTCGTCTAAACCAGCAGTATGGTGGCCTGAATTGGCAAAGGAGGAATGGAGATAAGTGGAGAGAGTTGAAAAATACGAGGTGGAATGGATAGGGCTTAGTGATGAGTTTGATGTGCTAGGTGAGGGGGAATCAAGGAAGGTAACTGAGGTGCTCACCTGGGGGGAGTGGCGGACGTGCCTTGGCAGAGCTGAACATAGAGCTGTGGCGCTCAGGAGAAACAATGTTTCGGGCAATGTTTCGGGCAATGTTTAGGAATCATAAGCGTGCAGGTGCTCGGGGAGTGTAAAGGAACAAGAAAACAGGATTTAGGACAGGGGGCGAACAAGGTACAGAGGGGACCGCAAAGGAAGACTCAAAGAAGGTATAGTGGTACATACTGCATGGGCAGAAAGAAGGGGCCTGCCACCGGGGTCAGACGTTGCTGGGAGGTCAGGATGAGGTTGGCAAAAGTGTCCGTTGGATTTAGCAACAAGGAGGTCCTTAGTAACTTTGGTGAGGTTTTAGAGACACGGTGGAGGTGGTGAAGTGGGCTTCAAAGTAAAGCAAAAGTGGGGATGTGAAGACAGTTGAGACGATTCTTGGAGAAATTTAGTTGTGAAGGGGAGGGGAGACGGGCGGTAGTTAGCTGGAAGGGGCTGAGGAGTTAATGGAGTGCATGTGCACATAGGTTGAGAGACGCTTGAGTCTGTTGAAATGAATATGAGAAGCGGGGACAAAATTGTAGTTGCTGGCTCAGGAGATACTAAAACATGTGAGTTCTCAGAGGAGAGGGGAAGGTAATCCGGAGGCCAAGAGAAGAAAGGGGACGCCTCTCCTCCACTGTAAGGAGTGGGGCTGAGGAAAGGATCTGGGCCGGGCTAGGTAACTAAGGAGACCTAGTGGGAAGCGGGCGAGGGATGCCCGCGGGGAGGGCTCTGTTTTTTGTGTGAAGGTGGAGGAGAGGTCCTGTGCTGCAGCTAATGGCAGAAGGGGATAGAGTCGAGGTTGGCCTTAACCTCTGTGGAGAAAGGGAGGGCTATTTTGAGAAGCAGCATCGTGGAGCCCAGAGCCTGCTGAGCGGTTTACGACAGCACCAATCCGCAGGGGTGTTTCTCCAGGCACAGCCAGTAGTCAAGAACCGGATGGTTCTGTCCCAGGTGGGCAGAGGCCAGCCGGGCAAGTGAAGTAGGGATTTGGGCCAAAGAGTGGTTAAGTGGTTGGAGTGCTGTCCGTCGAGTCTGCATGGGGTAGGAGAGGCTGTGAATTTGGGTGGAAGCTGGTAATTAGGAGGTAGAGGGATCGAGAGGCCAAGTGTTCAGGGAGGTAGAGGAAGAGATTGTGCGGAAGTGACTGGAAAGCCAAGAAGTTGTGGTCAGACAGCAGCAAAGCTAAACGTTATTTCAGAAGCGGAACAGTTTGGCTGGCTAGGTCTAGGATATGACCATTTGCGTGGGCGGCAGAGGCGGGCTAGATGTGAATTTCCATGGAGATGAAATAGGAAGCTAATGAACTGAGAGGCTAGAGTGATGCATGAGTCCTCGCTGCCAAGGTTGAAATCACCCCGAATTGGGCCAGAACTGGGGAAGAGCAGAGGGCTGTGACCCCTGGCTACCAAATCTTCAGCAATGAAGGCGTCTGATGCAGGGGGTCTGCAGAGGCTAGCAGTAAGATAGTCAACTGGTGTTGGCTCGTGTGTGGTTTTCTACGTGGAGATGGAGAAGAAATGGCCTGGAAGTGAAATTATTTGGAAGGAGAGAGTAGGCTTTTCCTCCTTATCTTGGTCTCTCCAATGCTGAGCACGAAGCCTGGCGCAGAGAAGGGCTTCATCTGTTTTCAAGGAACTGATGCATGAATGAAAGTAAATTCAGGCTTCCATTTCCGTATCGCTTATAGTCTGAAGCTGTCATTTTTCAGCTCTATAGCTGCCAAGTGGTTTTTAAAGGACTCCCCAGGCCTAGGATTTCCTTAGGCACCTGTTAATGTACCAGAGCCGGAAAGAGGCAGTTTGAGATGGAGTGGAGTCAGAAGGCTGGATGGAGAAGGTCTTCTGCCTCTTCTTCTTCTTCTGTCCCCACCCCATCCCAGAGGCAGTGCCTTCCATTGAGAAAGGGGCAGTTATGAAATGTGCTATAGTACATAGAGAGATGTAAAAGTGAGATACAAAAAGTTCAGAAGAGATAATCAGCTGTTCCAGGTTATACTATGAAAAAGCCTCCAAACTGACTACATTGGAAGACCCCTTTCCATAATGTTCCTTTTGACCTTGGATTTAGGCATTATTCAGTTCTCCTCCTGTTAAAAACTCTTTCTCTTCACATATGTGTCTCATTGTCTATTATTTCAGTGTATGTTAACATTTCCAATAAACGTTGGAAAAACAGGGGGATTTGATATTATAAAACATTTTGGCCATGGGCACTTACAACCTTGTAATAAAGCTAAGCTCTGAATGTAGCCTGTAGAATTTTCACTTTTAAACAGATTTGAAATCTCAGCATTTCCTTTCTAAGCATGACTTTGCTCATATTTGAAAAAGGTTTAGGTACAGCAAAATTAGGGTGTATTTATCTGAATTAAGTACTCGATTCTCAAGAATGGTAGGAGGCTTCCACGTGTAGTATGAATATAGAATGAAGAGTTCACCTATCCTTTTATTATTGAAAACACGCGTGGTCACGTTACTTAACCAACTGTTCAGTAAGTGATTTCAGAATTTCCTCTTAATTTTAGATTTGCTCCGGCCTTTTTGTCATTTCTGTGTCTGTAAAGCCATGATAAAGAGCTATTGTCTGTGGTACAGACAAACAGAGCTTGTCCTGGCTACCTTTTCCAACTGAAGGTCGTGTCCACTAACTCTTACTTTAATGAAAATTAATGACGTTATCTCAGAGATTTCCTGATGCCAGTAAAGAGTTTGAATTACAGATGCCTTAGAAAATATGCCATGCTACCGCCGCTAAGCACTTGGTCTTTTTCACTTTTTTCACTTCACTATCGAAGCTTCAGCACTGCAGAAACCTGAATACCACAGTTTTATCCACTATAGAGGATTTGCGATTTAAGTCTAGAGCATCACCATTGGCCTATAATGTCCCCAGTTTGTAATCCGTTTAATGTTGCATGACTCCATACCGCCTTTCAAGGCATTGTGAATGAAAATTAAACGCGACAGAAAAGCAGAGACAAAGAGGAAATCTGGGTAAGAAGGATTTATAAGCCGGTTCATGTGGCTGATACCCCACTGAAAGTTATGAAGAAGATAATCTAAGCTTTTTCCTTCTCCGGCTGTAGTTCTCATGAACATCCTATAGGTTTGCAGCTTCTAAAATTAAAAATATAGCCAACTTCTAAGAGCAGAAATAAAAATGCACTTAACAAAGCCCATGTATTTAGTTTATTAGTGTGTGGTGGGTTGGAGAGAGCCCAAACCATAGGGCTAAATATACTGCAGTTGATAAATGTGACAGATATTCTGCAAACAAGAAGTATGGAACAATTTGCTTCTGTTCAGCAACTAAATCACACAGTAGAGAAATTTTGTACAGCCTGGAGTTGTCTGAATAGAGGCACCATGGCCAGACTCATCCTTACCATGCCATACCAGGTAAAAAAAAGGGGCTCCCTTCTTGGTACACGCACCTCACCTTTTGTGCTTGCACTGAAAGGTGGCATCGGATAGCGTTTGGTCACTAAAGAAGGCTCACAGGACTCACGGTAACATTGCTTACAAATCTACAGTCTCTTACAGGCAAAGGTTACAAGAAGGCAACAGCGTTACAGTATGCCTCCACAGCCACCAGCTACCTCAACAGCAAGGGGACCCGAGGGGCCAGTGTAATTATTTGTCCCTTCCCCGCAAAAATCTCCTTTTCCCGTATACCATTATATTATTTTTCACGTAGGTTGGAGGCCAGGTCTCTGTTATTTCAGAATTCAAAACATCTTGAGGATGGAGGCAAACTCGTTTTCTCCACTTACATGGTTTGATGGGTATCGGTGCCCCAAGAGAGGGGTCCGGTAACAGGAGGCATCTCTCTCCCAGGGGGAGCAGTGTAGTCCTGTTCGAAATGTGTCCAGTACCCACGAGTTGCTCGCTAAGGGAAAGGAGGGTGGGTTCTCAGTCGTGCTGCTGAGGCTGTTAAGGAGGACCTTGTAGGTTCCATTCTCGGGTTATCGTTGGTTCCATTTCTAGTTGATATCCTCTTTTCTCCTGGAATTGGATTCCCTTGATGTGTTCTTTTTGCACTAGGCGGTCTTTTCCATCGGTTTCTCTTTTCTCACTCAAAGCAAATTCTACCTTGCCAGGTGGTCCTCGCCCAGCTCCTAATTCTCCTAAGATTCTTTTATTTCAAGCAGTCCCATGCTCTTTGGTCCACCAGACATGTTGTTGCCAATGTGTACTAACGTCTTTACCATAGGAAATACAATTGAGATACAGAAATGTTGAGTCTCCCAGGCAAACATCATAGGAATAGTAGTCACTCCTAAGTGAACTTTGGTTCGGGTATGCCACAGAAATATCTATAGCCGTCCACAGCAGATTTCTGGCTTTTCAATCTCAGGGAAGTGGGCCCACCAAATTCAACTTAGCTTTTCCTCAATGATACAAGCATCCCGATTTGTAGCTTTCCTCACACACTAACACTAGCCTTTTTTTTTTTTTTAAACACAGAATATTGTGACATATGAGGCATATACCATATAAACTTTCTACCACATACCCAATACCTTTTGTAATCCTTCATCATCACAATTAATGACCATGCCGTGTTCATTCAGATTATTATAAATCAGTGTTCTCCAGATATGACTGGGTAAATATTCCCACAGGGTACTTTCCAAAAGAGGTGCCTAATGACAGATGTATCCTGTGAAACAAGCGCCAAAAGCCATAACAACTTTAATACCGCTCCATGGAGTCTGGTCACAGTCAGGACTCCCACCTCTTCACCCAGTGTGTTCGATAGATTGGCCAGCTGTCCCGCTCAGTTCTTGGCTTTTTAAAAGGGCATCTGAGTCGTAGCCAAGGGAGCATGTTATTCTCTTATTTTAAGCCTCTTTCTAGGCACCAGCATTATGTTAGATTTTCCCTTTTTAACACGCATTTGGTGGCTTTCTTCCCTTCGGCAACAATCTTATCTTTCTTCCTTATTGCTAAATTTTCATCCAAACTCTCTCCCCCAACAAAGAGTGTATCCCCTGGGTTCAGCCACTGGACTAGTCCATATTTAGCTGGTAGCAAGATAAGACATGCCTGGGCTTCCCCTTTGCCTTCCCCTTCTCTTCCCAATTTTTGATAAGGGGTCACATTGGTTCCATACAGAAAAATGGGACTGTCCTGTCCACTAGGCAACAAAACATGTGTGACGGTCAGCCCCAGTTAGGCGACGTGTGAGAAAGGGGTAATCCAGTCCGTCAGTCCCTGTGGAATTCTTGCACTTACCTTTCAACTAGGTAAGGTCTTGTGCACTTACCTTTCAACTAGGTAAGGTATTGTTTGGGGATATTACCAGCCTTTGAGACTCTTAATTGTAGCCCCAGTCCAGGGACTACTAGTATGGCACTGAAAAAGAAAATTGTGGTAAAGTAGGGAACACCTGTAAGTTCCCCCACTTGAATTATCTTTTTAATTGTAATTGGTCTCTCAGGTGTCGCCCATTTATCAAAAAGTGCTAGTTCCCAGGTTCCTTTAGTTGGAACTCTACCTGCAGGCCAGAGAGGGTGAAGCTCAATGGAAGAAGGTTCTGAACTTATTTGAGCTTTTGCTCCTGCAACCAAGGAATTGAATTTTTAGCAGACTTACCATCCGTTTGCTATCCCCTTCTAATCCATTCCGTTAGCTCCTGGAGTTCAGGTTCTACCATTTCCAGTTTCCAGTAGAAAGTTGTATTACTGATAACGAATTTCAAAGCCTGCGCTACTTCAAACCAAGGGTAGCTTGGCAACTAGCATCAATGGTTTATTTTCATCCCTTTTATTAGAATCATCTTTTTTTCCTTTTAAAATAATGCCTTCCCCGTATTTTCAGCTAAGAATGAGTTGGGGTCTTCTAAACAATCTCCGTTCTGGCACCGATCGCTCCGGGGATGATAGTTAAGCTCAATAGCTGACGAGGACTCACAGAACCCAGATGACAGTCCTTACAAATCTACAGTTCCTGACTGTAGAAAGGAAAAGCCTGCAGCACAGCAACAGCATTAAAACAAGGATATGCGTCACAGCCACGGGATGCCTTCCAGCATGGGGTCTGGAGGGGCCAAGTGCAAGCTCCAAGTGCCCTCTCTGTACCGGGGCCACAGCAGGACGCACTTTATCTCTTGGATCAAGAGCCACCAATGTGAGCACACACCACTTTAGAAACCAGGGAGCACTAATTGGAGTCTCAGCCAGGATTGCGTTTAGCTGCTGGTAATCTGGACGTCTTCTTCTTACGTAGCCAGTCCCAAACCCAGTGGCCTCCCTGAGACCAGGTCAAAATGCCTAATGTTATTGCTGGCAGCAAACAACTGTGATAACCTCTAACTCATGGCTACCCATAAACACACTGAGTCACTTCTTTTCCTTGCTTTGATCAGAGGGTCTACCTTGTGTGGCTGTTTTAGCAAAACATCTCTTGCCAACTTCAGCACCTCTGGAGTTAACCCTCACAGCAAAGATAACTACAGCAAAGTGCTTGACTTTCTTGCTGGGCAAAGATTTGCTTGGAAGGTCCTTCATCCTGAAGTGTAAGCTGCCTGTAGAATGATGTGATGTCCACAACAGCCTCCTCTTTCCGCAGACGCCTTCTGCTGCCTGGGCCGAAAAGTCAGCAGACACATAGGAGTTATCCCACCCTTAGCCGCCCGCCCCTGTCTGTGTCTGTACTAATTAGGTTACAGGATTGTTTATATTGTTAACCTGGGGTATCCAGGTTGACCCATGGGATGAGCCCGGGGTTGTGTGGGCACCATCGGGCTTATTCTAGCCAACATTTTGGTGCTTCTTTTTCCTCCCAGTATTATTGCTAGTAGAGAATGCGGGGTGGTTTTCTATTGCTAGTAGAGAATGCGGGGTGGTTTTCTTTTTCTGTACAGCCTGTAAGGACACCTTCTGCCGCCCGCCTTTCTGCTTTTCAGTACATACCTCCGTGTGTCCTGCCGTAATACCCAGAGCAGGTCTCCTCCTGTCCAGTCTCAGTTTTCCCGACTGCAAAACGATTCTGAAGGTGCTTTTGAGTTCTCAAAGCCTAGGATTCTGTAAGAGACCAAAAAAAAAAAAAAAAAAAAAAAATCCATCTGAGCTCCTCACTTGTGGCGTATGAGGAAAAGAACAGAGTTAGCATTTGAACCTGGGATGTCGAGAGGATGAGTAGGCACACCCAGCACCTCGGGAATCATCCACCCCATCCCATCCCATCTCCCTTTCCTGCTTTTCGTGCTTAGCAGAGAGGGTCCTGGAGAGCCGGTCGTTTTTTGTCTTGTCCCCCCTCTTTCACCCCACACCCCTGATGCATGAGGGGCACCACCACATGCTCTCTCTTCTTCAGTGGCGTCAAAACCTATAGCATCTTCTGTCAAAATAATTTTTGAAAGAGAGGGTCTATTAGAACATACTTGGGTTTTTATATAGCTTTAAAATGTATTCCCTAGTGAATACACTAAAGGAGAGAGAGATTTTCTCCTAAATGGAAATTCCTAGCTTGAGGTAAAAGGGTAGTTTTACAAAATTGTGTCTGCTGGTCGCTTGTTGAGGCTTCTAGAAGCAGCTAATCATTATGCTTAATGTTTCATCAAAGAATCGCAATGTATTCTTTAAGATGCTCGTCTTGAACAGTTAAGTGTATGTTTGTGGGGCAATGACATCGTCCCTATTGATTTTCTCACCTCTTTTCAAGTCCATAGTATCGGCTATATACACCTAAATAGGAGTCTTTTCCAAATGGTGGCACGATAGTGAAATTCTGTTTGATATGTTTGTTTCGGGAAGATGAGCTCTCCAGTCTTCTGTGATGGACCATTCTTGTGTTTAACCACATTTGGTTTTAGCAGAGCGCACTGCACAGTATTTCTCTCCCAACTATGTCACCTCCCGCTCCTGTTATTTCAGAGCAATTGCTTTGCGCCCCTCTGGAGCTATTTATGCTCCCGATTTCCTATTCTGTGTGTTACCCATTCACCTGTACGGAGAGAAGAGTAGGCCCAATAACAAATTCATGCCATTTTGCTGTTGGTTATTTGTTTCCATCACACGGGGAAATTAGACTCTTCATACAAAAGTGAATCTAAGAATTCTCACTTGTTGGTTCTCCTATCCTTGGATATAAAGCAAAAAATGTATAATGATTACAGCAAAGTAACAGAAAGAAAATACTAGAAAAACTTCAAACCACCCATCACTTCCTTCAATATATAAAGAAACACGTTGGGAATATTGGTGTTTGGAGGAAATCTGCTCCTCTCTTCTGCTAATGTAGATGGGGTGCTGCATCCCTAAACGTTCTCATTACCTACACCTGAAAACATGTCGTCAGAGAAAGTCAGGCACACAGCAGAGAGGATTGAAAGTTGGAGTCTTCTGTCTCTGCATGTCTCTCTGGTCTCCCATACAGTCCCCACTCGGCCTTCCCCTCCTCCTGTCCCCCTGCCCACTTGTGTTGTTATGTTTTTAAATTCTTTATTCTTTTTCCTTCCTACCTCCCTTTCAAATCAAGTTACATTCCTTTCTGCCACTTGAAACAAAGTCTTGGCTTCAATGTAAAGAGGTCATTCCTTTATCTTTCGAGTATTTTTAAGCAAAAGGAGTGGGGGCTTGGCTTTGATAGGATGAGTGCTGGCCAGGGTATTTTAAGAAAACTGGTCCATGGAAACAGAGAGGTTTACTCACTGGGATAAAAGACAAAGGAAAAAAAAAAACCTCCTGCTTCCACCCCAGGTCTCCTTCATGCTTCCAGGGAAACTTCAAAAGGTTACTATTTTCCTTTTTGAAAAGAGGAAAACATGCACTACAGAGGTATTAACCTACATAGGTATTAACCACCATTTTGGGGGTTCGTCCTTAGCATTTAATTAGAAGTAGCCACAAATAGTAACAAGTAAAATGCTTTAAAACCTTAAATTTGCATCTGTTTAGTATGGGGCAAGCTGTTTACTGATTGGGATGGTGGTGTTTATCTGCAGTTACATTTATAATTGTGTTGCCTCCCCCCGCCCATATGTGAGAGATTTACTTAATTACCATTGATTCTTACTCTCAAAGGACTGAGAATTCAGATCAGAGCTTGGATGTATAAGGTGTTATAAAAGCAATGTTGTTCCGTTTCCAATTTGGCTAATAAATTGGCTTTACAGAAAAGCATCTTTCTGTGACACTTGGGAGTAAACCTTATGATTTGCTGATGTTGGGCAGTGTTGAGGCTTCACTTTTGATAAATGTTTGTCTTTCAGTATATGATTAAATACCACCTCAGATCACGGGAACCTCCACCCCCCCCCAAAAAAACTTATAAAGTTCTTAGCGGACTTGAAAAGTACGTTGTAGACTATAATTTGAAGGTGAAAGGAGAAATAAGTGAGCCTTGTATCTGAAAACTGGATAGCTGATGCATTTATTTTAGTTTGCCTATAGAAAATTTTAGTGAAGTTGATTATTTTTTCACCTCGTGTTAATGTAGCAGAGAGATTAGGAGGTGACTGATATTTCAAGGAGGAAAACGCTTAACGATTATAAATGCATAGCTGGAAATAAGAGTTTACACAACCCTAACCATGCCGGTTAATCAAACTGACCTTCTCTAGTACTAATACGAGAAGGTATTCTCAGAAACTCTTCGAAAATCTCTAGTAAAACAGTTGTTTTTCTTTCTAATTCAGGTGGAAATGACTGTGTTCCTGTAGAACACTCTAGGTCCCCTTAACGCTCAAATATTTCCTAATAGTTCAGGAATGGGAACTGTCTCTTCATCCACATCTTCACCCAGTGCCAGTGGGAGTTAAGGACAGTCTCAGAGCTTGAGTACTCATCACACTTACCAAACTTAGAGCTGAGGGGTGAAAAGAAAACCCTTTAATAAAAGCGGGTAGGGTTCGGGTTTGCTGTTTACTAACGGGTAGAAGCCAGTCCTACCAGGATTGTCAAAAAGGAAAACAGTGAAAGAAGGCTTTTCCCCCTTGAATCACCTGTGATTTTATGTGGCTCTTGCAGTGGATCTCCTGAGCCTGTCAGCTGCATGCGACGCCCTGGACCAGCACAACCTCAAGCAAAATGACCAGCCCATGGACATCCTGCAGATCATTAATTGTTTGACCACTATTTATGATCGCCTGCAGCAAGAGCACAACAATCTGGTCAACGTCCCTCTCTGCGTGGATATGTGTCTCAATTGGCTGCTGAATGTATATGACACGTACGTATAGCAGGCTTTCTCCAGACTATACCACTGGACACTTAGTCTACAGAACGGTGACGGTGTCATTAGCATCACAGCAGGGCTCCAGTCTAGAAATATGGTACTCAGGATGAAAGTTTCATGAAGCCATGTGACCTAATGCTATCCTCGTGATTAATCATTTTTGCATTTTTTTTTTTTTTTTTTGCGGTACGCGGGCCTCTCACTGTTGTGGCCTCTCCCGTTGCGGAGCACAGGCTCCGGACGCGCGTGCCCAGCGGCCATGGCTCACGGGCCCAGCCGCTCCGCGGCATGTGGGATCCTCCCGGACCGGGGCATGAACCTGCGTCCCCCGCATCGGCAGGTGGACTCTCAACCACTGCGCCACCAGGGGAGCCATCATTTTTGCATTTAATGGAACTGAAAAATACTTTGATAAGCTAGGAGGTAAGAACTAGAATGTAGAATGCTCTCATTAGATTAGAAAACAAACCAAACCCTGAGATACTCATTTTTCATATAGTAGAATGAGTCAGTGTGTAGCCATTAGTTCTTTCCCTTTCTTGCCTGTGAATTTCGAATTCCTCCGTCCTCTTCAGGGGTGGCTCCCTCTCACCGGCAGAAAGGGGTGTGCTCCTGGAGATGCTGACACACCTGTCACCAGCTCTGAATAGTGTTAGCTGACACTCGAGAGATTTTTTGCAGAAGAGTGTAAATTGATAAGCCAAAAAAAGAAAAAAGCCCTAGTGCAGCAAATCCAGATCCTCAAACTGGGGAAGTCTTTTTTTTTTTTTATAAGGATTTACGAAGTTTCACTTTGGCACCTCCATTCATCCCTCCCTCTTAGAAAACACTCGTTTCTTTTGGATTGCACATAGGAGAACTCCCCACTTTTGTCTTGAGCTTAATGAAGACAATTGAGGAAGGTAGCAGAAGGAATTGGTCTTAATTTCAACTGAATTCTTCTTAGACATCAAAATTACTATACGCCTGATTTCACATGTCAACAAGAACGTATTCGGCATTTGGAAATCTGGGAAGGTCTTCTGAAAGGAGTTGCGTAGCAACTATTTGCTTTTGCCTTTGGTGTAGATTTCTGCCACCTCCTGGATATAAATGTATACCTTTTTTTCTTTGTTATTTTGATAAGGTATTGCTTTTTAAGTTCCAAGATCACCTGGCTGTTGAATTCTCATCATTATCTACCAAGCCCTTGATCCTGTTGGATTTTAATTACAGATTATCCTTAGATTTGCTTTGATAAGGGTTTCTATTCAGGTCTTCCCTCAAATATATTTTGGCACCATTCTCTTTGCAGATGACGTACGAGCGGATTCTGAGTAGATAACTTCCCTTCCCTATGCCTGAAAATTATCTGGGGACAACTTTAACTCCTCGAAGACCTGAGTCACTATATAAAGTTTCTTAAACCTTGATTTGCCGTTTTAAAGAGGGAAAAAGATAAAATCTTCCAATGATAGTACTTTTGTTAACGTAGTAGGACCCGGGATTTCTGCTTGACTGATGGATTTAGTGAATTGCACCAGTTGAAAGCTGAGCATATCGCTCACCAAAAATAACCACTCTTGGGACCTATCCTTTGCAGTTATTCTACAGACTTTTTTTAACCGACATATATGGTTTAGTTGTTTTTCATAACAAAATAAAAGCTGAAAATCATCAAAAGACATTTTCTACAAAATGAAAAACTTCTCATTCTTTTAAGTTCTTCCCATGGGCAAAATGAACTTGTTAATAAATTTGTCATGTGGAATGGTTTCTATGTAAAGTGAAAGCATACCTATGTTAAAACACTGCTATAGCAATAGGTTATTTTTAAATTGCTCTTTAAGATCATCTATTCAAATGCTCCCTAATAGACTGTATCATATTTTTCTTGTAGGGAGAAACGTTCATATTTTATACTGTGTGTCTTGTGACCTGAAGTGATTAATTTTCTTCTCAATAAGGGGCAATCTGATGAATGTCTAAATGAGTCTTAAGAGAGCAGAGCAGTTAGTTGCTGGTATGTTTTGGCTTCAATAACTGAAGTAGGGGATTTTCTTAGTACATAGTAGTAGTTCTTCCCCTTATGGACATAAACCCAGGTGGCTCTCCATAGATGAATAAAAGGATATTCTTCTTATTTTTATGTAGAGAAACTCTTACCATTCAAGGAAGGGCTTTTAAGAATTGAAAACTTGGTAAGTGTTCACTGGTCGCGTTGGTCAAATTTCCATCGCGTTCTGGGTCATCAGCCAAAGAGAGAATGAACTCAGAAACATTCTTAATGATCTTAATAAAACAATGGTCAGTAGCGTTTCCATATCCAAGGTTTTTTCTCTTAACTAAGAAGTGTTTATCGTTCAGTAAAGTGTCAGTAATTGTTTTCTGCTTTGATTATTCATAACAGGGGGCGAACAGGGAGGATCCGGGTCCTGTCTTTTAAAACTGGCATCATTTCTCTGTGTAAAGCACATTTGGAAGACAAGTACAGATGTAAGTCGTGTATATGAACTCAGTATTCTTTTATTAATGTTGGCTAATTACCCCAGTTTTAGATGGGGAATAACATGGTGTTCTTATTTGACAGCAGGTTCCTCATGTGAGATGTAGAACTACTTTCAGACTGTCATAAAATGTGATGTGTGCCGCTCCATGTCAGATGTTAAATTGTAGTTATTTAAATAGAGAATGAGGATTAACTTCTCCAGTCCGAGTATTATTTTACATTACATTGACTGTGTCTGAGTAAAACACATGTTCCTCGGGGGTAAAGTGCGATTTCCTAACCCCTTTGTCTAAGTCAGGAAAATAAATGTGAAGGTTTAATCTGTGCACTTGCCTCGTCTTTGGATGAAACCTTCTTTATTTTATAATCATCTTACTGCGAGTTGTACTGACATACCCAATTCTGTGATGTGATTAACATTTTATTATTTGAGAGACAGCTTGCCATTTCTTACAGGGTAAAGAACACCTTAAAGAATTTCCTTTTGATGAGCTATTGGGCTCTTCTGCTCAAAATTTCTAAATCCAAATTAAAAGCAAATGCTAGAGGAGGGACAGTGGAGATGACTAAGTAACCATTCGTTCCCATTGTGAAGGAATGTACTTGTTTTTCCCCTTTAAATGCTCGTGAGAAATCTTTTCGGTAGGAATATTAAACAAACCTAGTGTATCTTGTCTTTTCTCTTTTCCCCTAAGGCCTAGCCACACAGGGATGTGGAGATGTGCTGAGCTTAAGGACGGGCAGGAGATAAAAGAGATTGAATTCCTCCAAAGCCACGCTGTGTCCTACTGCTCATTTCCCCCCTAGGAGTAAATTCCCACAAAATACACAAGCTCTTTTAGCTCTCACTTTTATGTAGTTTCCACTTGAGTTTTCTCATCCTAAGAACCCAAGAAAAAAGAACAGACCAGCTTTTGTTAGCCATTTGAAAATGTGTTTTGGATAAAACAGAATCTTTCTGTGGGCTTTCGTCCTTTAAATATCGTAGTTACTTGGGATAGGTATGGTACCAGAACGTCGTGATACTAACTTGATTCATCAAGGAAGCTTCCAGTTTGTGTTTCAAATAACTACTGAGAGGGAACAGGTTTGAGGTTGGCGGAACAAAACTGTTAACTTCAAGCGGGGCTATTTGAAGATCATTCATAATTCTGAACTTACGTGTGTGTACTGGAGAGACGAGAAAATGCTGTGAGAGGTCAATGTTGTTACTGCCATCTTAAATATCTCGTTAAAACATTTAATGTCTTAGAGTTTCAAGTGTGCTTATGAGTAGGAAAATATTCCGTGGATTTACTTTTTGGGCAACTTTTATTTGAATACAAGGTAGGATTAAAATAATTGTATTTCTGAGACCAAAACATGTTGCAAGTGTTTGGCGTATTCATTCATTCCTTGAATGCACGTATATTGGGCACCTGCTATCCTCCACCTGGCTGCTCTCCTACTGCACACATTTCCGGCACACAGTTGACCAAGATACGGTCCCAACCTTGAGGGGATGTCATTCTTCAGCCAAAAAGACACATATTAAATCAGTGACAGTGTAAAGTGATATGAGCTAATTACGAATATGTACAGCATCCTGTGGGAACATGTACGAGAAACTCAGTGATCGTATGACTTCATAAAGAAGGCCCAATTCTGATATATTTTGGAAGCTGCTGTCCGAAGGGGGATGGTGCTTTGGGCCCGTTCTGTGTTTCTTAAGGCTGAAACATTTATTTTATGATGGTGGTCACGTCATATATATAAAATATTTTCTAAAGTATTATGTTCTGGCTTAGGAAAAACTCACATGTCAGAACTGTACGTAAGCTCTCGTTACTTGCAGGGCTGTAGTTTATTTAAAAGTTGTCACACTTCATATATACACAGTGATGATTAACTTGATCCATAAAAATAATAAATGTGCAGCTTAGTGTACAGTAGAAGTACACGGTGGGAATATTGGCTGCTCTTGCGAATTGGTGCTGGAGTTGAGCTGGTCCTTAGATTCTGCTAACATCTACTTCGTTCTGCTTTTGGATGGTTGCAATTCTCTTTTTCCTTTTGTAGACCTTTTCAAGCAAGTGGCCAGTTCAACTGGATTTTGTGACCAGCGCAGACTGGGCCTCCTTCTGCATGATTCTATCCAAATCCCAAGACAGTTGGGTGAAGTCGCATCCTTTGGGGGCAGTAACATTGAGCCGAGTGTCAGGAGCTGCTTCCAATTTGTAAGTTATTCACCTTCTCAAGTAACATACTTATTCTTTTGTATTTTAGAAATTAATATAAAACCCCACAGAACTGTAGTTTCTCATGTTAGCTCTTCCATAGGCAGGTAGGTAAGGGATTTTTGATATTTGAAACCTCTGTAGGCAGTGGCTTCTGGAACTGTGGGTTTGGGGAGAGAGGACAGTGCAAAGGAAGGGAAAGAAATCTGCGTCTGCAGCCAGAACCCCGCAGTTGCTAAGATGTTGGGAGGGAAGGGAGTCTGCATGGTTTAGCGAGGGAGGAAGTAATCTCCAGCCAGAGAAATCCTTTGTAAAAAAGAAAATGACCTTTGTCTGTGAGTATCTTAGTCTCTTAGTTTTTTTTTTCTAACCTAATTCTGTCATCGTAGCCTTCTTTTCAGTAGCTGTTGGTAAATAGTTGACACAGCTATCTTTTTAAAAAAAAATAAATTTATTTATTTACTTTTGGCAGCATTGGGTCTTTGTTGCTACGCGCGGGCTTCAGTAGTTGTGGCTCACGGGCTCTAGAGCGCAGGCCTAGTAGTGGTGCATGGGCTTAGTTGCTCTGCGGCATGTGGGATCCTCCCAGACCAGGGCTCGAACTCGTGTCCCCTGCATTGGCAGACGTATTCTTAACCACTGCGCCACCAGGGAAGTCCCTAAAGTTTTCCTTTTGTAACTTTGACATTCCTCTACCGTTCCAAGGCCTGGATGGTGACTTCCCATAGGCTTACAAGCAGGTTGGAGGTTTGTACTCTCTGCTAATGTCTGTCACTAGCTCCACACACTCCTGTCCATTCTCCTTCGTATCCTGCTGCCCCAGTGCCTTTTCCACACCATAATCGGTGTCCCCAGAAATACCCTCTTCCTCCCAAGTGCCTCAGCACTCCGTTGATAGCCATTTAGTTTGTTTCTCTTTTTTGGTAAGATAGATAATGCTGCAGTGAACATCTTTATGTAGTTAGCTCTTTTCTTTGACACAAGTTTTTCCCTTAGGATAAATTCTCAGAAATGGGATTAACAGATATAAACAGTTTTGTGGCTTTTTTTGATACATATTACCAGATGGCTTTTTGTCAAAAGTTGTTTGTAGTACCACCAGCACTGAAGGAATGAGGTATTTGGAGTGTTACATTATTCACAGTGTTCTTATGTTGTTTTTCAAATGGTAAGAACTATTTTTCTTGTATGGGGTTTCTCGATCCGTCCGTGGTAATCTCATTACCGATAGAACTAGGTGTACAAATAACTGGGTTAGACCTGTATGTAGTCTGACCACAGACTAGGGTAAAACCATAGAAGGCCTTCTGGGCAGAACATTTTGAATATTTAGATATTTAGAGCACTTTTAGCATTCATTTAATAGTTCGCTGGGCAGAGTAAATAAATGCACACATAATAAGGCCACTTAATGTAGCATTGGGTATACTGTTTGGATCGTTTTGCCAAAATTATGGCAAATTGGCTGTAAAAGTAAAACAGATGTGGAGAGATAAATGCATTTTTTCACCTCATACTCAAATCTCCCAAAACATGAACAGACTGTCACTTCCTCTGGGTTTTTTCTTACATGTTGCTGCATTAACATTTCTACTCCAGAACGTAGACACAAGTAACTTTCACACAATGAATATTAATGGCCACAAATAGTCCAGATCCATTTTTTTTTCAAAACCCTATTATAAAACAACTTGCAGTGCTTAATTTTTTTTCCGAAGCGTTTTCTCTTCAGTCAAGTTTCAGTGACTTTTTACTTTCTAATTGTGAAACCACACACACACACACACACGTACACACACACGTGTTCGCATATACATATATACACAGCCGTGTATGTCTTGTGACTGAGGTTGAGAGTAACGGTCAGAGCTCGAACCTGCCGACAGCCATCTCTATTGAGAGACGGTTCCTGCCGCGAAGTCAGGCGGGCTGGCCTCAGGGCCACTGGAGCCATTGTCCTGTCACCTCGCGGAACTGATGGTGCTGCAGCCACCGTCACCCTCGCTGCAGACTCTGGCTCTCTCTGGTTTTTTTTTTTTATGTATCTGACATATAACATGGTGTGAATTTAAGGTGTACAGCACGTTGATTTGATGCATTTGTATATTGTAATCTGATTGCCATTGTAGCAGTAGTTAGTGCCATCACGTCATATAATTACCGTTTCTCTTTTGTGGTGGGAATAAGTAAGCTCTAGCCTCTTGAACTCGGTTGTCGGGACAAGGGGCTGCTGAACAGAAACTCTACTTTCCGTCGTGCCGTCCTCTTATCAGGAGCCCGGTCTGTTCCACGACTGCCTGTTGCATTCTCTTGCGGGATGCTTGCCTTCTTCACTCCCCTGCTTCCTCTTGTTTCGCTCTGTCCCTGTCCCTGTAACAGCTACACTCTCTTCTCAGCGTCAGAACTTTGAACTCAGTCCACTACCTGATCGCATAGTGGTTGAACACATCCTGGCTAGCCAGTCTCGAAGCTCTCAGAAAGGTCTTTTCTGAGACTGGGGGGAAATCTATCAAGATATTAACAGTGGTGACAGGACGGGGTTTTTTCCCTACTCTTTTGTATTTTCCAGATTTTCTTCTTTGAACATTTAGAATTAGAAAAAAAAAAATGAGTAAAGTGCTAACTTTTCTTTTTAAGGGAAAGAAGCATCTTTTGTGTGATTCCTGTTCATTGCCACTCATACGCTATTTTCAGGCCTTCTCATCACTTGCATAGATTATTGCACTGTCTTCCTAGCAAGCCTCCTCTAGACCCCCTGGTGCCTTTTGTCAGTCTCACTGCTCTCATACGGGTTTTAGAGAAGCGTATTCAGTGTATGACACCGTGCTTCGAAATCTTCAATTTCTTTTCACGGTCCACTGAATAAATCCTAATTTCTCTACTTAACTCTCAGACCTTTCCTGATCTGTTTCCATAGCTGCCCACGGTTTGCTTTCACTACCAAGTAACAGATTCTCCCTCCCATTTGTACTAACCATGCTTGTAAATAATACTGTTACTACTGCTACTGATGGTAATATTCTACTTTTGTTCACACAGTTCTCATTTAATCTTCCCAAACCCTTTGAAGAGAATAGAATAAGCAGGTTGGGGGGGTTGTTTTATGGGTTTTTTTAATAGATGAACAATTTATCAGCGCCCCTGCGTTTCCTCAGCTGGTGGAAGAGTTTGATTCCTAGTCCAGAGCGCATGCCTCCCCCACCCCCCCGCCCATTTTCCGCCTCATCCCCAAATATGCATTTTTTCATTTTAAGGCTCTCCAGCTTCCCAAGGTGAAATAACAGGCCTTTTTTTTCTGGGTCTCTGCTAGAATACATGATGCCATAACAAAATAGGGAACATAGGAGAGTTGGGGAGGAGAGGAATCCTCACTTTAAGACACGGAGCGTTGGCAAATTGGATGTTGCTAAAAGGCTGTGGTGCACGTCCTATGGGTACAGAGCCGGGTGAGGTTTATATTACTCAGATTTGGGGGCCCTCTCTACTTGGTAGGAATTGGCAGTCTGCGTGAACAGATCCATTGTGAATTCTTCCTTCAGAATTGGCGTCCTAGCCCTGGCGGGCTTTTCCTCAGCCAGGAGCTCTGGCTATCACCTTGCCTTTCGGAAACCATGCAGCATGCATGAAAATTCAATGTTTGCTGGAGGGAAAGATAACAGGAGTGATAATGCCCCCTGCCCTTTGTTTGAAGCATAAGACCTTGGGAATGGGGCCGGGCTGGTTCCTTCAGCAAGCTTGTGCTCAAAGGCTGTTCCTTCTACCAGCCTAAGGAAATGAACAGCAGGAAAGTACTTGTTTCTCCTACAAATACATTCCCTGCATCACAGAAGGAGAAGTTGACTTCAGACTGTAGTCTTTTTATTTCCTTTTTTTTTTTTGTCACCGACTAGAAAACTTCCTTCTTTTCAAGTCGGTACAGTTAGGAAAGTGTTGGCTTCTGGCTCAGACAAGGGCCTGGCAGGGACAGGAGGAGAGCAGAGCAGTGTTTTCACGTGCAGTGGTAGCTGGGTGATCTTTTTATAGGTTTCCTCAGCCCATCTGGGGATGGATGGCGGTGATGGTTGCACAACAGTATGTATACACTTAATACCATTGAACTATCCACTTAAAAATGGTTAAGATCGTAAATTTTATGGTATATGTATCTTACCACAATTTTAAAAAAAACCGAAAAACTTCTTAAAGAGAAAAGGAATTGCCAAGTCCAAATAAAATGCTTTGCCTATTTAAAAATCAGTATAGGTCCATCAAGGAATTATCCACGAGGCCAGGAAATGAAGTCATATCTGTGGGTTTTAAAAGGGAAAATTCACTATAAACGTATGGATTTGACAGTAGTATCTTCGCTGATATTAAAGGAGGCAACAGGATACGTTTCTACATTAGAAGCGTATGGCAGTCAACACGTGTACTGGGAAAATGACTCTTTTGGGCATTAGTAGAAGTAAAGATTTGAAACTAGTTTGTTTTGGAAATACAGCTTCAGTTAATGCATCATCGGGTTGATCTGCTTTCATATTCCATGGGATCTTCCCTGTTGACAGAACAGATTGATCCTTATGACCTCCGCAAGGCCGGGTCTGCCCTGGCAGTGAGTCAACAGGCTGCCCAAAGGAACCTGAGACATTGTCCACATCTCTCCTTCTTCAGATGAGAAAACTGAAACCCACATAGGCAGAGTGAATATTTTCTCCATTCTGCAATTATATTTATGTCAGAACTAGACATCAGGCCCAAGTTCCCTATGTTCCAAGCCAGCATTTCCTTCTGCTAAACCATCTGAGTAGAAATAAATGGCTTTAACCAGTTCAAATATTAGACTGAACGAAGAAAGTGTTAGCATGATCCTTTATGTGAATTTTAGGTTATAATAGGATATGTGGATAAATGAACACGCCTTCACCTACCCCAACACACATGTGTACACACACACTATGATCTGTATTTAAAATACTCTAATCCCAATTTCAGGTGTCTAGTCTACTTCCAAATGAAATGAAATAGTATTTCCTCTTAGGTGGGCAAAACTTTACGCTTTTAAGTGACTCCAGAAAAGAGTCATGTATCTGCAAATTGGTATTTGGCAGTGCCCTGAGAGGTACTCCCTTCTCCCCTCCCCCCGATAGTCTTTGTAGTATTTTCTGCTGTAAACATTGCAAGCACCTTATTGTTGAGACAGAATCGAGTGTACCAACTTTGTATTCAATATGCTTCACCTACAAGAGCTTGCGTGCCAAAAGTTGTTTATTCTGCATCTGTTTTCTGCCTCCTGTTGTATGCATGCGTTCAAAATGAATAAGTTGCTTTTTCATCTGTCTTCTGAGTTTTTATATTCCTCTGACAAAAATGAATATCATCTGTGCACAGTTGCTGTAATATAGAATGATACAGAAATGGGAATAAATTACCACCTCAACTGTCGAGAACTAGTGTGTGTGTGTGTGTGTGTGTGTGTGTGTGTGTGTGTGTGTGTGTGTGTGTGTGTGTGTGTAAATAGTAAATCATTCCAGGACATCTGGAGTAGTGAGTGGCAGAGTGGTTAAGCACATAGGCCCTGAAGCTGGCTGCCCAGGTTCAAATCCCAGCTCTGCTGTTTGCTGGGTGTGCAACCTTGGGCACATTTCTTGACCTTCCTGGCCCCTAAGCTCCTGGAGCAGTTGTGAGGATTAAGTGAGCGAATAGAGGCAGGGCACGTAGAGTGGTGGGCACATAGTTAGTTATGATTATCCGAAGTGTATTTTAACATGAGAATAGCCCACCAAGATCAACAATTCCTTTTATCCATAACCCAGCATCTGTAGATGAGAGTTTAGAGACTCTTGAGATGGTGTTAAAGTACCATGCCAGCACACTCCTTAACCAGCTTGCCGGCATTCCTCATGCCAATTGATCACATTTTACATTTCCCATCCTTAAAATAACTCCTAAAAAATCTGCTTTGCCTAGGTTTCCTTTGGCCGTTATGGGCCCTTTTGGGACCTCCCTGGCGGTCCAGTTGTTAAGATGCCGCGCTTCCACTGCAGGGGGCGCGGATTCGATCCCTGGTCGGGGAACTAAGATCCCGCATGCCTGTATGGAGCGGCCTAAAAAAACAAAATAAAATAAAGGTGTTCCTTCAAAAAAAAAACAATATGGGCCCTTTGGTCTTACGGACATTCTTTTTACACCCGTTTGGACTGATGGATACTCGCTAATAACTACGATATAAGTTACTAGGGCTTGGTATGTATAAGTAGAGCTAGCGTCACTGAGCTCCTACTGGGCCTGCTCATGGACAGAATTCCTGCAAATTTTGGGGAAAGACCTTTTATCAGGGTATTATCAGCATTGTCTGGAGTTCACTATTGGTTTTCAGTTGCTCTTCTTTTCTATTTTGACTATAAGCTGTGGTGGTTTACCTTCATAATTATGTCGTGGTTTATGCTGTTAACTTCTCCATGTGGAGTGGTAGATATTTTCTTCACCAGTGTTTCAAAGATAGGTTTGTGTTGGAGTTGAAACCTGTTTCATTTATACACTTACTGCTAAGGAAAAGCACATGTCATTCTGTTTCTGCTTTTTACCCTTCTAGAGCAGAAGTCTTTGTTAGGACCAAATTTTCCTTCCTCTCCTCCCCTCCCCTCCCCTCCCCTCCCCTCCCCTCCCCTCTCCCCCCTTTCCTACAAAAGCTGAGGCAGAGGTGCTAATGAAAGAAACCTTTTTTTTTTGAGAGCCATGCTTTTAGTTGGAAGTGTATTCTGGACTCCCTTTGATCAGTTCACCATTAATTCTAACTCAAACTGATACTTACCCACAAAGCTCAGAGAAACAAGGAAATATGAGTTCAACATTTACCATTTTCTTTTTTCCCATGTTTGTCACTGGCTTGTAAATTGGATTTTTTTAAAAAACATCTGTCTTTCTACGAAGATTATTTAAGATAAAGGGAAGTGCAAAACTTCTTCCTGGGACACCCTTATCTGTTTATCCAGGGTGTCTTGATACACTAACAGCTAAAGTGGTTTTTTTTTGTTTGCTTTGGGTTTTGGGGGAGGGCATTTGAAAAAATAGTAAAAAAAAAAAAAAAAAAAAATTCTAATTAGCTTTTTTTTTTTTTTTTTTTTTTTTTGGCGGTACGCGGGCCTCTCACTGTTGTGGCCTCTCCCGTTGCGGAGCACAGGCTCCGGACGCGCAGGCTCAGCGGCCATGGCTCACGGGCCCAGCCGCTCCGCGGCATGTGGGATCTTCCCAGACTGGGGCACGAACCCGTGTCCCCTGCATCGGCAGGCGGACTCTCAACCACCGCGCCACCAGGGAAGCCCTAGCTTTTTTTTTTAAGCTACATTAAAAAAATACAGTACAGTCTGTTCCAGTGTTCACTTCTCTGAGTTTAGACATATAGTTTTGTCACCACCACTACAATCAAGACAGAACATTTGCATCACCCCTAACATTCCCTCTTGTTTTGTTGTCATCCTGCCTGCTCCCAGTCTCTGTGTTCTGTTCCTATACTTTTGCCTCTTCCTGAACTGGATTTTAAATGATTGTAGGAGGCAGCAGTGGAAGAGTTAATGTGCTGTCTTGTACTTGAGCATAATTTGTCCTGATACCTACTTGAGAAAAGATATTCCATGATATCTACAGGCAGATATATGTGCTCTACCATGTATCTGTGAAAGTTTTCTGTTAAATAAGAACTCTCTAGCATAAATGAATAACATTGAGTATACTTACAGGTTTGCATAGATTTAAAAATTGTGCTTCTGTTCCCTGGAGCCATGGTGTTAATTGGTTTATTAGTCAGGTGGAGTGGAAAGCCTGAGGTCAGGACAGTTGTCCTTGAACATGTAAATGAAGAGCGGATAATCACTGTGTGTTACTGTTTGGGCTTATTTTATCTTTAATGGGTGATTCAGAGTCCTCATTAATATTTAGAGCAGTGACTGCTGGCCTCCAACCTGCTCATTATCTTCAGAACTTTAAATAAAATACTTGATTTCTACCCAAGACAGCAGTTATGGGAAGCCTTTTACTTCTTCTTGTCTCATGAACACAGCTGTTGACCTCTCAATCCTTATTTCAAACAAGAAAAATTTCTGGTAACGTTGGGCTTCTTCAACTCGTATTTATGGCTGAAAATTCATAGTCGGGTATCTGGGGAAAGCACATCTCGGCCGAGTATATGAGGGGACACATTAGAGCAATGAAGCTAAGGACAGGGAGGACATCAGTTTGGTGTTAGGTTTGTGTTTTGCGAGAAAACTAGTCCTGAAGAGTTTTTCACATTTTATACCATTGGTTATTAATGCATTTCCCCCTCCCCTATCACAGTTATCACAGTTCCTTACACTCTTGCCTTCCTTGCCCTCCCCCCCAGGAAGGGGGGTGCTTGGTGAGAAACAATGGTTTCCAACCAGTGTTTTATTTTGAAAAAATTTCAAGTATAAAGAAGAGTTGAAAGGATAGTATGATCAACACCTGTATGTCTCGTACATCTGTCCAACCCCCGGTTAGCGTTTTGCCCCATTTACATTTCACTTTTCCCCTGTATGTGTGCCTTTGAATCTACACACACAGACACATCTTTCTCCTTTACCATTTAAAGGTAAAAGGCCATCATACCATAAAACATAAACCCCTGAACATTTCACCATATATCTTGTTTCAAAAAGCCTTTCTCCTGCATAACTGCAATACTGTTGCCACACACAAATTTAACATTAAGTCAGTCATATCATCTAGCTTGCAGTCCACATTGAAATGTCCCCATGGCTTTGGAATGTTCCTTATTTCTGGTAGTTTTCTTCCAGGATCCAGTCAAGGTCTTTGTCTTTCATTGGCTTGTCATGCCTCTGTACTTTCACTTAATCTGAACAGTCTCCCAGCATTTTTTGGTTTTTTCATTCATGATATTGACATTTTTGAAGAGTCCAAGCAGCTTTCTTAAGAACGCCTCATATTCTGGATTTTTCTGGCTGTTTCTTTGGATTAGATTCAAGTTGAATTTTTTTGTTTTGGCAAGAGGACGACAGAGGCGCTGCTGTGTCTTTCCCACTACATCACAGCTGGAGGGACAAAATGACACTTGGTTCTTATCAGTAATGCTAAGAATGGTAAGGTGGTGTCAGATATTTCCATTGTAAAAGTGTCCTTTTCCCTTTGTAAATTAGAAAGTCATTCTTGTGATATTTTGAGCACTTGTGATCACTCTATTCCTCAACAGCCTTTCCCCCTATGGTTTTAGCCTCCATTGGTGATCCTTTTCTAATTCAGTGATTACATTAGTGGTCGCCTAATAGTGGTTTTCTCATTCTACCGTTTTTTCTGCACGTATTAGCTGGTTTTCTTCTGTAACAGAGCTCCCACTTTTCCCCTCTCTTTTTCTGAGTATCACCATGGACATCCAGGGTGATTTTCCGTGTAGAGAGAATGGGACTTCTCCTGACTGAGCTGCCTTTGGATACTATTTTTGCCATGACGTTGCTTAAAACGCCAGTGCATGGAATTAACCGTCCTTTCCCCCGTAACAATGTAAGCATGTGTCTGATAAATACATTTCCGTATCAGCCAACTCTTCTGTGGGACCAAGTCATATAACATGAGTTATGTGCTAATGAGGATTGAGAAACTCATAGGCTTTTCTGTTTCTTTTTTCCCTTTTGCTACCTCAATTTACGTTAACCTGCACCTGTCAGTCCATGTAGCTCATATATGTCATAGCATCTAACGGTAGGAGGAAGGACATGTAATGTCAAAAAGAAGGAGGAAAGGAGACGATCAGAAGAGATAAGAGTATGCATTTACCTCAGTGCTTATTGAATATTCAATTGTATCTTCATGTAGCTCTCAGTAGACCAGCATAGAATTCAGTTCAAGATTGGTACCTGGGCATTGTCTCAGGTAGGCCATATTTAGATAGCAGAGCCTCTCGTACTCTTGGCCAAGTTAAAGATTCAAAAGGTTTTGGAGATCAGCCTTGTATGTTCCCATCGGAAATCACTTTTGTCCACCCTTCTTTACAAACTCCTTTAGGCATACATATTTTAGTCTCAACTAATAGATGATCTTGAGCTGTTTCCTCTTTGAGCCTTTTCTCATCTGTAACATCAGGTGAAACATTATCTCAAGAGTTACTTCTCCCCAGGTTTCTTTGATTTTATATGCTGAGTGTTGTAAATGGAGAAGGCAGAAAGGGATATGGAGTACTGTGTATACTTTAAAGCTGGGTCATTATCAGCCAAGTCTTACCTGATCTTCTGGGTAACAATTCTTGTAACAGAGATACAAGATACAGAAAACAGTCTTATATGTACGGCGTGGCCTTTCACGTGAGACCACCTGTTCTCTGAATAGAAGTAGCATAGACTGAGAACAAGATGTGAAAAACATTGTGTGGAGCCTCATATAAATAATCCCTGGTGCCCCTACACTATAGTTTCCTCAACAACTCAAAGGTAAGACACAAGGATCTTATGTCTAAGATGACCAAAATGCCACCTTCCTTCTGTTGTATTGGTTACATGCAGGTTTCGTATAATTTTATAGCAGATTTTTTATCACTCATTTGATTTTCATAAAAATTGGGATTGTTTGGAAGAAGAGTCATTAATATTCTTTACAACTTTTTCTTGTTCCTCCTTTTATGTTCGTTGCTAGTGTAGACTTCTCTCTTACGTAAAATATTCCACTGATGCCCTTGGTAGATTTAGTGGTTGTTAAAGAAATCGTAATAACAGCTCAGGGAACAGTCAGGAACTGCCTGTCCTATACGGTCTGACCCTGGCTAACCATTCTCTTTGTAGTTCTAAATCTTTGTGTACAGACTGTAATTCACAAAACAGTTTTGATCAATTTGAATTCAGCAAATCTTTCCAAACACTAGGGCTTTTTACAATCAGGGCCAGAAAAGTTGGGTTGTCAGCTATCAATGCTATAACCTATTAACAGTGGCAGCGATATTGAAAGGGTTATTTGGATTTATGAAGGGAATATTTTACTAGTGAAAACAGCAGATGAAAATGGCCAGGAAGGAGAGATTAACCTTTTTAAAAAATCTGTGGTTTGTCCCCAGTATTTTCCATAAATTTCTGTCAATAAGAATGTTTGGAAATTCTATCCATGCATATGAATGCATGCAATATTTCTGAATTTACTTACTATTTTTCTTTGAAATGGGCAGGAACTCTACTAAAGAAATGAAAACATACACTCACACATGTACACACACACGCGCACACACACACACACACACACACACACACTCTTGTACTAGCTGACTGCCTTAACCTTGCTTTGGTTAATGATTTACCATGAATAAATAAATTTCTGTTATTTGTCATGAAATACATTGCATAGAGTTTCTATTTGAAAAGCAACCTGATTTCAAATCAGGGTCTACGATTTTAGCGTGTTCCCTTGTTACTTCCAGTTTGGGCTTTTTTAATTTATCAGTCCTTTCTCTTTCCTCTCTCCACAATATGTAAGTATATTTTTAGCTTACAATTTTAAAAATTGAGGTATAATTGACATATAACATGGTATAAGTTTAATGTACAACCTTAAAAATTTTTAATTGAGGTATAATTGACGTATAAGATTTTATAGTTTAATGTACAACGTGTTGATTTGACACTTACACTGCAATATGAGTACCACCCAAGTGTTAGCTGACACCTCTCTCACGTCACAGAATTACCGTTTCTCTTTTGTTTTTGTTTTTGTTTTTTTTGTGGTACGCGGGCCTCTCACTGTTGTGGCCTCTCCCATTGCGGAGCACAGGCTCTGGACGTGCAGGCTCAGCGGCCATGGTTCACGGGTCCAGCCGCTCCACGGCATGTGGGATCTTCCCAGACTGGGGCACGAACCTGTGTCCCCTGCATCGGCAGGCGGACTCTCAACCACTGTGCCACCAGGGAAGCCCCCGTTTCTCTTTTGTGGTGAGAACAATTGAGATCGAGTCTCTTAGCAACTTTGAAGTTTATAATACAGTATTGTTGACTAAAATCACTGTGCTGTGTATTAGATCTCCAAGACTTATTTATCTACTAGCTGTAAGTGGATAATCTCCCCAATTCCCCTACCCTCAGCCTCTAATAACCACCATTCTACTCTGTTTTGGGGAGTTCAGCTTTTTAGATTCCACATATAAGTGATACCATACATATCTGTCTTTCTCTGAGTTATCTCACTTAGCATAACACCCTCAAGGTCCTTCTTTATTGTCAAAAATGGCAAGATTTCCTGCTTTCTCATGGCTGAATGAATGGTATTCTACTGTATATATGCACACCACATCTTTTTTTATCCATTCATCCATTGACAGACACTGAGGTTGTTTCCAAGTCTTGGTTATTGTGAATAATGCTGCAGTGAACATGGGAGTACAGATATTTCTTCAATATCCTGTTTTCGTTTCCTTTGCATATATACCTAGAAGTGTAGTTGCTGGATCTCATGGTAGATCTATTTTTAATTTTTTGAGGAACCTCCGTAATGTTTTCCATGATGGCTAAACCAATTTACATTCCCACCAACAGTGCACAAGGGTTCCCTTTTCTCCAGCCTCACCAATGCTCATCTCTTGTCTTCTTGATGATAACCATTCTAACAGGTGTGAAACGACATCGCATTTCTCTGTCCACAACGTGTTAACCAATGAAGCCCTTCTCTACCAGTCGGTAATTGAACAGGCCTACCGTAGCTTCTCGGCTGCTGTGTTGTAGAGGATAGCTGCCTGCCTGTTAGGTGCCCTGTAGCATTTAGTTAATCACAGTGGACCCATGTTGGTTTCTTAGTTTCGACACATGAACCCTGGCCATGTACGGTGTTAACGTTCGGGCAAGGTTTCTCAATCTTGGCACTACTGACGCTTTGGCCTGGAAGATTCTTTGTTGTAGGGGGCTGTTCTGTGCATTGTTGGATGTTTAGCAGGATCCCGACCTGTCTCTGTACCCCAGTTGTGACAACCAAAAACGTCTCTAGACGTTGTCAGGTGTCCTCTGAGGCACAGAATTGTCTCTGACCTCGAGCACGGCTGCCTGCCTGTGAGGTTCCCTTCAGGCCCCCAGTATAGATTTTGCATCTTCCTACATTTTAAGCCAGATCATTCTAAATATACCCTCCAAATCCAGGAATAGACTGTGGGTTAGCCTTTTGCGTGTGATACTGTAACAGACAAACCAACAGAGGCCAGTTACTTTAAAAACTATTTAAAAGTAAATTGGGCGTTTGAGAACGTACTTATTTTGTCTTCGGTTCCTTAGACAACCCTTATGAGCTTTTTTCTTTTTTTTTTTTTCTCTTCAGGATGAGTAGGCAGTATTTTTTTTTATTCTAACCTCATTCAGATACTACAATCCTTCCTTTTAATTATCGTGATCACAGTTTAATTCCCACCCATCATTCAATTCAGCAAACCTTCATGGAAGGTGTAGAAACATAGTTCCTGTCTTTAAATAACCTGCAACCTAGGAGAGAAACAAAGGAGGTTTAGACAAGTATTGTTTCCAGAGCAAAAAGTGGTTCCTTTTTATCATCTGAGAACTACTGGGTACAGTCTCTTACACAATGTTTACTTTTCTCTATACTAAGTTTTTTCAGTTTATTAAGGATTGACGTGGTTTTTCAAAAGCCTGACAATTGCGATGTCAGTTACCGTCTCTTAAAAATATGTTGTATGTGTTTTTAGCAGTTGGAGTGTGGGGCTTGCTGAGAAACCTTGCCATTGCATTTCTTCTGTGGCCATGAACTGATACTGTTAGCCTGAGAGAAAAGTAAATATTCAGGTTGACACCCTGGTAGCCATTCAGAGCCTGGCCCTTGAGTTCCTAAGGGCTTATGGAAGGCACAACGGGAAAGAAACCCAAAAGTTATTCTGAACCCTGGCAAATCCCCTAACTCCCAACTTGCCCCGTAATGTCCTTTGAAATTATTATATTGGTAATTACATCCCTTGGCTAGAAATTCCAGATACTGAGATTCTGGGATTCCTTTAACTGTCTGGGGGTTTTTTGGTTTTTTTAAATATTTATTTTTTTACTTTGGCTGCGCCGGGTCTTAGTTGTGGCACACGGGCTCTTCATTGCATCCTGCCGGCTCTTAGTTGCAGCATGCGGGATCTTTAGTTGCGTCACGTGGAGTTCTTAGTTGCAGCTTGCGGACTTTTAGTTGCGGCATGCATGCAGGATTCAGTTCCCTGACTGGGGATCGAACCCGGGCCCCCTGCATTGGGAACGTGGAGTCTTACTCACTGGACCACCAGAGAAGTTCCCCCTTTGACTGTCTTTGTATGTTGTTAAGATGACATCTGTATAAAGCCACCCTGCCATATGCTGTAAGGCGGCAGCAGTAATTACAGTGGATTCCTTCCCTAGCCTCCATGCTGTGGGTAGTTGCTGACGAGAGGACCAAGAGAGAAGGAGTGGAGATGCAAGATACTTGCGTACTGTGGCTGTCACAGTGGAAGGAGCTGTGATATCCCTGCTTTGTGTGTGCACGCCATAAAAGAGAAAAGAGGAGGCATTGCCCAAAACAAACAACAAAACCCAGGGCTAAATGGCCCGTTCTAAGAGTTTTTGCTTAGATGGTTTGAAACTGGCATTTAGGGGCAGGGGCAAGGGCAAGGTCATCCTTGATAGCAAGAGAAGCTATCTGAGACCTATATGTAGGTCAGCAGATAATGGTACCTACAAGGATGATCTCAATCCATTGCCACCATACCTGTCTTTTGACCTCAGCAACTTCCTGTCATTCCAAACTAACCTATTTATTTTTTTCTAGAATGATCAAAATGTAATTTTAGCTGGGTTTTAGTTCCAGTTGTTTTAGCTCTTTAGAGACGCTTGCCTGATTTTTTAATTCTTCCCTTCTTTATCGCCGGACAAAAGGAGAGGGAATATAACACTAGGATACAGAATGGTTTGTAGTACACATGAAAGATCGAAACAGAATGAGAATGTGAATCCCCATATCTTGTCTTCAGTGCTGTCAGTTGGCATAGCCGAGTGGTTTTAAAAGAGCCAGAATGATGGACCTTGCGTCTGTGGAGGTGGGAAGAACCTTGAGAATTTGCAGCCTTTAAGCACAGGAGAATCTATGGTATTTTGAAAGAGGAGAACATTCTCTAGCTTCCCTTGGTAATGCACACTAGTGCTTTAACAACTTTCATTATCAGGAAACGCTTCCGTATGAGTTACAGCCTAAATCCTTCTTGTTCTGTCCTCAGTGGAGAAATCGAACAGCTGGTCACAGGCCTCCATGGCAGAGCCGTTCACATAATTGAAAACTGTTATTAAATCGCCCCTTCAGCCACTCTGTCTTGCACAGCCTCGTGTTTTTTGGGTGTTTTTTAATGACTAAATAATCCCAGTTCCCTTAAACTGTTCTCATAGGTCTTTCAAACCCTTTAATTATCGCTCTGCCTTTCTGCCAAGCCTTCTCTAAGTTCTGGGTCAGCTATAGCCACCAGAACTAGACACCGTTTTCTAAGAAGGCTTTGAACAGTACTTAGGGTAATGTGATCATTTCTTCACACTATACTTGCTATGCCTTTATTATACATCACAGACGTGGTCTTTTTTTTTCCCCCTTTATTTTGGACACCTACCTTTGTTGCTGACCCATGGTCAGATTTTTTTCTGTCTTCCGGAATGAATAGAAGCTTTCTGTTAATATTCTGCTTTCTGTATTAAGCCTGAATTCTTTCTTTGTAGCATGTCTTTGAATCTATCATTAAACAAACTATCATTTAAACCTAAGTCAGGGAAATAGATATAGGTCCAGATTAGGCAACAATAAACCCCGTGTTTTAAATTGGAATGAATTAGCAATGCTTTTCAATTTGCTGTCTTTCGTTGATGGTTTTTGTCCTAGCTCGAAAGGGTTATTTTGATAAATTTAGTTTCTAGACCAGTGGAGCGAGAGATTGTTATAGGACATATCGTAGCCGAAACTTGCTGTTGTTTTGACACAGTCTCTCACTGTATCTTTGTTTACAAGATGGAGAAACACATTCAGTAGAGACTAAATAATAATATAACTGGAAAGAGTCACAGTCCAACAAGCAGAGAGGGCTGGATTCTGGATTTGTGTTGACCAGAGGTGCAGTCTGTGGAGTGCGGCCCATGTGTGACCTTGGCCTGTTTGATATTCACTAGTGACTTTTTGGTGAAGACAGAACACATATTTTAAGATGTAAAACTTACACAGAGTTGGGAAGAATGGCTAATTCATTGGCTGTAAGAGTCAGGATTCTTAAAGATATAGATGAGATTATACAGTGGGCTAAAACTAACAGAAAAGTCCTTGACAGAAGTGGAAGGAAACAAATCCCAAATGAACAAGTACAAAATGGAGGAATCACTGAAAACAGCCAACTGCATTTCTTATCATGCCCAACAGTGCATTAGTACCTTCTGTTCACAAGCCTTATAACTTAAAAAAAATGATAAATGTCCTGGGATCACTGAGTAATTAGTGTGGGAAACTCTGAGGTCCAATAAGGTTTAATGTGTTTCTTTACTGACAACCATCTCAGCTTTTAGTATGTTAACGTGCATTAAGAATTTTAAGAGACAGATATAATGTGCAATGTGTCCTTAATTAATCTGACCTTCTCTTCGTGAAACATTTTGCTGGATCATTGATCTGCTGGACACACTGGGAAACACTGACCCAGAGATTTTAGTTGAGTAGAAACCCTGTGTGAGCCTGTAGTACAGAACAAAAGAAAGTCATCCAGTTATACTGTCCAGAGAAATGGAGGTACCATTCACAGCAGATCATAGTTGGAAAATAGTTTTCTAAAGGACAATGGCAAGCCAAGCCATGTCATATGAGGAAGAAATAAAAGGAATAGGGATGAAGAGGCACGGACAGACATGACAGCTCTGGTAAAAGATTTAAAGGGATTTGTGAAGGCTGAGAACTTCTGGGTTTCTGGTCAAACATATAATGATAATGACAATAACAACAGCAAACACTGACATGGCTATTGTTACGTGCCAGACATTGTTCCAGGTGCCTTTCATTTAAAGCTTAAAGCAACCCTACGAGGTAGGTGCTATTAATAGTTCCATTTCATGGCAGAGGAAAATTAATACACAGAAAGATAAAGTTATTTACCCAAGGTAACACAGTCAGTGGCAAAGCTGGGACTTGAACGCTTGTGGTTGGACTCTGGAGCCTGTGCTCCTATTGGCTATGCTGGTGGATTTCAGCTCGGTGTGACGAAGCACTTTTGACAGGGGTGCCTGTACACAAACGTTCAGGGTCATCCATTTGCTCCCTCGCACGGGTGGTATTTATATAGCGGCTATAAGAACACACTGCCATTGGATAAGTTTGAACCCGGTGACTGCTGAGAGTCTTACAGCTCTGTGGTGCCGTTCCAAAAGTATGAATTCACCTCCACGGCCCCTTTTATCTTCAGATTCTATAATTCTTTTTTAATTTTTAAGCAAATTTTCACAAAGTACCTCTGTGATGGCACTCTACACAGAGAGAAGTGCTCAACAAAAGCTTTTGATCAGTAGCTTGAGTTGATACCATTTTGCAGCTAGGAAATTCAAGGTTAAACAGCTCATTATGATGGTGTTAAATTTATAATCAGGGGTAACGAGTGGAGTACTTCTGAAGTAGTGTTACAAGCCAAATGACCTGTCGGTCCAGATCCTACTATTCGGTTGGCCAAAGAGTTCATTTGCGCTTTTTGTCTAAAGTGTGAATAGATTCCTTATTAGCAATCCACATTCCAAGAGAAGCAACATGGGTTTGCAATTCACATACTCATTACTTGTATGATACTAAATATCCCATCATGTATTCAGTGCAAATTGGTCTCAGAATAGGTAGTGCCCTTTGGTTGGCTCTTGGCAAAAGCAAATGAAAATTGTCTCTGGAGAAAGCACTTTCATTCTAGGGCTCAAAGTATCTCCAGAAAATACTTTTAAGGTTATTATAGTTCATAGTAAAGAGAATTAAGCCCACAAGAAACTAAAGTGACTGAGAACCAGCAGAAATAACAGACCCCTGAAGCAGACCCGCAATAATTTCATATCTTGGAATCATTAGAAAGAGAGGATTTTTTTAAACTATGTATATACTCTGTCAAAAAAATAAGAAACAACATTGAAAATTATCTTTAGGGAACCACAGACTATAGAAGTGACTTTAAAAATGACCAAATAGGGCTCCCCCGGGCAGCTGACGTGAACCTGGTCTCCTCAGGACCCGCTGGGGCTTTGGCTTCTGGAACACATGGGGTTGAGTCCATGCTGATAGCCCAGGGGCTTCAGGACAACACGGGGTCGAGTCCATGCTAATGGGAGCCAAGTCTCCTCAGGACTTGCTGGGGCTTGGGCTTTGGCTTTGGGACATTGTGGGGTCCAGTTCACGCTGGGAGGAGCCCCGTCTCCTCAAGACTTGCCAGGAGGTGGTGTGGCTGAAGGAAAAGGTAATCCACAGGACCCAAGACATGGTACCTACTAACATACTCTTCCCACGGTGCCTCTTAATACCATGTGGACTACTACAAGGGAAATAAGTATCACAACTTTGGCTGAACTTGGTCTGGCCGTGTGGCTGACAGGGTCTTGGTGCTCCGGCCAGGTGTCAGGCCTGTGCCTCTGAGGTGGGGGAGCTGAGTTCAGGACATTGGTCCACCAGAGACCTCCTGGCTCCATGTAATATCAAATGGCGAAAATCTCCCAGAGATCTCCATCTCAATGCTAAGACCCAGCTCCACTCAACAACCAGCAAGCTACAGTGCTGGACACCCCATGCCAAACAACTAGCAAGACAGAAACAACCCCACCCATTAGCAGATAGGCTGCCTAAAATCATAATAAGGTCACAGGCACCCCAAAACACACCACGGGGCGCGGTCCTGCCCACCAGAAAGACAAGATCCAGCCTCATCCACCAGAACACAGGCACCAGTCCCCTCCACCAGGAAGCCTACACAAGCCACTGAACCAACCTTAGCCACTGGGGGCAGACACCAAAAACAAAAGGAACTACGAACCTGCAACCTGTGAAAAGGAGACCCCAAACACAGTAAGTTAAGCAAAATGAGAAGACAGAGAAATACACAGCAGATGAAGGAGCAAGATAAAAACCCAGCAGACCTAACAAATGAGGAGGAAATTGGCAGTCTACCTGAAAAAGAATTCAGAGTAATGAGAGGAAGGATGACCCAAAATCTTGGAAATAGAATGGAGAAAATACAAGAAACTTTTAACAAGGACCTAGAAGAACGAAAGAGCAAACAAACAATGATGAACAACGCAATACATGAAATTAAAAATTCTCTAGAAGGGATCAATAGCAGAATAACTGAGGCAGAAGAACGGATAAGTGACCTGGAAGATAAAATAGTGGAAATAACTACCGCAGAGCAGAATAAAGAAAAAAGAATGAAAAGAATTGAGGACAGTCTCAGAGACCACTGGGACAACATTAAATGCACCAACATTCGAATTATAGGGGTCCCAGAAGAAGAAGAGAAAAAGAAAGGGACTGAGAAAATATTTGAAGAGATTATAGTTGAAAACTTCCCCAATATGGGAAAAGAAATAGTCAGTCAAGTCCAGTAAGCACAGAGTCCCATAGGGGATAAATCCAAGGAGAAACACGCCAAGACACATATTAAACAAACTATCAAAAATTAAATGCAAAGAAAAAATATTAAAAGCAGCAGGAGAAAAGCAACAAATAACATACGTGGGAATCCCGATAAGGTTAACAGCTGATCTTTCAACAGAAACTCTGCAAGCCAGAAGGGAGTGGCAAGACATGTTTAAAGTGATGAAAGGGAAAAAGCTACAACCAGGATTAGTCTACCCAGCAAGGATCTCATTCAGATTCAACAGAGAAATTAAAACCTTTACAGACAAGCAAAAGCTAAGAGAATTCCGCACCACCAAACCAGCTATACAACAAACACTAAAGGAACTTCTCTAGGCAGGAAACACAAGAGAAGGAAACGACCTACAATAACAAACCCCAAACAATTAAGAAAATGGTAATAGGAACATACATATCGATAATTACCTTAAATGTAAATGCTACAACCAAAAGACATAGACTGGCTGAATGGATACAAAAACGAGACCCATATATATGCTGTCTACACGAGACCCACGTCAGACTTAGGGACACATACAGACTGAAAGTGAGGGGATGGAAAAGATATTCCATGCAAATGGAAACCAGAAGAAAGCTGGAGTAGCAATTCTCATATCAGACAAAATAGACTTTAAAAGGAAGACTATTACAAGACACAAAGAAGGACACTACACAATGATCAAGGGATCAATCCAAGAAGAAGACATAACAATTGTAAATATTTATGCATCCAACACAGGAGCACCTCAATACATAAGGCAAATGTTAACAGCCATAAAAGGGGCAATCGACAGTAATGCAATCATAGTAGGGGACTTTAACACCCCACTTTCACCAATGGACAGATCATCCAAAATGAAAATAAATAAGGAAACACAAGCTTTAAATGATACATTAAACAAGATGGACTTAATTGATATTTATAGGACATTCCATCCAAAAACAACAGAATACACATTCTTCTCAAGTGCTCATGGAAATTCTCCGGGACAGATCATATCTTGGGTCACAAATGAAGCCTTGGTAAATGTAAGAAAATTGAAATCGTATCACGCATCTTTTCCAACCATAATGCTGTGAGACTAGATATCAATTACAGGAAAAAACCTGTAGAAACTACAAAAACATGGAGGCTAAACAATACACTACTAAATAACCAAGAGATCACTGAAGAAATCAAAGAGGAAATCAAAAAATACCTAGAAACAAATGACAATGAAAACACGACAACCCAAAACCTATGGGATGCAGCAAAAGCAGTTCTAAGAGGAAAGTTTGTAGCAATACATTCCTACCTCAAGAAACAAGAAACATCTGAAATAAACAGTCTAACCGGGGCTTCCGTGGTGGCACAGTGGTTGAGATTCTGCCTGCCGATGCAGGGGACACGGTTTCGTGCCCCAGTCCAGGAAGATCGCACATGCCAGGGAGCAGCTGGGCCCGTGAGCCACGGCCCTGAGCCTGCGCGTCCGGGGCCTGTGCTCCGCAACGGGAGAGACCACAACAGTGAGAGACCCGCGTACCCCAAAAAAAACAATCTAACCTTACACCTAAAGCAGTTACAGAAAGGAGAACCAAAAAACCCCAAAGTTAACAGAAGGAAATAAATCATAAAGATCAGATCAGAAATAAATGAAAAAGAAATGAAGGAAACAGTAGCAAAGATCAATAAAACTAAAAGCTGGTTCTTTGAGAAGATAAAATCGATAAACCATTTGCCAGACTCATCAAGAAAAAAAGAAGACTCAAATCAATAGAATTAGAAATGAAAAAGAAGTAACAACTGACACTGCAGAAATATAAAGGATCATCAGAGATTACTACAAGCAACTCTATGCCAATAAAATGGACAACCTGGAAGAAATGGACAAATTCTTAGCAAAGCACAACATTCCGAGACTGAACCAGGAAGAAATAGAAAATATAAACAGACCAGTCACAAGCACTGAAATTGAGACTGTGATTAAAAATCTTCCAACGAACAAAAGTCCAAGACCAGATGGCTTCACAGGCGAATTCTATCAAACATTTAGAGAAGAGCTAACACCTATCCTTCTCAAGCTCTTACAAAATATAGCAGAGGGAGGAACACTCCTGAACTCATTCTATGAGGCCACCATCACACTGATACCAAAACGAGACAAGGATGTCACAAAGAAAACTACAGGCCAATATCACTGATGAACATAGATGCAAAAATCCTCAACAAAATACTAGCAACCTGAATCCAACAGCACATTAAAAGGATCATACACCATGATCCAATGGGGTTTATCCCAGTAATGCAAGGATTCTTCAGTATACACAAATCAGTCTATCTGATACACCATATTAACAAATTGAAGGAGAAAAACCATATGGTCATCTCAGTAGATGCAGAAAAACTTTCGACAAAACCCAGCACCCATTTATCATAAAAACCCTCCAGAAAGTAGGCACAGAGGGAACTTGCCTCAACATAATAAAGGCCATATATGACAAACCCACAGCCAGCATTATGCTCAATGGTGAAAAAGTGAAACCATTTCCTCTGAGGTCAGGAACAAGACAAAGATGTCCACTCTCACCACTCTTATTCAACATAGCTTTGGAAGTCCTAGCTACGGCATTCAGAGAAGAAAAAGAAATAAAAGGAATCCAAATCAGAAAAGAAGTAAAGCTGTCACTGTTGGCAGATGACATGATCCTATACATAGAGAATCCTAAAGATGCTACCAGAAAACTACTAGTGCTAATCAATTAATTTGGTAAAGTAACAGCATACAAAATCAATGCACTAATGATGAAAAATCTGAAACAGAAATTAAGGAAACACTCCCAGTTCCCATTGCAACAAAAAGAATAAAACACCTAGGAATAAACCTACCTGAGGAGACAAAAGACCTGTATGCTGAAAACCATAAGACACTGATGAAAGAAATTAAAGATGATACAAACAGACGGAGAGATATACCATGTTCTTGGATTGCAAGAGTCAACATTGTGGAAATGACTCTACTACCTAAAGCAATCTACAGATTCAGTGCAATCCCTATCAAACTACCAATGGCATTTTTCACAGAACTAGAACAAAAAATTTCACAATTTGTATGGAAACACAAAAGACCGCGAATCGCCAAAGCAATCTTTAGAACGAAAAATGGAGTTGGAGGAATCAGGCTCCTGGACTTCAGACTATCCTACAAAGCTACAGTAATCAAGGCACTATGGTACTGGCACAAAAACAAATACAGATCAATGGAACAGGGTCAAAAGCCCAGAGGTAAACCCATGCAGATATGGTCACCTTATTTTTGATAAAGGAGGCAAGACTATACAATGGAGAAAAGACAGCCTCTTCAGGAAGTGGTGCTGGGAAACCTGGACAGCTACATGTTAAAGAATGAAATTAGAACACTTCCTAACACCATACCCAAAAATAAACTCAAATTGGATTAAAGACCTAAATATAAGGCCAGACACTATCAAACTCTTAGAGGAAAACAGAGGCAGAACACTCTATGACATAAATCACAGCAAGATCCTTTCTGACCCACCTCCTAGAGAAATGGAAATAAAAACAAAGATAAACAAATGGGACCTAATGAAACTTAAAAGCTTTTGCACAGCAAAGAAAGCATAAACAAGAAGGAAAGGCAACCCTCAGAATGGGAGAAAATATTTGTGAATGAAGCAACTGACAAAGGATTAATCTCCAAAATTTATAAGCAGCTCGTGCAGCTCAATAACAGAAAAACAAACAACCCAATCCAAAAATGGGCAGAAGACCTAAATAGACATTTCTCCAAAGAAGACATACAGATTGCCAACAAACACATGAAAGGATGCTCAACATCACTAATCATTAGAGAAATGCAAATCAAAACTACATTGAGGTATCACCTCACACCAGTCAGAGTGGCCATCATCAAAAAATCTAGAAACAATAAATGCTGGAGAGGGTGTGGAGAAAAGGGAACCCTCTTGCACTGTTGGTGGGAATGTAAATTGATACAGCCACTATGGCGAACAGTATGGAGGTTCCTTAAAAAACTAAAAATAGAATTACCATATGATCCAAGAATCCCACTACTGGGCATATACCCTGAGAAAACCATAATTCAAGAAGAGTCATGTACCAAAATGTTCATTGCAGCTCTATTTACAATAGCCAGGACATGGAAACAACCTAAGTGCCCATCATCGGATGAATGGATAAAGAAGATGTGGCACATATATTCAATGGAATATTACTCAGCCATAAAAAGAAACGGAATTGAGTTATTTGTAGTGAGGTGGATAGACCTAGAGTCTGTCATACAGAGTGAAGTCAGAAAGAGAAAAACAAATACCGCATGCTAACACATATATATGGAATCAAAAAAAAATGGTTCTGAAGAACCTAGGGGCAGGACAGAAATAAAGACACAGATGTAGAGAATGGAGTCGAGGACACAGGGAGGGGGAAGGGTAAGCTGGGAAGAAGCGAAAGAGTGGCATGGACATATATACACTACCAAGTATAAAATAGATAGTTGGTGGGAAGCAGCCGCATAGCACAGGGAGATCAGCTCGGTGCTTTGTGACCACCTAGAGGGGTGGGATAGGGAGGGTGGGAGGGAGATGCAAGAGGGAGGAGATATGGGGATAGATGTATATGTATAGCTGATTCACTTTGTTATACAGCAAAACTAACACACCATTGTAAAGCAATTATACTCCAATAAAGATGTTAAAAAAAATGACCAAATACAACTTATAGATACTAAAAAGTACAATAATCAAAATTTAAAACTTAATGTATGGGCTTACAGTAGACTGGATGCTGCTAAGGAGAGAACTAGATACCCAGGCAGTAGGGCAGAAGGAAGTATTGGGAATGAAGCACAGAAAGACCGAAAATAGAGGAAAACTAAGGAAAGCCTGTTCGGAGAAATGGAGGTTAGATTGAGAAAGTCTACCATTTACCTAATAGGTTTCTGTAAGCAGAGGAGAGAGGGAATGGAGAAGAGGCAGTATTTGTTGAGATCATGACTGAGAAGATTCCAGAGCTGACTAAAGAGTCAAACCCACAGTTTCATGAAGCCCCATGAATCCTAAAAAGTATCAATAAAATCCTAGAAGTACAGTACAAGACAGGAAAAGGACAGATGACCTTCAAGGAACCAACAGCTTCACAGCTGACTTATCAACAGTTAGCAGCAGAGAAAGTGAGATAAAGGTGGAATGATATTTCAGCGTGCTGAAACAAAATCAAAACAAAACAAAACACAGCAACGAAAACAAAAAAACCCTTTCAATCTAAAAATCTATACCCAGTGAGGATAGCAATCAGGAATGTGCATAGAAAAAGAGACTTTCAGGCAAACAGAATCAGAGAGATTAGCCATCAACAGACACTTAACAAAAGGAAATACTGAAGGATACACTTTGGCAGAACTGATCCCAGATGGGAGATTTGAGATGAAGGACGCAATGAGAAACAAACTCCCCAAAAGTGGTCAATATATGGGTCAATCTAACAGTATAAAAACACGAAACACGGTCTTGTAGGGTTAAAAACAACATATAATTAAAATGTTGACTGTGGTAACATACCAATCAAGTGATGGATAAGTAATATTTTGAATTTTCTAAAATCTGTACTCGCTGGGAAGAATGGTATTTATTTAACTTAGACTCCGAAAGAGAGAACTAGAGACAGACAGACAGACAGAAAAGCAGCAGGCCACCATGAAAACAGCACTAGACCAGGAGGTTTGGATGCTAGTATCAGCTCTGCTGCCAGGGAGTTAGTTGTCTGGCCTTTGAAAAAGCCACTTCGCTCATCTACATCTCAGCTGTCTTGTCTGTAAAATGAAGCTTTGGGACCAGATGAATTGTAAAGCCTCTTCATTATGATTCTATGAAACACTGAGAAACAGATTCACTTGAAAAAAAGGGAGCGATAGTTCCTTGAGTTGTTTTTTTTTTTTCTTTTTCTCCTTTGAAATTTTATCAATAAATGCTTGCATTTTACTTCTGGCTAACTTTTATGTATCTGTTCCAAAACTGGAGCTAAATATAGTCTCTCCCAGGTGTGTATTTTGCTGTACTTTTTCCGTTTGTTTGTTCTGCTTTGCTTTCTTGTCATCTAGTAGCCAAACAGGGTAATAGCAGTCTCCCAAAGCTTTAGGGGTAGGTGGCTTGTGTAGATGCTGGGGGGACATTTGCAGAAACAGCCTGTGAAGCGTTGGCCTCGCTGTGCCACTATTGATCTTTCTTTCTTTCTTTAACGCGTTACCTGAGCTGACATTTGCCTCCTTTACTTTCTTACCTTCTCTCCTTGCATTCTTTGGCCTCCTGTCTTTGCAGGCTAATAATAAGCCTGAGATTGAAGCGGCGCTCTTCCTAGACTGGATGAGACTGGAACCCCAGTCCATGGTGTGGCTGCCCGTCCTGCATAGAGTGGCCGCTGCGGAGACTGCGAAGCATCAGGCCAAGTGTAACATCTGCAAGGAGTGTCCAATCATCGGCTTCAGGTATGAGGAACGCCCCCAAATGTCATTTTATTTGATCATTTCTCACCTTTTTATGACTTGATCTTTTATCTCCTCTACCAGTTGCTGTTAGTTTGGTCCTCTGCACAGTGGGAGAGGAGGTGATCAGGCTGGAGCATTGATCACTCCTGTCACTCCCCTGATCACTGGGTTGTTCTAGTGGATCTACCTCATTAGGCAGGCGTCTTTCTCCGCCTTCACGCTTCAGCTCTGCAGAGCCATGTTCTTGGTCGATCGGGACTGACTGCCTGTCTCCACCAAGATGTTTGTCCATCAAGTATATACAGATTAACTGTACCTCCTCTTTCCTCGAACCAAAACATTTTGGTCATCTCTTTCTTTTTTCCCATGGTCTTTTCTGTTTATAGAAACTCTCCAAGAATCAGTTATAAAACTAAGGGATGATTCTATTTTGGGAGACCTGTCATGGCAGCTCACTCTCTTAATCACTTTGCACCACAGTTCTTGCCCTAAGGTAACAAGAATTCTTTCGAGCACCCTAAAACATACTGCTTTATCTGTGAATCTGATTGCGCTCTTTTCATAGTATCCTAATGAACTTCTGAGGGAATGAATATAAAGTGTGCAAGTAAATGAAAGATTCACAAAGCAGCTAAAAAAAGAAAACGTTCCTTATAAATTGAAAAGTGAAAGTGGTAGGAAACATCGCAGGTTGTTATTCTGATATTCTTGAAATGTCCCAGAAAACAATTGATTGGCTCTTAAATCTTCAATCTTGTTGACCTGTTTGGGGAGACAAGATATTTTTAAATGAATTAATATTATTGAACAATAATCCCAAATCCAGATTCTGAAATGATGATGTATTTAAACATCTGGATCAACATCAAGGTTTCCATAGCAACGAATAAGCCGTCAAGTTGTAAACTAGCTATATCATCTATGGCTGTTCAGAATCCACTTATCAGCTAAGTAGACACTCATTTCTGGTTATGCTTAGACTTACTTCATTACTTTGTTTCCTAATAACTGCTTTGTACCATTTGTGTGCTTTTCATTCACTGTGCTCCTTTACCGTTGGTGTTTGTCCTACCATACTTCATGCTGTTTACAAAGAGGTTTTGCAGAAACCTTCAGAGGTTTCTAAAGCCTAGATAGACAACATTGAGTAGGCAGTGCTTGCACAGGACACCTTTTTTCCTTCCTGGTTTTGGCAGGTAAGAGTGATGCTGGGGGGTGGGGGGCGGGGGGTGGGGCTCCACTGCATTTCTTACCTATCTTTTCTTAGCTTCCTTCGCCGGTAAGATTTGTATACTGGGGGAAGTTTTATAAAATGAAAAAGGAGAATGCTTTGGAGGCTCAAAGAGAGCATTTTCACATTCACTTCTTTTGCCCTTATGAAAGTAGATTATTTTAGGAATGAGCACTTCTCTTTCCTCCTTTCCCCCGCTCTCAGAAGACGGTTGGGATCTAAAAACAGTACCTTTTTTTCCCACATTCCCATATGTGACATAAGGAATATGTTTATTTTAATTGGCTAAGATTCTTATCTGAGAAAGCACAAGCCAGGGAGGGTATGAAATGAAGAATACAGTATTCTGAGAATGGGGGGGAAATGTACCATGTAGTACTTACATCTTACCCAAAATGTGTCTTTTCTTGGGGCTTCCATTATCATGTGGAGGTAATGTGATGAGGGATTTCTGAAGAGAGACAGATGAAAGAGATTATCCAAGTAACAATCTGAAGATGAGTCATCTCCGTCAATCAGAAAATGTAGTTAAAGCAAGATTTGCTTTAATTGAGAGTTCTTGTTTAATTTTCTTTTGTCTTATGAAATGCTTTATCTTTATCATTTTTTTGGGAAATAATTCCCTCAGAAAACTTTTGTGCCTTTTTGATGGGTACGGGAGCCCACAATGCATCAATCTATCCTTTCTGGAAGTTCTTTCAAATTCTAGTATCTGGTCGTCAAAAGCCTGGAAGTTCGCCACTATCTTCCTACTTAATCTGAAAGAGTTCCTAGTGGAGTTTAAATAAGAGCTGAGTTTTTCTCCCCTCCTTCCAAATGTTTATAGGGTACTCTTTCTGCCAAAATATTTTGATACTGTAGGAGAAGCACCAGAGAAATCTGGAAGTAGGAAGTTAATCACTTACCTTGTGGGATTAATGAACCCTGCATTCTGTTTCCAGAATTAAGACAGTGTGGAAGGAGGTTTATTAAAGGGTGTTCTTTGGGAATTTGATTTGAAGAAATACATATATGTTTGTTTTTGTTCCTTACCAGGTACAGGAGTCTAAAGCACTTTAATTATGACATCTGCCAAAGTTGCTTCTTTTCTGGTCGCGTTGCAAAAGGCCACAAAATGCACTATCCCATGGTGGAATATTGCACTCCGGTAAGTTAGATTCCTCCCTGACGTGACTTAGTTCACCTGGAAGAAGTTTCAGTTTTGTACGGTCTTACAGATCGTGTGTCACGCTGTGATTTGTAAGTTCCCCAGACGTTGCCCAGCTAAAGTGGCCCCACATTGTAGACTCCGGATTTACCTTATCCCTAGTGCGATGCCTGGCACACGTGGACTGTCGGAGACACTCAACACATATTGTTGGGTGAATCAATAGGTTTTTCTTCTGTTTTCGTGGGTTGTAGGGAAGACATTTTCACGTTTATTTTGCACGTCCCTAGCGGCTGTGTGCAGAGGTGTTACGGCCATGGGGCACGTTGGGTATGGGGTGGGGTAATATAGGTTCCTTAAAATTCGCAATCCACCACTTAAATTAACACTTACCAACTAAATGCTAGGTGTTTACCTTTTAAGCTACTCTGTGTGAGATAGGTATTATTTTTATCCCCTTTTTATAGTTGAGGACTCTTGAGATCCTAAGGTTAAAAAATCTTGCCCAAGGTTCTATAATTAAGAGCTGGAGTCGTCTCCTAAGAAGCTGTTTTGGGAAAATGCTCAGTGGCCAATAGGACTTTGAAAAATCACTGGTGAAATGGAAAGGGCCTGGACTTGGTGGACACAGACCTGGGTGTAAATCTCTTATTCCTTGAACACTAGCTGCTTGCTCTTCAAAGTGTGATCTGTGGACCAGCCGCACTGGCATCACCTGGAAGCTTATTAGGAATGCAGAACCTCAGGGCCCACCGTGGACTTTGTGAATCAAAGCCTGCATTTTAGCAGGGTCTGCTGGTGGTATCCAACACATCAAAGTTTGAGAAGCTCTGCTTTAGAGCTTTTCTCTCTTCCATCTTCAGAGTGATTCTCCCAGTTATTTCATTGTCTTCCTCATTTTGCTTCCTTTTGCAAAGGTACTCATTGATGGAGAACGTACCATGCTGTGAATAGAATGGCATTTAGTGGGTGAAACACTAGAGCAATGTGGACAAAATCGTTTTAAAACTACTGTAAAGTGTGGCAAAACGGAAGGTCAACTTTCTGACCTCCAGACTTCTATAAATTACCATCTGTTGGGTAGCCCAGTAGTCGGTATACTTCATTTATTCATCATCACAACTTATTGAGGTGTTACTGCCCCGATTTTATAGGTGATTGGAGCCTTGGATAGGTAAAGAACTCACCCACGTTAACCCCACTAGTAAATGGCAGGTCTGGTTTCAAAACCGTGTTTTCATGTGATTCCAAAGCCTTTGCTCTCGACTCCTGCTGCTCTTAATTATAATAAAACAAGTGCTCCGAGGCAGAACACTGGAATTGTGCTTTCTCTTGAGAGTATACCCCTTCCCCAAGTCTGATGTCAGCATGATTTCCCTTTCAGACTACATCGGGAGAAGATGTTCGAGACTTTGCCAAGGTACTGAAAAACAAATTTCGAACCAAAAGGTATTTTGCGAAGCATCCCCGAATGGGCTACCTGCCAGTGCAGACGGTCTTAGAGGGGGACAACATGGAAACGTGAGTAGTGGCCAAAGCAAACCAGCCTCTCAGTTGACGTATCTCTGAGCTCGTCTCAGCTGAATACCTTCCTTCACTCCCAAATGCAAACAGTCTCTCCTATTTCTTTCTTTAGATTTACTGTATCTAAAAAGAGAAAAGCAAGCTGACGTTCAGTTGCCATTTTCCATGTCAGTTGTCCCATGACAATGACCTTTTCCAAAAGTTAAACTTTATCTCACAGGGAGTAAGCCACCACGTTCCGGCTCCTAATTACCTCACGAGGCTTGCAAGAAATATGGGACTGTTTACAAATGAGTGATTCCAAGATTTCATTTTGATTTTCCTCCCTTACAAATCAGTAGGCGTGTGTCTTTTTTGTATCCGATTGTGTGGTCGTATCTAGTCACTTTTTTCTCCTTGAAAAAAAATATAGTCACAGGAAATTTCTTCACAGTAAGTAGTTATGATTCTCTAGACCAAAATGATGATGTCTTCGCCTCTTTTGAACCTTCTCTTCTTTTTTCCATAACTCTGATGGCAATCGCACAACTGGTTTTCTTTTAATTCACTTTTCACCTTTGTCTGGCCGTTGCTTTCCATGGTTCATACTTAATTGCACTTCATTTATTTTGACCTTTCAGTAATTTGTGTGTGTGTGTGCGTGTGTGTGTGTGGCTGAGTTTGCCTGTGTCTCTCTTCACCACCTCATTTTTTGTTTTGCAGTCCTGTTACTCTGATCAACTTCTGGCCGGTAGATTCTGCGTGAGTACTTCCACTGAAGGGTGCTGCTACCACCAACACATTGGCTTGCTTGATTTTTTAAAATTTTTGTTCTGTTTGTTTTGTTGAAAGACGTTTTAATTTCCCTTCCTTCATTTCAAAAATGTTTCCCTTGATAAGACTTTGAGGGTGCCGTCCACCACAGATCAGGAGAATCAGTGAGGTTTTCAGGTCCCCACTTGGTCAAATGTAAACCAGCAGAAATCCTGGCCTGGAGTTCAAATTAACATCAAAGGAATTGTTGGGTTGTTAGTTATATTCCTGGGAGACACGTTTATATATTCTTTCATTATACGCAGGGAAGAGCCTTCTGATTACATAATAACATTCTGTAGCCATATTTCTAGAGATTTAATGCTTTAGGACCTTCAAAAGGATGACGGTTTACTCTTTAGGGCCTGTTATAAGTGGACTATTTAAAAGCAAAATTTGTTTCATGGTATGATGTTGAGTATGGTTGAATAATTTCAATTAGACACGTGGACTTTTTATCAGGTAATGCCATGCTATTGGACCAGTGTTTATATACATGAGTTTCTCAATTTTGACCTAAACTCACTTTGCTCTCTTCTGCAAGCTAAATACCCAGCTCATAAACACACATTTACACTGGAAGGAAAGTGTACTGTAGTCTTTGTTATTATTACTGGTGTGTATTATTAATACTACTGATACTAGATATCAACAGTTAATTGATTTATCTCAGAGTTTATAATGTCATCAGAAAACTCCTTTTAGAGTCCGTGATTGAAATATCAGCAAACAAAGTGTGCATTGTTTTAAAGTTATATTGTGCGGGGTTTTTATAACAAAATTTTGGTATTTCAAAGTGTACTTTATTAAAATATTTATTTAAAGTCAGACAGCTCTATTATATATAAGAAGGTAATGACCAATTTGGAAGACGGGCTTATATAAGAATTCAGTTTATTTTTATTGGGTCTTTTTTATTCCACCATGTAATTTAATTTAAAGTAGGTCTTTTTTTAAAGAAAAATCCTGCAGTGATAAATGCAAACTATTAATTGAAGTTGGTTTTAAGTCTTTTATGGCCTAAAGGAAGTATAACACTTTCCTTTCTTTTGTAAAGCTGCATTATTGTGCCCTTTAATTTTGAGATATGGTAGCTCTACCCCATTTCTTTAATCATCATGCTTAAACAACTTGGGGAGTTATTTAGATTCAGTTATGTTCCTTGCTATTGGTACTTATTTTCCCTGTTCCAGGTAGTCTATTTGTTTATAGAAGGTAAAGCCTTTCATAAATTAAAAAAAAAAAGTTTACTTGGTATACTGAAATTCTCAGCTTGATTGGATCCTGGTAAGCAAATAGAACTTATCCCGACACAAAGTAATCTAACCAACTGACCAATCCAAAAGAAAAATATGCTAAAGGTTAATGTTTTAAAACACATAGAGGTAGCACAACGTAATAAAGAATAACTAACTAGAGGAAGAAGTTTACTGTATACATAAGCTAATGAGAAAAATTCATGACAGTTTAATGTAACTTATTTTAAGTAGAGGGTGTTTGTCTGTCTTAAATTTTGAAGAACTTTAAAATTAATAACATTGTTTTAAAAAATATCTTCTCTAACAACTGAAACCTAGCCCCACTTAGCCTTTTTATAAAAAAATATGCTAGATTATTCAGAAATAGTGGGAAATTCTAACTTTGAGGAAGAAAACAACCCCAGCAGGCTAAAGTCCCTGTAATACCAATAATTTTATTAAAGTCTTTACTCATGGGATGGTAAATAATTTATAAAATGAATTGTAAAGCTATTCTATTCACGCAGAAGAGCCAGGTCCTGAGGTGTTTTATTTTGCGAGAACTCTATCCAATGTTAACAAATCCTGTGACGATGACAGCGTTTAATCCATTCAGTATGGATCACAGAATTTGAAAGTTTACTGAGATACAGATCTTTTGTTTTTCCTTAGAAAAAAACCCTTATTTGCCTGTATTTGTCATTTTATTTGAAAGTAAACCTAGCATAAACCTTTTATATTGTTTGTCCACAAATGAGACAGTCGAACAATATTCTTTGAGCTGTTCTGCTTTGAAAACTTATTAATGGAGTTGTCACAAAAGAGAAAATGGTGGTGGGTGGGATGGAATTGGCCATTAGCAGTAATGGGAAGAGTAGGAAGAATCCTTTTGGGGTATATCATTTTGTATTTAGGAAGTGAGAAGGGAGAACAGTATTCTTACCTTCTCTTGGAAAAGCATTTTAGAAGACGTTGCATTTAGTTTTGTTTCTGGACTACGTAGTTTTGTACTTTTACTAATTCTTGATTTTTAAATGAATCTTCTCTGACCAGTATTCCCTTTTGGTTCATTTTCTGGTTTAATAAGTACCTCCGTTAGCGTATATCTATATTTTTTAGATTGCTTGGTTATTACGAGTTCTTGAGCTTATGCATGCTGTCTTAGGTGCTGTGTACATTCATAAGAAAAATAACGTGGAAGTATCCTCAAGGCTAAGAATGAAAGCTCTGCATAAGATTTTCTGTTTCAGATTTGATTCAAGTATTTTGCATTTACATGCCTAGCTTTCTCCGTGTAGTTATGCTCCAGGGTCTCATGTGTTCTTCTCTACACTACCAAGGTAGCAACTGTTACAAGGGGAAACACTAATATATTTTCCTCGATGGTGGGCTTTTAGCTTATAAGAAGTATGCAATCGAAAGACTGGTCTGTTCCAGAAGATAGGGCTTATAAACTAAGGAATCCAGGTACTCAGTTATCTCGACCTGCAGTGAATATTTCAAAACAAACGTTAGCATTTTTTTCTAATAATGGGCTGTTCCAGGGTTCTAAGAAATTAGCAGATTATCTCCAAAACTAGAATGAAGATTCACCTGGAAGTCTTTGGATCTGCCTAGTAAATTGGGTAGTCATCCTTCTGTTTCCTCATGACAGTTTAAGCATCTTCGTAATTCATTCCAAATTTGATTATGGTGACACTTGACCTAGACAACTTTGGTTTCATAAATAAGACATTTATCTCTCAGGCAAGACTTCAGTTCCCTGGTTATTTGCTGTAGTGCGCTGTAATCATCTTATGATTGTGTGTCTTCCTTAAGAAGTATAGATTTCTAGCGCATTTCCTATGTAAGCCTAGGTAACTACACGTTTTTCTTTCTTTCTTCTTTTTTTTTTTAATGTAAGAAAAAACAGACATATTCTTCTTAGTGTCCTGACCAAGTCCTTGAATGCTGCTTAGACATTGGACTAAACTAATCCTTACTGAATAGGTTTCTGTTGACTTTTTGATTCATGCCTTTACCTAAGGGCTTTCTGTGTCAGGAGAGAAATGGAAGCGACCTTTCGTCCTATTCCAGTTAAAACAAAAAAGCCCAAGCCCAAACTGGTTTTCAGAACAGATGGATTTTTTCCTAAGGTTAATCTAAAAGATACTATAAAAACTTCAAGGCTAATTAAGAGATCAGATATGAAAAGGTGAAAACATGTCAACCCTACCAAAATTCTCGTCTGTGAAGCCAAAAAAAGTAGGTTTTTATACCCCCAAAGTAAAGAGACTATACCTGCTAATCCTTCTCTCTTGTTTTCCCCTCTGTATATAAGCACACAGTATCCCTAATAAGAAATATTTCCGATATTGACGTCCTATTGAAGTTAGTCATTCTTTTTAAAACATCACATTATAATTTAGGGCCATTGAATTTTGCTTTATGAAGTAGTAATACAGTCCCGCTGCTAAACTGGTACATGTATTCCTTCTTTACAAAATTGCACAAACTGAGACATCTTGATACGTGGAATCTTAAGTAGTCATGGACTGGTGTGGCCTCTTTGGAACTAATATCGTTAACTGCAAATTTACTAGGCAAATGTACAGTTTCCGTTCAATAAGAAGGCAGCTGATAAATGGCACAGGTGTAAACTGTTTAAAATTTTAAACCACATACTGCTAACACAATTTCAGCACTCTAGGATATGAGACGTTACAAGACAGGAGGACAAAATGTCACGTAGAGATTGTCTCCCCCGACCTTTTCTATAATTGAAACTTTCCAGAGAAGTTTTTGATCTCTCTTTACGGCTTTTGAGAAAAGCAGAAGTATGAGAAATCATCTCTCAAACCTGGATTCTAAATACTTGATGATATCTAAGATACAGGAACAGCTAAATGTGTACATTAGCCGTAGTATTAGACTAAAAGCATTCTAGGCCATGTATATAGAACATAACTGTGTGGTGGGGGTTTTTTCTCCATTAATGGATGGTATCTGTGACTAATAACATTTTCTGCCTTATAGGCCTGCCTCGTCCCCTCAGCTTTCACACGATGATACTCATTCACGCATTGAACATTATGCTAGCAGGTATGAGACTAGTTGAATGCCAGGCAAATATTGATTGAAATAACTAACCAAGGAAAGCTAACCTATATTAATTTTAAACGAATCTTTTCTTTTTCCCCAATCTTGTCTGATTTCTACTAATCAGCTTGCCCTCTAACGTGCATGCCATTCCACTGCATGTTGGTTTTGGACACCGATAAGAGCATCAGCGCAGAACAGTCTCCCCTAAACATTCCTGATAGCTTTGTTATGTTTTATATACTGAGCACGTGTAATCAATTGACTTAGAAATCATCTAACCTTCGTAGAAAACTGCTAGACCAGACATAAGTATATGAAGAAATTATACTGTGTTATATAGAGACTATGAAAGCACTGGCTTTCCATTTCTGTGTGTATTTTCCATAATATGCTGTAAAGAAGAGAATCACTCATTTTCCTAATCCCTGGACCTTTCTGTCCCACTTCCTTTGTGTTTGAGGTAACTCTTATATCTAAAAACGAAATTGCTGATTGTAAGATATGCTTGTTAAATAAATCCATAAGAGTTTGGTTCACTTTTAAGTTGTAAAAAGACTTTATTATTGTTTGAGGTGAAGGAGGCGTTTGAAGGTAAAAAGCGGCAGAATGTATAGAGAGCTTACTGTGAATCTATCTTTTATCAATAGTCTAACTGCTGAACATGTTTATCAACCGTAGGAAGTATTAACTAGCTATATATAATTCTGTCTTCAGTGGAAATCTTTAATTGTCTTAAAAAACACATGGGATAGCGTAAAGTACGGAGTGTATTTGTTGTTAGGGAAGCTTTTCTCGTGAAAACAAAGGCCTCTTCTCAGTGAAAGGAAGATCAATCTGTGAAGGAAAAAAATACAACTTCTCTTGTCATCTGCAGCGTAAGTGTAAAGCTACTTAACTAGCTGTGGTCCACCACTCACTGCCTCAGACGGTTAGGCCAACGCACACATCCTTTAATATGAAGGATTCCTTTCTCCTCTTGACATGATTTATCCTTTAGTTTTCAGGAATGTTCGATTAGGTCTTGAATAGATTCTAAGAAGTCACATAAGTTTTAATGAGCTTTTACGTTTTTTATCAGGCTAGCAGAAATGGAAAACAGCAATGGATCTTATCTAAATGATAGCATCTCTCCTAATGAGAGCATGTAAGTATCCTGTCTCTTTTTACAAAATGTTCCTGACCATGAAATTGCTTTGAGGGATTTAGAGGTAGGCTAGCGCAGAAGATAGGAATTAGCGTTTATATTCATTTGATCTTTCAAGGAGACTTTCATTTACTTTTTTTTCTTTAACTCTTGACAACCCGACACAGAATGAGCTCATCCAAATTGTGGCATTATTGGTATTCCAGATGTTCCAAAATGTTCCAAAACATTTTGCCTTACTCTTATTTAATGCCATACTACCACAAATGGCAGGGTCCCAAATACTTAAACTGTATTAAATGTTTAAGCTTTGACCAAACCTGCAGGATGTTTAAAGGGATTAGATATTAATTTTTAAAGCGATGGCTAAGTAGTGTTTTCTCCCCTCGTGGGGAGTAGAACTATAATCTTGGTGTAGTTGCACTGGCATTCCCATATGGTAGGCTAGATGGGCGTTTTCCTTTAGAGATCCTACCTAGTAGATTTTTGTGATTTAGCGTCTTCAAGAGCTAAGTCAAGTGAGGCTATCTTGTGAAGGGTTTCAGAAGAAGGAGTACAAATTGAGGTCACGGTTTTGTAGTGGGATGATGAGCCAGGCCTGTCAAATTTAAGCAAGGCGAGAGAGCGGTGCTCAAAGTGGCGGAGAACACAGCTATGGCAGGGAAACAGAGGCTTCATTACAGAGTAGGGGAAGTATTCACAATAAGGAATCTTGCCGTGAACCAAGAGGCTGAGGTTGGAGGGAGAAGACTGAGAAGCAAATATGGAGGACAAAATAAGGATCTGCTAACTGAATGGATAATTTAGGGAGATGAAATCTAGTCAAGGTACAATAACGTTTTTAGTTTGACAAGTTACGGATGTCTCACCACTTTGTCATAGAGAATCGAGGCAAAGGGAAAATGGTAAATTTATCATATGTAGTTGGTGTGGCAACCCAAAGTCACACTCAGATGAGAAACAGGCTTTATGAGGATTAGACTGAAGGAAGCAGTATCCAAGTGGCATTTATACATAACTGGTTATTGAAGACGTGAGAATAAGTCATCTCTTCTGGTACATAAAGGTGATCAAGGTAATAATAAAGAATAAAGCCAACACTCAGCCATTCATGTATGACTTACGTTACTTAAAAGAAAACAAAACAGCCTTTTCCCCCAAACATAACTATGGTGCATTCTCTTTCTTAGCTGTGGGGAAAAGTATTAATAGTATTAATATATAAACTACTTTGACAGAAAAATATGTAAGCAAAGAATCAACGAAACGTAAACAACCTGAACGATTTGCTTCTTGGGGGCACTGATTTGAATATTAGAAGCTCTAGCACGTTCACGGTAGTTCAAGTTGTACCTGTATAATAATGGCTGCCATTCACTGACTGCCTCAGAAAACAGTAAGAGAAGTTGAATTATAACTATGTGTTGTAATTAAACATGGGAAGTCCTAGCAATCAAACTGCAGAATTGGGGAAGAGAGCTAACAAATTAGGTGGTCACAACTGCTTTCGTTTTATTTTTCAACGAAAGAGGGCATAAAATCCATTTTGACTCAACGTTGGATGGTAATGTCATATCTTAGGGGCAGATCTGGGCAAGTGGTTTGGTAGATTGGTTGACTTCACTTAAATGTTTGTTTTTAACACCCAATAATTATTTTAATTTTAACTTACCAACCAATTATCTGCCTTGATGGACCAAGATCATTTAAATTAGGAGGATTTTTTTCCCCTAAATCTGAAAGTTTTTCAACTCAGAGGACATAGAGATGAGAAAAGGAATTTAAAGGGGTGTGGAGAGGGAAAAATTAACGTATCATCTTACTGATATGTAGCCGGAAGCGAAGGGATTTAGCCTGTCACTAAGAGCAGAATGAAGTTCTTATAACTCGGAGGTACACAGGCTTTTCAGGAGCTGGGGGCGATGCACTCAGAAAATAATTTCTTCTGTGTATGAGAGAGTTCCTAGATACGAGGAAGGATTGCAGCTTCCTCCCAACGTATAAGCCTTTGGCCTCTTTGTTCCCCAAGGTTAGTCTTTGAAAAGCTGCTCTGAGGAATGAGTTGTTCAGTCCTCTTGTATTAGTCACCTTAATGGCTTTTTTTCCCCTGCCAATTTTTGTTTTTCTATCTAAACAATAATTGAATGAAATAGTAGTCATTTTTATCTGTAGTTTCATTATTGTTATCATCCTGCCTCTGTGGGGTTTATAAGTTGAAACTGGCTTACCAAAGCAACACTTTTCACTTGCATTGCTTTCCACTTAAGAAAATATTTACTCTCTTATTTTAAGGGCTTCAGTTTTTTCCTGGTCAGTATCAACAACACAGTGGGTGAGTGAACAGATTGTCTTGACAGGCTTGGTAGCAAAAGCGTTATACAGCCATTATTACGTCTCTTAATGTTTACTAACGATTGATGAAACTGTCAACGTAGAGTCCCAGTATTACTGTCATTCTATCATTCATTTACCCACGTAAATAGGCCAACCAGATTCAATGGAAAATCTGAGCCAGAAACACTTGGAATTGTCACCAACAGGATGGTAGACCACAACTTCAGGAGTATCAAAATGTCTTTAAAAGCAGGAAAAAGGGTCTAATTAATTGTTAAGAGCAAATAACTGTTTCTATTTTTAAAATACACACCCAAGTCCCTGACCCCCAAGGCAAAATAAGGGGGGAAAAAACCAAAACCTTTGATTTTATTTTCCAGAGATGATGAACATTTGTTAATCCAGCATTACTGCCAAAGTTTGAACCAGGACTCCCCCCTGAGCCAGCCTCGTAGTCCTGCCCAGATCTTGATTTCCTTAGAGAGTGAGGAAAGAGGGGAGCTAGAGAGAATCCTAGCAGATCTTGAGGAAGAAAACAGGTGAGTTTTCTTTCTAGCTTTGTCATTGGTATGCAGAGTGCATACACTTGCGCACATAGAAAAGTGCCAGGAATCTTCACTTAGAGTCATTTTATGTCTAATTGTTTTCTCCAATAATCTGTTTAGCTCCGTTTACAGATTCTCTCTCTCTTTTTTTTTTTGTCATCCGAAAGAAGAAAATGAATGCAATAGCATAAGTAAGAACTCATATAGTAGGTGTTAAAGGAATGAATGCAATAGCATAAGTAAGAACTCATATAGTAGGTGTTAAAGGAATGAATGCTGATGGTGGTATTTGATTCGTTGCATGCGTTTCGGAGGCTTTGATTTTATGTTTGAGAATAGAATTTAAGAACAAAGTAGGTCATTTAATTTTATGATGATATGATTTGTACATGTGTTTGGCCATATTATCTATCTCAAAGCATTTGAGCAAGTAGGCTCATTGGTCATATTTGGGAATGAATTAGTTCATCTTAGTTTCCATCATCAAATACAGCGGTCATTTATGCACACTGTCCTAGCAGATTAGTGAGACAATTCCAGTTGTCAGTCATCACCTGAAAAACATGTCCATGGAACAAGAGCAGAAATTATAAAAGTAAAAGAAAATTTCCTAATGACTGCACAGAGGACAAAGATGTAAAAATCTGGTATATTGTGGGATGTCAGGATAATGCAAATCATTGGACTTTTACTTTTGTATTACGTTTATTATATCACAGGTCCCTTGGTTAAGAAAGGCTTTCGCACATGATCACTTCTAACTCAGTGTGCCTTCCTTAGACAGATGCCACCAGGCGAGTCTTTAAAGAGCAAATGCTCAAACCTGTGGGACTTGAGTACTTTCATCTCTTTGGTTTAGCCCAAGGCACAAGGACCTCTTAATCGAGGCAACACAGTATGTCTGAGAACCAGTGCCCTCGGGGAGTATGTCACCTCAAGATGAAAAGGCTAATTGCCATTCATCCATTGCTTTCTCCTGCCACTGGCCTCTTTCTAGCTCTCTGTACCTCTGACCTACGGCCAGAGCTCCTTATCTGGTCGGCTTCCCTTTGTCTCTTTCTCGCCCCTCCAATAAATCCTCCATGCTGGCTGTAGTTGTGCATCTCTCCAGAACCAAGACCCAGCATGGCATTGTTCCTTCACTGGATTTCTGCATTGTTTAAAAAACCTAGCTGCTCAGCTGGGCATTTTAAACCTTCCACAGTTTTCTCTTGACCTGCTTTTTACAACTTCATCTTCTTTTGTGCCTGTTGTGGCTGCTGTTTCTGAATGCATCCTGCTCTCATCCACCTTCCGGGTCGAGCTCAAGCTTGCGTCCCAGCCTAGCTACTAACCCCCATCGCTCCACTGCCACAGCTGGCAAAGGAGTCCTTCCCATCCTCCATGCCCTTGCTCAGAATGATTTTCCCCACAGAGCCCTGTTAGATCCCGGCATTTGCAAGTAATCTATCATTTGACTGTGTTCTCAGAATACTTTGGACCTTTCTCAGAGACCTGTGTTTCAGTTTGCTTTTTGATCAGTTAATTCCCAATGCTTCCCTCTAATGGAGACAGTGAATGCCTTTGGAATAAGGCCTGTGTTTTAATCCTCTTAATGTCCCCTATGGTACCTAGCACGGTGTGACTATTTAATGGGTTCTCCAGAAATGTTTGGTAAAAGCCTGAGTTAAGAATACAGAGGGGATGCCACACACATACCATTCAGGAGGTAATACTGAACATTCTGTGGGTTTGGGCCTTATTTGTAAGACTGGCAATGAACATCATGGTAGATAAAACCTTTCCCTCTACTTTATTGAGTACCATTAGTATTCATTTATGTTAAGTGTTTAATTATTTTAGGGGTCAAAGTCAAATAGGAAGAAAAAGTTGGTATTGGCATTATAAATAGAATTTGATGTTACCCAGGAATAGAAATATTTTTGTACAATATGATTGTCCACTGTGTAATGTATCTTTCCATTTCATTGGTCAAGAGTTCTGTCTCGGTTATTATTACTACACTTGCCCTCCACACCCTGACGACCAGGCCAAAGAGTGCTGGTGAAGAGTACTTGGAACTATCATTTGTATATCATTTCGTCATTTTCAGAGCACTTTAATGCATTTTGGGTCATTTAATCTTCCTAAAAGCTCTGTGTAGAAGATGGATGAGAAAATGCAGGTTCAGAGAGGTTCAAACGGCTTGACCCAAATTTCACAATCAACCAGTGGCAGAAGCAAATCCAGATCCAGATTTTCTGACTCAAAATAGCCAACTGTGCCTTGCACCAGAGCCTAAAGAAGAGTCATCCTATGTAAATATCATTTATGTAGAACTGTGGCACATTCCATGGAATGTACCTTTACTTGAGGGAATATTTTTAGGACTACATATGAACAAACCTGTCCATCGACTTGTGGTACAGTGATCACCAGTTTACCCTGAAAGGTATCCAAGACCGACCATTCCCCAGGAATGACATGGTTTATTCTCTGAAAGAAAGAAAAAATAAATTGCACCAGGCTGCTTAGAGCTCCAAAATGAAGAATCTGGTACTGGTGCACGTCTTTCTGTAAGTTATCTTGACCCTCAAGTAAAGGTCAGGATGAGCTTCCTTCTTTCTCTCTCTACTTTGTCAGATTTTCACTTCCTACCAAATCCCAAGAAACGTCTCTGCAGAGCTCCCCTCCTGAAGGTAGCCTCTGGTTTTCTTTGCTCTGTCCTCTCCTGTCTTCCTGCAGTTCTTCTCAAAGAAATTCAGAGCCGTAGCTTTGTCTTCATGATCCTTGAGTTCAGTGTTGCTTAAAGGAGCCTGTAATTCACCATTTCCTTTCCTTCCTCTCAGAGAACCCGGGAGGTCATTAGATGTCCCCTGTCCGTGCCCGCCAACCTAGCTGTATTTCTCTAGTCAAATTGGCTACGTAATTTGACAAACACAAGCAGACATTTAGAGCAAATGGGAAAGGATATTTAAAACTGAGAGCATCCCATGTCCTTTGGACACACGTCTGTGTGTACTTTGTGTTCCTTTATCCTGTAGCAAGGGCTTATCTCCAAATGACATTAGGAAGGGCAAGAGGCTTGAAAAGATCCCCATTCCTGACTAGATGTTTACTGAATTCTGTTATTCGTGACACCTCCGCACCATCCCCTTGGAAAACAGAAATTGGCTAATGAGGAAGTGTCTCAAGGATATCTTATCTCTGTCTTTCGAATTCCATTTCTCCCAGTTGTTGCCACCTAGCATTCAATACATATTTGTTGAATAAGTTAATGAACAAATGAATTGAAATGAAGCTGAATTTATTTTCATTGTAGCACTCATGCATGTGCTTTTGGCTAAAATTCTTTTTACGTCCTAATTTCGTAGAGGAAAGCCTTTTGAAAGCTTTTCTTGTGCTTGCTTTTCAGAATACTTCGCATTTTCAAACTTCTTTGATGAGCACCAAGCCTTGCTTTGTCATAAATTTAGAATGTTCAGAATTCGTTTTCCGAATCCTAAGCCCCGCGTGTCTCCCCCCACTGGCTTTCTCTGATTCTTGGCTTTTGCCACAAAGATAAGGCGAAAGCTCTGAGCAAAAGCTAAGTCTGCCTCTCAGTTTTCTCGATAGGGTCTCGTAAATTTGGGTGACTAGTGACTTATACGGTCTTTAACGTTTCACTTCTGCATAATGTTTCTCCCTCATACCACAGATAATTCTGATTCACCTGTTCGGTCGAGACCAGTTGGATGTCGAGAATTTGCTCTATTGTGCGTCCTTAGCATTGCACACTCCAAGTTCGCTTTTGTCCTGCGTACAGGCCAGCCTGCAATCTGCTGACTTAAATCTGTAGTGACAAATTTCGATGTATTTTTCTCTGCACTAAGTGAACTCAGACTTGCTCTGAAATTCTAGGTATGACCCTAGCAATGAAAAGGTAGCCCTTATGAGAGACAAGACCTCATCGTCATTCTGCTGCCTGCGCATCAAATTGATTAGATTGTTCCCACGTCTAAAAGGAGGGTAAATACTAAGCTGATTTACTGTGAAGTCTAAAGTTAATTAGAATTGTTAGTAGATGTTTTATGACGACAGAGGATTCTGAATTTTTAGTACCCGCTAGGTACCTTTCATGTGTCTTGTTGTTGGGCAACCAGTCACGATGCAGCCTAAGTGTGAGTTTTCCCTTGATCCTTTTCACTCCTCCAGTGGCTATGCAGGATTGTAAATGTTATATTCAGAAAAACTCTAGATGGGCTACTTACACCACTGAATTAAACTAACTGGCGATCGTCATCCCGGTGCTTTCCCTTGTAAATGACGTGATGACTGGGCCCGGGGCTCATAGTTTTCAATCTTCACAGTCTCAGGACGTCTTTATCCCACGTTCCTTCCTTTGGTCTTTGTGTGAGTCTCACGTGATGGTGAGGAGATGGCCAAGATGAAGGGAAGCCGAAGCGGGTCAGGAGTGGGCATTCCGAGCTGAGCGAGGAGCATAAACAAAGGTGTCAGGAGGGACAGCACAGGCTGCTTGGGAAACCGCAGACAGTTGCGCGACCTCTGTAATAAGGCAGGAAATGGGAGCAGATGAAGCCGGACAGGTCGGCAAGACCAGGTGGGGAATGACAAGACCAGGTGGGGAGGGACAAGGACGCGGTGCGGTGCTGTGGGGGGGCCTCCTCATGTAGTACAGGGAGCCTCCCGGGGGTGAGCCAGGAGCGATGCTGTTAGACTTACACTTACATGTGTGACTCGGGCAGCTGGGCGGAGGTTGGGGGGACTTTGAAGAGCACAGGCCTGGAAGAAGGAAGTCAGATGGGGAGGGAGCATGGAAGCCCAGGAAGGAGATGATAAGGGCCCACAGGAGGGTATTAGAAATGGGGAGGATGGGCTGAATCTGAGGGATATTTTAGGGGAGGGGAGGGGCGGGGCTGTTTGGCTGGCTGGTTGGGCGGATCTGGGGAGGGAAGGAATGAACCCCAGTTCTGGCGGGTGCAGGGCGAGACCACGGTTGTTGGCAGCTGGGACTGACAACTCAGGAAGAGCGGCAGCAGGGTCGTCCTTCAGTTCAGCAGGATTTACAGAGGGCCTTCCTCAAGGTCAAGTAGCTGGAAGATGGTGAATGGGGTGCAGGAGACGTTGAGTTTGAGGTTCTGGTGGCATACCCACGGACAAATGTCTGACGGTGGGAAATGGAACTCTGAAGCTGGAAGGAGGGGTGTGGGCCAGTGATAACAGATCTGTGAGTCCCCAGCTCATAACTGGTAGTCGAAACTGAGAGTCAATTTATCTACCCAGGGAGCACGTGGCAGAAGGGGAACAATGGGCTTGGTAAAACTCTAATAGATGTAAACATTAAAATGTTTATAGAAGTCACTTTATTGTTTAATAGGTAATCCATGCACATTATATGAAATCCAAAGGGTTTAAAAGGCATATAAAGATAGTGGGTCTTTCTCCAACCTTGTCCCCTGGCTGTCGTGCTCCCAGCGGTGGGGGCTGCCCGCTTTACTTCTTTCTCATGTAATCTTTCAAAGATACTCTCTACATACGCAAATATTTTTGTGGTTGTTGGAATTATTTCACACAGTACCATGTAGTGTTCACTCTGGTCTTTTCGTTCTACTTAAAGATCCCTAATTACACACGCTGGAGGAATATCCCAGAAGAAGAGGGGAAGAGAGCTTGGGAATGATAGCATTTTCCCAGAGGAGGCAAGAGGGAGAGGGGCACAAGGACACAGGAGGAGGCATGGTTTTGAACGGGAGAAGGGCCACCTCTGAAAATCATGTTGTAGGTGACGAAGCCGGGGTAAGGAATGGGGGTGGGGAAGATAACAGTGAATGTCAACTGTCCAGTACACATCATTGGGAATCAGTAGAGACTGATGCTCATAGCTGGTCTACACATTTTTTTAAGTTGAACTGGGGGGAAAAGAGTCGTGTATGAGAAAGTTAATGAATCTGGGCCCTCATGCCACTTGGCAATACGAGCCCCCAAAACACAGGGCTGCAGAGCCTTTTTAGAGAAAGGGAGCTACTTTTCTCATATAAATCAAACCGACAAGGTCTTTCATGGCCCGAGAAGCTGCCGTATGAAGAGAAGCTGAAGGGCATACCCACTGCATTTAATAAGGTGTGCAGGAGTCAACCGCCCCCGCTCTAGGCAGGCAGGGACGACAGTTACATGGGGCGGGGTCACCATGATTCCCAGGCTCAGTTTCTAACTAAGCCACCCAATAGCTACATTTCCTTCAGTGTATCCTGAGTTAACCGAAGCCTGTGGACGGATGACCCGAGTTCTCCCTCTTTTTAACTGTCTTGTTATACTAAATGTATTAACGTTGCCTTAAACCTTTTCGGGGAGCAGCATGAGGTTTTCTTTTTTAGAAGAACATTTTATTTTTCACAGTAGAGACAGTTTGAATATTCATATTATGAATTCTCTGTAAACACACAAACAAAATTTAACTTGGAATACAGGTAGCCACGTATAATCTTTTTTTTTTAATTGAAGTATAGTTGATTTACAAGATTGTGTTTCAGATGTACAGCACGGTGATTTGGATATATATGTATGTGTATATATTTTTTCAATTCTTTTCCATGATTGAATATAGTTCCCTGTGCTATACAGTAAATCCGTGTTGTTTATTCTGTATATGGTGGTGTGTACCTGTTAATCCCGTACTCCTAATTTACACCTCCCCCCTCCCCTTTGGTAACCATAAGTTTGTTTTCTACGTGAGTCTGTTTCTGTTCTGTAAATAAGTTCACTTGTACTCTTTCTTAAATTCCACATATGAGATATATAATATTTGTCTTTCTCTGACTTCATTTAGTATGATACTCTCTACGTTCATCCATGTTGCTGCAGATGGCATTAGTTCATTCATTTTTATGGCTGCGTTATTCCATTCTCTGTGTGTGTGTGTGTGTGTGTGTGTGTGTGTATGTGTGTGTATGTATCTGTATACACATGTGTGTGTGTATACACACGCACACACACCCCACATCTTTATCCATTCATCTGTTGATGGACAACATCATGAAGTTTTAAGTGCAAATGCTCAATCTATTTAAATGGGGAATATGTTTTTTAAAGACTGGAGTTATCACTCGATTTTAGGGTCCTCTGTCTTAGATGTCTTGGAAATCATAACAAAAACTCGTCTGGTGAGTTTAGATCTTGGCATAGGAAATTGGATAGTCATGAGGACTGCTTCATCCCACAGAAAAACTGACGTACCCCTCTGGTGATAACAGTATTCACAAGTTATTGGTACAGCTGCCATCTTCCTAGAGCAAGCAGGATAAAAGCTGAAGTTCTTACAATCCAATTTCCCTTTTTAGATCCTCCATGAAGACCCTCATCCTTCTTTTGGCTTTTGTTACCAGACCATCCTGCTACAGTAGAACTGACTGTAGTCTTAACTTTCTTTAGTTACTTTCCAGGCCTGAGGATATCATTCCATTCAATTCAACAGCTAGTTAGTGAATGCTTAATGTGTTTTTCAAACAGGACTACAAAGAGGAATAAGCCTTGGTTCTTACCCTCATGGGGCTCAAACTTTAATGAAAAGACATTCAAATATAAACAATTATAACCCAGTGTTACAAGTGCTCTGAGGGCACAGAGGTGAATGACTAATTCTGTCGGAGGGATTGGGGAGACTTTCACAAAGGGAGGTGAACATAAAGGCTGAATAGCAGTTTTCCAGGCTGAGAGAGGGCGTAAGGTTGAGCCTTGCAGACTGTTGGGGCAGTGAGTTATGTGTGGCCAGAGCACAGGATGAAGAGAACGAGAGAGTAGTGGAATGGTAGGTGGAGACCACTGTTTAAAGGGCTTTACATGTCAGACAAAGGAGTTTGGACTGTATCCTATAAACAGTTGAACAGTGAAGGCTTTGTGAGGAGGAGAAGATTTAGCAAAATAGTTGTAAGCAGGGAGCTAAAGCCATGGAGATTGGTAGAAGGATAGTGCAACAGTTCATTGAAATACGGCCAGGTTCTTAACTAAGGATCTCTTAGGCAAGTGAAGAAGTGATAGAGAAATGGGAAGTCGCTGGGTGAATGAGGCCAGGGCAGATGGGAGAGGAAGGAATTGGGTGGTATGAAATTTTTTATCAGGGAACTGGGAAATGGTCATTAAAAAAACAATATCAATAACAACATAGCACACCCAAGAAAAGCTACTGATTGGCCAAGGTCAATGGATAGAGAAAAAGAACTATGTATTGCGCATGCTGAGTTCTGTTTGCCCAAGGAGATTCAAGTGGAAATTTCCTATATTGATCTTATGTATTCACTTTCCAAAAAGGATTTTAAAAAAAAAAAACATAGCAGTAAGATTCCTGTAGTAGAAATAGTAAATCAGTGAACGTAGTGGGGATTAACTTAGTTGATATAATTGAGCTTCAAATTTAGTTTGAGGTTCCCTGCAGGCAGGGGGAATAAGAGGAAACAATGATTTGTCTATCTCTCAATATTGGATGAAGGAAGCGTGAAACTTTCTAAGGAAACAGCGTAGTTTTCCTGGTTCTAAATAACAGTAACAGCAAAAACAAATAGCTGTCATTTGAGTGCTTGCTGTGGACCAAACCTGTTCTGAGTATATGTAAGATCCTATTCAATCCCCACAACAACCCTATGAACGAGAGGCTGTTTCCCAAATAAAGACTCCATGACACAGGGTATGAAGGACACGCCACACGGCTAGCAAGGAATAGGGCCTGGATTCAAACTCAGGCATTCCTGGACTCTTAGACAGTGTTAATGCTTGGTGTGATTACTGGCTAGTCTCCTTATCGATATTTTTATAACAAAGACAGAAGGAAATTTTATGTGGCTGCTTCTAGTAGCCTTTGATAATTGTGGAAAGCTTGCCATTAAAGACCAAAGAAATGATGACAGTTCTCCATGGATAAAGGTCACTATTGCCCAAAATGTGTTCTATAACATACCTCTGAGATACTCTAAAAAGACTGATTCTAAGGACAGATAAACTTTGGAAGTGCTTGTACTGGAAAGTGTTGATTAATTTGCGTTTGCATTGAAGAGTCCAGAAGTAAAGAAACATGATTAGCTTTGTCTAACCCAGTGCTGGTTACACATACTTGACCTCAGCCCAGTTGTACTGTTCTGTGGAACTCACTTTGGTAAGAAATACAAGTCTGTACTAATGTCTCTGAAAATGAAACCTGGATTTTTCTCACAAAAGTAACTTCTGATTTTCTCCAGTAGTAAAGCCCTACAACCCGAGAGACAAAATGATTTAGTCTGGAAAAGTCAAAGATAGGTATTAAATCATCTCCTGTAAGAAGAGATAATTCTATGAGGTCTTTTTGTGGAACATCCCACAGTGAGTGACCTGGCTTTCCCATCAAACCACAAAAAAGCATTTCCACCAATAACTTGACAAAATTAATTTGCTATATGGAGCTCTTAATTGTTGTTAACTGATTGAATTTCGATGGATGTCTACCAAACACAGGAACTTTTGCTTCTATAACAATTACTGTTGGATTTTGCTGCGTAAGTTGTTAGATGCGAAGGCCAGTTGTTACTTGAGGCCTCTCCTGGGTTGTGATATAAAAGTGTATTACCAACACATGGGAAGATATTAGCAGGAATGCAGGTGTAACAGTCATCTCAATGACAGATTAAGGTATGCATTTTGAAGATGTGTAGCTCGTGTATGGTCCTGTGTAATGCTACTTGAGGAAGCTGATTGCTTTTCTGGCACTGAAATGTTAGAGGAAGGATCAGTGATGAGTCTATCAACCTTGTGTGGCTTGGTACTTAGCAAGTTTAAGTTCACAGAACCCATGGCTAATGGAGACATCCAGGAGACTGTTGAAAAGACAGGTCTGGAGTCTAGAAGAGAAGCCTGGACTGAGGAGTAATGGGTTGGGGAGGTTGGGTCTTGGGTGTAGAGGAGGTGGAAGCCTAGCGAGAGGACAGGGTCCTCTTAGGAAGAGAACACGTGTGGAAAGAAGACCAAGGACCTCCTGGTGTACTTGATTGTAACTGGCTATGCCCAGTTCTCCACCAGTAGCCCAGATAGAAATGGTTTCCTGGTTTGTATTACTTACGTAAATGGATGACTTCTGCAGATGACCAAACCCTTTTTTATTTTCCTGCTATGTGGATAATTAAAGTTGACCTCTTTCTGTATCTCCAAATTCTGGGTTACCTTTTGGTACCACTCCGTCTGCTATCTACAATTTATAAGTAAACCCATATGATCCTTTTCCTGTAATTTCCTAGTAAATCAAAGTGATTATTTCAAAGATAGAAATAACCTATATTCTTAGCTTAAACACTGAGCATAATTCCCAGTCCTTTTGCATTAGTGTAAGGTTTGTCACCATGGAACTAAACAATATCCCACACGCTAGAAGGTGAGCTCTTGAAGGGTAAGGGACTGTGTCTCGCATATGTTTCTCTCTATAGTGCTGGTGTAGGCTTTACATGTTGATTCAATTAATGGATAAATGTCCTTTGGAGTTTTCTTGTTCCCTGCCAGATTTCTTGGCTGGTTTTTCTACATCTGTGACTCTATTTCTGTTTTGTCAGTAAGTTCATTTGTATCATTTATTTCAGATTCCATATATAAGCGATATCATATGGTATTTGTCTTTCTCTGTCCGACTTGCTTCACTCTGCATGACAGACTCTAGGTCCATCCACGTCTCTACAAATGACCCAATTTCATTCCTTTCTATGGCTGAGTAATATTGCATTGTATATAAGTACCACATCTTTTTTTTTTTTTAACATCTTTATTGGAGTATAATTGCTTTACAATGGTGTGTTAGTTTCTGCTTTATAACAAAGTGAATCAGTTATACATATACATATGTTCCCATATCTCTTCCCTCTTGCGTCTCCCTCCCTCCCACCCTCCCTGTCCCACCCGTCCAGGCGGTCACAAAGCACCGAGCTGCTCTCCCTGTGCTATGCGGCTGCTTCCCACTAGCTATCTATTTTACGTTTGGTAGCGTATATATGTCCATGCCACTCTCTCGCTTTGTCACAGCTTACCCTTCCCCCTGCCCATATTCTCTAGTAGGTCTGTGTCTTTATTCCTGTCTTCATCCCACATCTTTTTTTATCCATCCATCCGTCGATGGACATTTAGGTTGCTTCCATGTCTTGGCTATTGTAAATAGTGCTGCAGTGAACATTGGGGTGCATGTATCTTTTTGAAGTATGGTTTTCTCTGGATATATGCCCAGGAGAGGGATTGCTGGATCATATGGTAGTTCTATTTTTAGTTTTATGAGGAACCTCCATACTGTTCTCCATAATGGCTGCACCAATTAACATTCCCACCACCAATATAGAAGGGTTCCCTTTTCTCCACACCCTCTCCAGCATTTATTGTTTATGGAGTTTTTAATGATGGCCGTTATGACTGGTGTGAGGCAGTACCTCATTGTAGTTTTGATTTGCATTTCTCTGATAATTAGTGATGTTGAGCATCTTTTCATGTGCTTTTTGGCCATCTGTATGTCTTCTTTGGAGAAATGTCTGTTTAGAACTTCTGCCCATTTTTTGATTGGGTTGTTTGGTTTTTTGACATAGAGCTGCATGAGCTGTTTGTATATTTTGGAGATTAATCCCTTGTTGGTCGCTTTGTTTGAAAATATTTTCTCCCACTCTGTGGGTTGTCTTTTATATCATTTTCCACTGGACTGAAAACACTGAAGTTGTTTAGGTTAACCCAGACTTGAACATTTCCTGGGCTTATTTTGGGGCTCTCTTTTAAATTCATTGTCTGAAAATACTGAGAAGTGTCTGCATACATAATTCTGCAGGCATGTACACAGCGTCTTTCTCTTATGTACACGGTTAAACTTGATTCCTCCATAGTAGGAGAGAGCATTAGAAAATTATTGATTTCATTGGGGAAATAATCTTTTTTGCTGTGAGAAATAATATTTTGAATTTAGAACCTTTTTTTTTTTTTTTTTTTTTTTTTTTTTTTTTTTTTTGCGATACACAGGCCTCTCACTGTTGTGGCCTCTCCCGTTGCGGAGCACAGGCTCCGGACGCGCAGGCTCAGCGGCCATGGCTCACGGGCCCAGCCGCTCCGCTGCATGCGGGATCTTCCCGGACCAGGGCACGAACCCGTGTCCCCTGCATCGGCAGGCAGACTCTCAACCACTGTGCCACCAGGGAAGCCCTAGAACGTATTTTTTATAAGAGCTTTATCAAGATATAATTCACATACCATAAAATTAACGCATTTAAAGTGTATATGTCACTGGTTATTAGTGTATTCACAGAGCTGTGCAACCATCGTCACATAAGCAATTTTAGAACAATTTCCTCACCCCAAAAAGAAACCCCATACCCATTTTCAGTCACTCTCCATTTCTTCCAAAACAACCGCACCCCAGCCCTAGACAGTCACTAATCTTCTTTGTTTTATATGGATTTGCTTCTTCTGGACATTTCATATAAATGGAATAACACAATACATGGTCTTTTGTAAGTGGCTTCTTTCACGTAGCCTAATATTTTAAAGGAACACCTGTGTTGTAGCATGTATTAGTACTTCATTCTTTATTACTGAATGATATTCTATCGCATAGAAATACCACATATTAAAACATTCATGTGGCAGTTGATGGACATTTGAGTTGTTGCCACTTAATGGCTATTATGGATAATTCTGCCGTGAACATTTGTGCACGAGTACTGGGACTTACTTTAAAGAAATGATCCTGTAGTTTCTGTCATTGTAATAGAGGAGACCGTGGGATCAAATATGGCAAGAGTATATTGCAGGGCATGCCAGGAAGTGAAAAATAGGCCATCAAGATAAACTTACTGGGAGAATTTAAGGCCAAGTCTTAACTACTCGTGAGGGATTCAAGCCAGGACACACAAAGCCTAAAATTATGCTTCCCCTAGAGACTGTTACAGCGTTTTGCTGACCACAAACAATGAAAGTTTAATATTTTACTGTATTTGTCTGAAAACTGAAACACACTTTTCCCAATGGTACTATTCCTGGAGACTAGACTTCCTCACTTCTAAAACCTTTCCAGTCCTAGTGTGCTTTGTGTATGGTTAAGACTAGTCACGGTCATATTTGTCTTGGGTTTTGTCTGTCTGCTTTCTTTCCAGGTATAACAGGATTTTTTTGAATGAATTCTTCTCTTCTTGTGTTGAACTTTTGATTAATACATTTATTCTTGGACAATACTGTGTTAGTCCTTGATCAGGAATTTGTGAAAAAATATCTCACTCATTGAAGATTAAAAAAAAAACTAAAGCCCATTAATACTGTCAGGTTCTGTCTCATGGAGCTCAAGCAAGATATAGATCACTATGTCAAGGTGTCAAGGGCAAATCCTGAGAATAGAGTATATGTGAGTACATTAACCCTGTAGACTTGGTCTGAACAGTTTATTACAGCAGTAATCTGTGGACAAAATTTTATCATTCTGTCACATGCCTAGCAGATTTGGTGGAATCTAAGGAAATCTCGTCCTAGTGATCTTAGCTCAGTGATTTCATTTTGCCCAGATGCTCAGCTGTGATACACTTTACTATAGCACAGATGATGGAAAATATACAATTCCCAGATTCTGGGGTAGCTACAATCATGACTGGGGAGGGGGGGCAAGAATTAAAGAGCGCAAATGGTGAATCAGTCTCTAAGCGCTCACGCTCTCCCTTTCCCTCTCTCTCTCTCTCTCTCCCTCTCTCCCTCTCTCCCTCTCCCTCTCTCTCTCTCTCTCTCTCTCTCTCTCTCTCTCTCTCTCTCGCTGTCTCTATATATATATTCTGCCAAGTTCAGTGGGTGTTATTAGATTGCTTTTATTTCAGACAATTTAAGTGCTTTCCTTTGGTAAGAAGCTTTCGGCACACCTGAGGTTCCAAATCCAAAGAGTACACAATATAGAGGAAGAAGTCATAATAATTATGAACACTTAGATTGGGCTGGGTCTGGTTCTAACAAAGTTGTACATAGGGAATGTAGACCGCACTGGCTCGCTGAACCTCCTGGTGGGGTGAGTGCTTAGGTCAGTTGCCCAGCCTCAGCAGCTGGCAGAGCCTGGCTGTGAATCAAGGTCTTTCTAACTCCAGAACCGTGCTCTCAAACCCTGTTCCAATTCCCACCTCAGCCGTGGGTGATAAAAGGCACCAAAAAGGCAATGTGTCCAAAAAAACTTCTCGTATTTTTCTTTACTTGCTTCAACATCACTTTTTATAAGTAAATGTATTTATTTTTTTGGCTGCCTTGGGTCTTTGTTGCTGCGTGTGGGCTTTCTCTAGTTGCGGCGAGCGGGGGCTACTCTTCGTTGCAGTGGTTTCTCTTGCTGTGGAGCACTGGCTGTAGGCACGCGGGCTTCAGTAGTTGTGGCACACAGGCTCAGTAGTTGTGGCGCAATGGCTTAGTTGCTCCACCGCATGTGGAATCTTTCCGGACCGGGATCGAACCTGTGTCCCCTGCATTGGCAGGCAGATTCTCAATCCCTGCGCCACCAGGGAAGTCCTGCTTCAACATCGCTTTTAAATGCAGATATCACTGGAAGAAATGGTACATTATTATAAAATCCCAGTAAGGTTTATTCAGTAGGAAAGGGGTTGGAATTTAAGAGCTCTACATGCATTACAAGGGGACAATGTTAAGAGAAGAGGATTAGAAACAAGAGCCTGGGGGGGGGGGGTTCCTGCCATTTTTACTGTTTTGCTTAAGGCAGACCTAAAATATGCATATTTTTACTTCCCACCCTGTGAGCGGCTCCATAATTAACACTGGTAGTGCCAAGGCATATTAATGTCTCTTTCCATCTAGTTTAGGGGTATTTTTGACTTTGTGTTTGATAAAATTTTACAGTATAGCTTTAAATATTTTAATTATAATTGAAAAAGGCTTTGTGCAATTTCCAGTTTTTAAAATACCTCACGCCTGCGAAATTTGTCTTTCCCTTTTTTTTTTAGAAACTGCTAATTTGCTAGATTTATAGTTGCTGTAATAGTTCTGTGTGATTTACTACATTTGCCTGAATCCAGATTGGTGGATATGATTTAGCTGCTTTTAACACTGTATGAGGGTAAAGCTAGATTTCTCTGGGCCTAATCTTTTTAGATGCAGACCTTTGTAGTTGTTCCCACTTTATGAAACGGATCCTGTGTGTGCTCATGCTTTGATATACAGTTTAATGTATAAGACTTGTTAAGACAGTGATCACTGGAAAGTGGTCTTCAATGATATAATTACACACAGTACGGAAGTTCCATTTAAAGAGTACATGACCTACATTGAAAACACTTGGTTGACATCAGTAAATTAATAGAACTTACACAAAGATTCTTGTAATGTTCTTTATTATAACTAGCATGTAGCTTGTTAGGATTGCTAGAGGGACCAGGTGCTTTCATGTTTTCAGCAGGTAGAGGTAAGGCCAATTTGATTTCTCTCTCTCTCTCTTTTTTTTTTTTTTTGATTTGTTTCTTATATCCATTAGCTAGTTAGGAAAAAATTTTTAATGTAAATTTGTATCTGGACAACCACATTTATACACATGATGACATAAAATTAATCAGATACAGCTACATAGTTGTAGAATGGAGGGATTTTTTTAAGCTCTATGGAGAGTAAGAAATTAATAATGGATGGGAGACTTTTTTTTTTTTAGCAAGACTGGCTGCAGGAAGAAATTGTGACAGAAACCATGTGAAGTGAATTTGAATTCGTGTTCTTTAGGGAGCTACCAGAGAAATATAATTTACAAGATAATCAAGAACCTAAACAGATTCTCTGTGGAGTCATTGTCTGATCCCTGACATATATTCATCTACGTTGAAATGACTCCACAAACACCGTCTAACAATTAGAGAATCAATAGGGGTGAAACGTACATGTATAACTTCAAGAAAAGCAAAATATATATCTGTAACAAACAATATAAATTGACAGCCAACTGTTAAAATGAGCAGATTATGTACTTGTGGTTAAGGTTTAAAATGACTCACCCTGGAACAGTGTTATCTCACTGATCTTTTATGGAAATGATATCCCCTATGTGCTTTATAAATACCGCATCTAAAAATATCCAGCATTACGATGTACTTTAAAAGGTACTGGCATAGAAGTTGTTAAATTTAAGAAAATGACTTAGTTCATAAGGGTTAACTGCCTTCATTTCCCAGCCCCTAACACTGCTCTGTAACCATGACCACATTTATTAGGAAATGTTTAGTAAAAGTTATCTCTAATTCAACTCTTTTTTTTTAAGCTTTTTTAAAAATTAATTTTATTTTTATTTATTTTTGGCTGCGTTGGGTCTTCGTTGCTGCGCGCGGGCTTTCTCTAGTTGCGGTGAGCGGGGGCTACTCTTCGTTGCGGTGCACAGGCTTCTTACTGCGGTGGCTTCTCTTGTTGCAGAGCACAGGTCAAGGTGCATGGGCTTCAGTAGTTGCTGCACCCGGGCTCAGTAGCTGTGGCGCGCAGGCTCAGTAGTTGTGGCGCACGGGTTTAGTTGCTCCGCGGCATGTGGGATCTTCCCGGACCAGGGCTCAAACCTGTGTCCCCTGCAGTGGCAGGCAGATTCTTAACCACTGTGTCACCAGGGAAGCCCTAATTCAACTCTTTGCACATCAGTTTTTCTTGGTAATCTTCATCAAAATTTATAAATACCTGTAAAAGAGAACTTAGACTCAAGTCAAAGAACTTTGTATTTTACTTGGTTTCTGGCCAAGATACCTCCTTTTGAGCTATTTCGGGTGCTATTTCTGGCTTTTCGAACCTTTGGCATGACAGCTTGTCCTGCCTCAGAGCTTCAGGAAAAAAACTATTCCCTCAAAATAAATGTTTGTTATTGAGCTCAATAGAAGTTTTATGTATGCCACGTATTTGTTTAGGGGAGGTCACTTGTTTGGTTCACTGAACCCTGTTCTGGTAAATTTAGATTTGAACGAGTACTGTGGGAACCTTGACCGTACATTTACAAAATCAACATGTCCTGGTAGGCTTCTGATTAAGATAAGGTTAGCTTTTGCTTTAAGGCATCTTCTTCTCCTACCATTTGTGCAGTGGTAGGTAATATATGGAGTGAAAAAAATTTAAAAGCCATAGTTGGGCTTGAAAACAAGATGAACATTTCTGTGGACCAGAAATGGGGAGTTGGGGGGAGGGGGAGTGCAGGACGTGGTGAGCAGTGTGTGGGGCTCACACGCTGGTCAGTGGACTTTCAACTCCTGTTGGAATAACAGGAATTAAAATTCTCCTCACCAGGTCAGGGCTCAGAGCCAGATTTGAAATCAGGGTCCTGCCAAAACACACCTGGAGAGAGACAGACACATACTCACTTATATTTGAAAGGAAAATGAAAAAGAGAACCATTTGGACTGCAGCAGGGGACTACAGCTTATATGTATGTAGCCATGGACCTAATGCATAGAACCTAGGGAAGAAGTGAGAAGTATGGCTGAGAAAGGGGAGCATCACAGCCTTGAAGCCAGGACCTGAACCATGCTGCCTGGTGATGAAATTAGCAATAACTGCATTCATATCACTCAATGTAGGAGCTTCAAACTACCAATATAAGATCTAGCCCTAGACTAGAGGCCCTGAGACCCTGCTGCCTGAGTGGAAACAGCCATAAAACCACTTCACAGAGAACTGTCAGTTCACAAGGAGAGAGAAATAGAATGGAGAACACGAAATATAGCAGAAAACACACTGTATCCCTTTCAAAATGTCTCCAAACCAAAATCCAAAACACACGCAGACTTGAGATAGCCCCCGCAAACTGGCCATCAGATGATGAATTAAGCCTAGACGAAAATAAAATAAAACGGTCCAACAAAGATTGTAAGTACGCTCAAAGACATAAATAAGGAAATACCATTTATGAAAGACATAAATAAGGAAATACCATTTATTAAAATAAATTAAAAAACAGAAATTGATGAAGTACAGATGGATCTGGAAAAGACATCTTTGGAAATTAAAAACTATCATCATTGAAGCTACTGAACTCAATAGACAGGGTAAATTCTAGGCTGGACCCAGTCAGGGAAGATAAGGAATTGAAAAGATGCTGCTGAGGACTTTACTATGCACAGCACTAAGAAGAACAGATAAATATTAAATAAGCAATTAAAGAAAGATGGGGAATTGACCACAAGACTCTAACATACACCTAGTACGAGTTTCAGAAGAGAGAATGGAGGAAATGGCAGAGAAGCAACATTTGAAGCGATAAGAGCCGAGAATCTTCCAAAACTGAAGAATGATGTGGGTCTTTAAGGAAATGGTCTCCCGAGAGAAATTTCAAACATCTGGGAAGGCAAGAAAGGCCTATGTAGAGCAATTGGTATTCTTTACAGCTCAGCTTTGGGAAGCCCTGGCTGATTCAAATGAGCTTTTTCTGTTTTTCAGTGGAAAGCATAAGAAACAGAAGTGCAGTGTCTTGTGTGTATTAAACCATGGTTTCTGAACAAGGGCACTTAGAAATAACTCAGTAAAGGAGAGCTCTGTGGGAAACTAGACCCAGAGAAAGACGTCTCTGGAAAAGGTGGTCTCCTGTCAGTAACTTTGTGAAAAGTAAGTGGGAGGATAGTAATCGTTTGTTGTACTGTCCTGAAGTCCATGTCTAAAAACAATGTTTTCAAAAAGAGCATCGTGGATGACCCACTCTGGTAGAAAGAAAAGTCTTGAATAGGATTCTACATAAAAAGGTGTTACCAACTGGGACATTTCAATGAAGGTGGATTTCTTTTAGTGAACACTTCAAGGGAAAAAAAATAGAAGATAATTCCTATCAAATGAAACCTTGTGAACATTGGATGCTGCTTCAGGTTCACGGAAACATTTCGATGATTGTCAGTTAAGCGGCCAGAAATTGGATTTAATTAATGTGAACAACTGCTTATGGTGGTTCACACCCAGAGGACCTATGTGTACAATCTGGCTGAGGGTAAACTTATTTTGATGAATTTCTTCTTATTACTGCTTTGTCAAAGTAGATGGCTATGAAACAAACTGCACATATAACTCTCCTTGAAGATTGACAGCAGATAGGATTTCAATCAATACAGATAGGATACTATATTCCTGTAAATGAAAAAGATCATAGATTGATTTTCCTGTATGACTTTAAACAAATTCCTAGAAAACTTGTAACGTTAGGTCCAGGGTAGAGCTTTAAACAAAAGACAAGCCAAAAACAAAAATAGATTGGATTGAAATAAAATCATCTTCGGTGCAGAGATCCAGCATTTTTGAAACTAGGCATTTCGGAAGACGTGCCATCCCCGAGGGACGATGGGAAAACTCTTCTGCCTGCCCGCCACTTGCCTCTCACGTCTTTTCTCATAGACAGACATCTCCCACATTTGTGGATAGGACATTCTCTAACCCGATGAAACAGCATCTGTGAGCCACAGAAATCCGTCATCTTATTTTGGTATTCATCGTAACTGGAAGAAAGGTATAGAGTTCTGCTCATTTGCTGGGTATCAAATAACAGGTGTCCTCCGTTGGAATTGTATTCTCAGCAATTCTAAAGCAAGAAGGAAATCTATACCCCTATGTGTATTTATTAAAAAGCATAAAAATAAGAAAAATGATTTAAGCATTCAACCTAAAAGCTAGAGGAAAAACACAGGAAGTTACAGAACTTTGTTTTTGTTGTTTTTTGTTTGTTTGGTTTTTGCGGTACGCGGGCCTCTCACTGTTGTGGCCTCTCCCGTTGCGGGGCACAGGCTCTGGACGCGCAGGCTCAGCGGCCATGGCTCACGGGCCCAGCCGCTCGGCAGCATGTGGGATCTTCCCGGACCGGGGCACAAACCTGCGTCCCCTGCATTGGCAGGTGGACCCTCAACCACTGCGCCACCAGGGGAGCCCTGTTTTTTTAAAATTTATTTAATTTTGGCTGTGTTGGGTCTTCGTTGCTGCGCACGGGCTTTCTCTAGTTGCGGTGAGCAGGGGCTACTCTTCCTTGCAGTGTGCAGGCTTCTAATTGCGGTGGCTTCTCTTGTTGCAGAGCACAGGCTCTAGCTAGGCAGGCAGGCTTCAGTAGTTGTGGCACGTGGGCTCAGTAGTTGTGGTGCATGGGCTTAGTTGCTCCGCGGCATGGGGGATCTTCCCGGACCAGGGCTTGAACCCGTGCCCCCTGCATTGGCAGGCAGACTCCTAACCGCTGCACCACCAGGGAAGTCCCAGGACATTGTTAATGGACATAAAAGGAGACTAGAATAACTGAAGAGCTTCACCATATTCCTGGATATGAAGACTCAATAACACGGAGTCAGCTCTTCCCATTTTAATCTATACAGTCATTGTAAGTGAAACCCGGAATTTCAACAAGGATTTTCCTGAAATATGAAATCTTGACACTAAAATCATAGGGATGATCAGAGAAGTCTAAGAAAATTTTTAAGACAAAACAAAGTGGGAGCAAGATGGCCTACCAGACAGACAATGTATTTAAAGCCATAGTGTGGAATTGCACAGGGACAGACAGATAAACCAACAGCAGAGACTAGAGAGCTCAGAAGTACACTTGTGTATTTATGGATGTTTGATGTATTATATAAATGCCATAGAAATCAGTGGGCAAAAGGTGGCCTACACAATGAGTGGGGCTGGCTTAATAACTTGTCTATGTGGGGATAGTAAAATTAGAGTTTATGTTCACACCAAACATAAAAGAGTCTGCATAAAGTCCTAACTGTGAAAAACAAAATTTTGAACTTTAAAATGTAGGTGTAAGGAAGATTTTCTTAAAACATAAAAAGCAGGAAACATGGAGGAGTGTTTTGAAATTAAAAACTGTTGTACAATAAGATGCCAAGAATAAAGTTAAAGGTCAGCTATGCTAAGATATGTGTAGGAGATAATATCTGCTGTGCATATAACTGGCAAAGGATAAGCATCTCGAACATACCCAGAACGTGAATAAGACAAAGACAACCCAGTAGGGAAATGGGTAAGGAAACATGAAAAGCCAACTAACATAAAACAAGTTCAGCCTCGGGGAATTCCCTGGCGGTCCAGTGGTTAGGGCTCTGTGCTTTCACTGCCAAAGGACGTGGGTTCGATCCCTGGTCAGGGAACTAAGATCCCACAAGCCACGCGGTACGGCCAAAACAGAAAAAGTTCAGCCTCACCAGTAGTCAGAGATGTGCTCATTAAAATATACCCATCAACCAAAACTTAAATGTTTGGTAACACCAAGTATTTGATGAAGATGTGACCAAATGGAAAATCTCACTCACTACTGGTGGGAGAGTAAATAGGTATAAAATCTCTTAGGAGAGCAGTTTGGTGATCTGTAGCAATGTTGAAGATGTTGCTAGAACCCAGCAATTTTACATCTACATATATTCTGTAAAGAATCTCTTAAACAGGTATCCAAGGAGACAGGTAGACAGAAGTTCATTGCGTCACTCTTTGTAATAGTGACAAGTTGGAAACAACCTAAATGTTCATTGACAGGAGAATGTTGTTGGCATATTCAAGCAGCAGAATAATAACCTTACAGCCGTTAAAATCATGAACTATTATGTATCAGCATGGATAAATCTCCAAAACGGTGTTGAAGGCAAAAAGCAACTCTTACAATGGTATGTACATGCTTCAACAGAGTTCTTAAACATAAAGTTTAAGAACATGCAAAATAATGCTATTAGATTGAATCACGTGAAATGGCCATTTATGTAGAGTCGAAAAAGCCGAATCTCAGCAAGCCAGTATTTGTGGATGCATTCGTGGTAATGATGGTCGTGGAACTCAGGATGGCATTATCTCCTTGGGGGCATTGGTGAGCGGGGAACTGATATCATAGTAAGGAGAATCTGTGGGGAAGCTTCAGCTGTAACTGTCATATTTTATTTCTTCAAAGAAATTTGAAGAAAATATGGCAAATGTTAAATGCTGTGGTGGGTACATGGGTACACTCTTACTATGTTCTTGCACGTTGCTGTTGAAAATATTTGATGTTTTTTTAAGCAAAGCGAAGTGTTGACAGAGGTATAAGAATTGTAATCTCATGACAGTATTAGGAAATATTTACAAAATGATTAACTCCTTTGCTGCTTAATTATGTAAACATAGCACTCATAAGGCTTTGAGTATAGAAGATTGAAAAGCATCTCCCCCTCACATATTCCGGGCAGACGCTTCAAATTTTATTTTGTTTTTTTAGCATCACTAAAATCGTCGTCATAAAAACCATTCATTAAGTGCCTCCCTTTTGCTTGCTATTGTGTTTGGTGGTGGTCAGATGTATCTCTCTGCCATTGTATAAGAAATCTGGTGATGATATTCAATTTTCCTTTTTCTTTTCTTTTCCACTTCTTTGATGCCGAACAGGAATCTGCAAGCAGAATATGATCGTCTCAAGCAGCAGCATGAACATAAAGGCCTATCCCCACTGCCGTCCCCTCCTGAAATGATGCCCACCTCTCCCCAGAGTCCCCGGGATGCTGAGCTCATTGCTGAGGCCAAGCTACTGCGTCAACACAAAGGCCGCCTGGAAGCCAGGATGCAAATCCTGGAAGACCACAATAAACAGCTGGAATCACAGTTACATAGGCTAAGGCAGCTGCTGGAGCAAGTGAGAGCCACCTCTCTGTAACATGGGATATTTACAAAACATCATTTTCCCCTCTTCAAACTAAACACTAAGAACTCCGAGTCCTTTTCAGAACTGTAATAAGCATTGATTTGTTAATTACTTAGTATGTGCCTAGCAAAGTGCTAGATATCAAGGGATATAAGAAGAGGAGGAACGACTAGCATGTCATTTTATAGTTGTTCCAGACTGTTTCCTACAAAAATGTCTTTTATTTGACTGATTTAAAATTCATCTTGGGAAAAAAAATACAGTAAGGTTTCCACTAGTTACCTCAAAGTGAAAATTTTACCTCTTGAAATGGAACTCTTTTTTTTTTTTTTTTTTTTGCGGCATGCGGGCGTCTCACTGCTGTGGCCTCTCCCGTTGCCGAGCACAGGCTCCAGATGCGCAGGCCCAGCGGCCATGTCTCACGGGCCCAGCCGCTCCGCGGCATGTGGGATCTTCCCGGACCGGGGCACGAACCCGCGTCCCCTGCATCGGCAGGCAGACTCTCAACCACTGCGCCACCAGGGAAGCCCGGAACTCTTTTTTTTTTTTTTTTTTTTTTCCAATTAGTCTTATTTTCTGGTATACCTTTGGGTTTTTTCTTTTGATAATCCCTAAAACATAATTTTTTTAAGTCTCCATTGAAAATATAGCAGGATATGCATTGTGGAAGGCCCCACCTGCACACAGTCCTGGCTTTCTGGGAATTTAAAAATTTGAGATATGTTCTCTCCATCTTGTTCTTTAATACTTCACAAAAATAAGAATTCTCCACTACATTTTTGTGGTCTCATATGGTTTCACCATTCTCACATGACCTTCTAAATCTTTCAGTTATTTAGGCTAATCATTTTCTATATCGTATTCCACCATAGCTGTAATGTATTTCAAACTTAGAAGGGGGTACAATTCAGGTACACAGACAGTATCCATGGATCTTATCAACAGTGAAATTTCCCAAATGTAACCATCTTTGGGAGGTTTCTAAGTAGGAAAAGTCGTAATTTCTGAGTTTTGAGTGTCTGTAATAGGTATATATTTGTTTGCGTGTTTTATTATGAAAAATAATTCTCTTTTCTTTTGAATGCCTCAGCCCCAGGCAGAGGCCAAGGTGAATGGTACAACGGCGTCCTCTCCTTCTACGTCTCTTCAGAGGTCAGACAGCAGCCAGCCGATGCTGCTCCGGGTGGTGGGCAGTCAAACTTCGGAATCCATGGGTAAGTGTCTGTCTCAGCTACTCCTGGATTTTGTTCTCTCCTAAGGTCTGGAAATGGTGAACTGTTTGCTCAGAGGTTTAAATCATCTGCTAAATTATCTAATATCGGTTCCGGACAAGGGATTGTCATAAATGCCTTTGGGGTACGAAGATGAAAGACATAGTCCTAGCCCGCAAAGGACTGGCTATTCAGTTAGAACAAGGCAACGTGGTACTAAAGTTTCGTTCATTTCGGAGATCAGAGAAGGCTTTTCGACGAATTGATATTTGTGAAGGGTTTTGAAGGATGGAGTAGGAACTGAGCATATGTTGAAGAAGGTATAGCATAACTGAAGATGTAGAGATGAGGGCCTTGGGCCAAGGGCAGGAAGGAGCCACTGGTCCAGTTAGATAGGGTCCAAGCAGGAGGTGGGGTCGGGGAGGAAGGAAGGCTGCAGAGGAAGGTTGGGGTCACATTATAGTGACATGAATATTGGGCAGAGAGGTGTGTGGTCGGTGTCAGGGAGCCTCTGAAAATCATTTAGCAGGTGAGAAATAGCTAAAAAGATGTACTCCGGCAGTTTTATCTGCCCCAAAGTAAAAATAAAACTTTTACAGGTTGAAAGACTCGTTAGGAGGCAATCGCAAAGGCCAAGTTATGGGACTTATTTGAAAATAGAGTACCCAAGGCCAGGGGACTGACTGGAAAATGTAAGGAAAGGCAATGAGGGGAGAGGATTTGGTTGGAAGAAGATAATGATCCTTTTGAATGTGGAAACACTGTGTTTGTTTTAGGAGGGGGTAAACGGACAGTCCGGAGAGATCTGAGAGTGAACTCCACAGAATTGATAGCTGCAAGGCGTGAGATGAGAAATACATAAGAAAGGTGCTTGGATACAGCGCCTCGGGGAAGACCTCCCTTTGGGTGATGGGGTAGTGAAGGAGTGGGGAGTAGTGTTGGAAAGGTTACCGAAGAGGGATTACTGAATAATAGCCTCCAAGACCAAAAAACGAAGCAGGCAACTCCTTAAAGTACAATTAGGAAGTTTATTGTGCGCGGCAGCAGGTGGACGGTGATCCCCTGCCACCGAAAGGGGTACAGGGGGACTTAAAGGGGCCAAAGCATGTATGCACGGCTGGAAACTGGGGCTTTCTCCTCCCCTCTGGGCGGGGGCGGGTGGGGTGGTCTCAGGCCCATTAACCATCTGCGCCAGCAACGGGCATTCTTCCAGTTTTTGTATCAGATGAAGGTAAGGATAAAAAGCTGACAGGGAACTTGTCTGGCTTGGGCACAGTCCGTCACACGGAAAGGGGAGGGAGGAGGCAGGCCTGTGTGCCCAGGATGGAGCTGACAGAATGGAGTCAGTGTGTGGCTCAGCCACACAGGCAGGCCTAGGTTTCGGGAAGGAGATGAGTGCCGGAGGTCAAAATGCCGAAAAGGGCTCAGTCGAAATGAAAATAAATTACAGCTCAGTGGATCACCGGAAGCGCAGTAGCTGAAAATGCTTCCTCAGAAGTGGCTAAGAGAAGGCAAGTTGGAGAGGTCTGTCTTTTCACGGAAATAAAAGGTCAGGTAATCTTGGAAATGAGTGTGGCTTGAGGAGAGAAAGGGTCTTTAGACCCTAATGGAAATTATCAAGTAACACTGAGGGCGGAGATGTGTGTAGACCAAATGGTCAGCCAGGTCTGGTGGTGTTCTTCAGTAGTCTTCTCTGCCTAGGACGGGTTCCAAGAAAACTGGAGTTCATGAGGCAAATAAAAGGTCAGAACAAGTAAAGCATTTTGCAGGGGTAATGAAGCCATTGTTAAAAGGACCATGACAGGTGGTTGCCGGCCATCTGCTTACTGGTTTTTCTTGTTGTGCTAGGCTAGACAATAGGGGGTTTTATGAAGGCCACAAATACTTGCTCTGTCCCCCTCCTCTCGTGAGGCCCAGCATGCTCTATGCTTGCTTTTTCCTGGGTCCTAAACTGGGTTTACTTGACCCTCTTACCTCACAGAAAGGAAGAGACCTGGGACTCCTTGAGTCACACTGACTGTTGCCTGGTCCCATGGTGTGTCGAAGAATTCATTTTATACTTAGGATCTTCCGTGAGAGTAGAATATAGAGAGGTGAGGTGCCTAATCCGACTTGATGGGACAAAAAGGAAAGGTATGAGTGCATTTTATGGTGGAGGATGGGGACCATGGTCAGGAAAATTCCCCAAAGTAAAACACTTTGCAGTGACGCCTGTGTCTAAGAGGTAGCCTCCCAGTGAGCGGCAGCTGATATACATGGAGATCATGGAGGGGCCAGGGTTGCTGGGAAAGGAGAAAGGTTCCTCAAGAAGTTGACGAGGGTGCATGAGGGCACTGAGATTAGAGAAATCAAAGCTTGTAGAAAAGCCAGCTTGCATTTTTCTGAAGGAAGAGGAAATGTTTGTTTGGAGTTGTTTTCCCAGCTTTACCACACCTCAGTGATTTAGGGCATCAGATTCTCTTTCTCCACATGAGATCTGAGTCAAGCTAATGGCCTGTTGGGACTGTAAGTGATAGCGCAGCATATATATGACAGAATATTATATGCCTTTGTAAAGTCTGTGAATTCCAAAAATAACTGAGCTCTAGTACCTCTGTTGTTAACGCCTACTGCAGGATTTTGCCTTTTTTTGAAGTAAGCAAAGCCTGTGAGACGAAGTCACGTACTTGAGTGGTGAGATTCAGAGCCCTCGGTGCTTAGAAACATTAATTATTTAGGCCTGTCAACACTGGCAAAGAGGCAGCGTGCCTATGAAAGCACCCAAATTAAAGTCCACGTCAGGCCGTGGAGCTGAGAGGATCGTGGCAGAACTGAATGCAAGAACAGAAGTGCTTGCTTTCTCCAGTGGCCGAGTTAGGCTAAGAAAGAGATGACTTGCCACTGTAAAATGGATAGGCTCTGTTGTTTGTTAATAAGTTTGTTTTCTGGATGAAAAGAGTGAATTCAAAGGTGACTTTTTTTTCTTCACCATAAAGAAGAAAAAAAAGACCATCTTCTTGCAGGATGCACACAGGTGTTGAAATAAATGCAGTGTGTATCCTCGTGCTTTGAAGCGCTGGGATGTGATAGGGCTGGGATTTGCTGAACCATTTTCTGGTAGAGAGTTGCATTCTTTTAATATATAACCCCAAGACTTTTTAAAGAGAAATATGGGTGAAGTCATACTGGGTGATCTAATGAGTTGGAGTGTTTCCTCAAACCATGAAATACCACTGGTAAGTCTCTGGGTACCATATGTGCGTTCTGTACGTCTTTTAAAATGGGACGATGTCCTAATGAAGCTCACATTCTGTTAGAAGTGAACAAAGTCTATCTTCCCAACAGCTTATCTCTGACTCCCTTAACTTCTTCTACCCAATCTATCATTCTTTTATATTTTACTCTTAGCTTCTTATTTAGAACAATTTCAAACTTAGGGCAGAACTGCAGTTAACTCAACATCTATTCACAAACATCTTTATATATCCTGCATAGATACTCATGTATATTTTATGTGCCTGTATAGTTTTAATGATTACGTTGCATACTTAGTAACACTTCAACCTAATCACACTCAGGAAGTAAACAGCAATACAGTCCTATTGTCTAATTTAAATTGCAATATCCCCCATTCTGCCAATAATATTCTTTCTAGCTTTTTGGGTTTTTCACTCAGGAGCCAGTGAAAGGTCATGCTTTGCATCTAGTTGCCTTTTCTCCCTTTTTTTTTTTTTTACTCTCCTAAGGAGTCTAGAACACTTCCCTAGCCTCTTCAGATTTTTTCATGACACTGACATTTCAGAAGAGGTCAGGCCAGTTGTTTTGTAAAATGTTTCTCACTTTGCATTGCCTGCTTGTTTACTCATGATTGGATTCAGGCTAAGTATGTATGCCACCTGACCGCATAGGTGAGGTTGTGTCCCCTCAGTGCATCGCTTCAAGGTTCTTCTCAAGATTGTCAGCCTAGACCTCTCTCCTGAGTGAGTGAGTATTTTCTGGATAAAACCAAAAAAGCCCCGCAACAATCTAAAATTTGCGATCAACCTCCAGAATTTCTAAACTGTACAAAGGCAGTCATTTTCCACACTTTTTTCCCCCTTTACCTACATTATGATAAGTTTGGACATATGTATACCCCGTGATACCATCCTCACAGCCAAGGTACTAAACATATTCATTACCTCTAAAACCACCCCTTACTTACCTTCCTTCTTGAGCCAAGCCCCACCAACACCTCTCCAGTCATCAAGGTCAGTCTGTTTTGCTTTGCATAAACAAACAAAACAAGAGAAAGACTTGTAGCCCTCATGGTGGAACAGACAATATGAATACTCCCCTAACTGGTTTCTCTGTCTTTAGGCTCTCGTTCCTCCCTGACATTCAGATTGTATATTAATTATTCTTCTCCCTTTTTTATGGGTCCTGTTTGCCTCAAGTCCATACTCCTTAGCATGGTGTTCAAATTCAAAGGTAGACTCACCTTCCTCTAGCGCCCAGTTTTTCACTGTCTTCAAACATGATCCCCCGCCTCCATTTGCAGCCCGCAGTGCTCGTGCACACGTACCATGCCGTTTCACTAATCCACGCTGTCAGCCATCTCCGACCCTGTGCGCGATGTCTTCTTAACCTGAAATGTACCATCGTTTTCACTCGTCTTTTTGGGGAACTTGATCATGCATTATTATATCCTGTAATTAATTAATTTATTCTGTCTTCGTTATTACACTTTGTTTCTTCTCCCTAGAGCTTAACTTCCTTAAAGGCAAGGCCTAAGTCTTGCTCACTTTCTTCCCCATTTGAGCAATTTAGCCTGAGGTTCTGAATCAAGATGACAACATAGGAAGATCCTGAATTCCCCCCCCACGCACAGATCCCTCTCAAAGAAATTCAAGAACTAGCTGAGTGACTCCTATATGTTGGACAAACAAACAGAAAAAAAGCCCCCATCAAAACGGGTAGGAGATGTAGAAAACAAACTTAGGGTTACCAGGGGAGAAAATAATCGGAAGACATACACACTACTATATATAAAATATACTATATATAAAATATAGATAACTAATAAGGACCTACTGTATAGCACAGGGAACTCTACTCAATACTCTAAAATGACCTATCTGGGAAAAGAGCTAAAAAAGAACGGATACATGTATATCTATAACTGATTCACTTTGCTGTACACCTAACACAACATCGTAAGTCATCTAGATGCCAATAAAAATTAATTTAAAAGAAACAGGTAGGAGATCCTGAGACAGTCTTGCTGTAAACCCCATCCCTGGCATGATGACACACAACCAGGAAAGAACTCTCAACTAGTAGCTTCTCCCTGAGGAGTAAAGTTTTGGGCTCCACAAACCCCTAACTAACTTTGCAGTCAGTGGGCCTTGCATCCGTGAGAGAGATCCACAAGGCTATGGAACTAAGAGACAGTACTTAAAGGGCTCACATGGACTCAACAAGGCTAACCCCGCCTCCCCCAACCCCTGCTGCCAAGTGCACAGCTTAGAGGCAGCAGACTGGAATGCATCCAGTCTTTCCATGAAACAGTCCTCTTTGTTTGTTTATAACTTACAAGCCTCAGCCTGAAGAGGCAGGCTTCTTACTCATTTAACACACATATACAGGGGCTGACTTAAGTACTCTCTCTCTAGAGATCGTGCAGGCCAGGCCAGCCAGTGCCATCTTCCCACTCTGCTGCCTCACTCCAGGTCATTGGTATCTCCCATAAAGGAGCTTGTGCACACATCTGGTGGCCAGCACGGTTTATGTCACAGGTTCAATGGAATGGTAGCATACCAAAAGAACAGTTTTTAAATAGCTAGCATCTCCCCAGAGCTCAGTGCAGAGGGGGCATACAGAAACGTTTACATCTCCCACTTTTTCCCTGAAAGAGGTCTATTTACATCCTTTAAAAGCTATTGCCGGGGCGGGGGGTCAGCCTTCCAATCATCTTGCATCTAAGTGCTGACTGAAATCCTCCCCATTGGAACACTGACAGGTCTGGGCAAACCCTCAACTAACTACTCAGCGCCACTAAAAACAAAGAAGCCTCTTTGGACAATCAAAAAAGTTTGAGAGCCCAAGAGGTAGGGCAGGGTTGAAAAACAAGGCTCACCTCCTACATGAGATCACGCCTTCAAGATGGCAGAGGTTACTGTTATAGCCAATGCATAGAAACCAACACAAAGGTCAAGGCAAATGAAAAAACAAATACATTCCAAAGAACAGAACAAGGTGAAACCTCAAAAAAGACGGTAAAGAAATTGACATAAGTATTTTGCAAATAGAGAATTCAAAATAACAGCCCTAAAGATGCTCATCAAGGTCAGGAAAACAATGCATTAAAGTGAGCATTCCAAGGAAGAGAGAGAGAATTATAAGAAAAGTACCAAATAGAAATCACAAAGCTAAGGATACAATTAACTGAACCAATAAATACAATAGAAGGGTTCAACAGCAGACTAGATGAATTGGAAGAAAGGATGAGCAAACCCAAAAACAGGGCAGTGGAATTCATCCATCATAGGATGAAAAAGAAAAATGAAAGAAGACAAACTTATGGTTGCCAAAGGGGAAAAGTGGGGGGGGGGGGTTATTAGTTTGGGATTAGCAGATGCACGCTACTATATATAACATAGATAACCAGCAAGGACTTACTGTATAGCACAGGGAACGCTACTCAATATCTTGTAATAACCTATCATGGAAGAGATGTAAAAAAATTTTATATATATATATACACACACACAAACACATATATATATATATATATATCTGAATCACTTTGCTATACATCTGAAACACAACATTGTAAAAATCAACAATATTTCAATAAAAATTTTTAAAAGAATGATTGATAGAGAAGATAGCTTAAGGAACTTAGTGGACACCATCAAGCAGACAGATATTCCTAATATAGGGTCCTAGAAGGAAAAGAGAGAGAGAAAGCAGAAAAACTTTCTTAACCTGAGGGAGGAAACATACTTCTAGATCCAGGAAGCCTGGACGGTTCCCACACCAAGACACATTATAATTAAACTTTCACAAGTGAAAGACAATGAGAGAATCTTAAAAGCAGCAAGAGGAAAACAACTTGTTACACACAAGGGAATCCCCATAAATCCATCAGCAGATTTTTCAGCAGAAACTTTGCGGGCCAGAAGGGAGTTTCATGATATATTCAAAGTATTTAAAGGGAAAAAAAACCTGCCAACCAGAAGACTCTATCCAGAAAAGTTGTCATTCAGAATTGGAGAGAGAGAGAGTTTTCCAGACAAGCAAAAGCTGAAGGAATGAAACACCACTACACCAGCCTTACAAGAAATGTAAAACGGACTTCTTCTTTAAACTCAAACAAAAGGGTGCTAGCTAATTAGTAACAGGAAAACATGAAAGCATAAGCCTCACAAGTAAAGGTAATTATATAATTAAATTCAAAATAATCAAATCTTGTGATAGTGATGGGCTGACTGCTTATACATTCAGTATGAAGGTTAAAAAGCAAAAGTAATAAAAATAACTATAACCAAAGTAATTTGTTAATAGACACACAGATAAAAATATGTAAACCGTGGCATCAAAAACATAAAACAGAGGGAGGAGAGTAAAAATGTAGAGCTTTAGAATGTGTTCGAAGTTAGGTATTATCAACTTAAAATAGATGGTTATAAATATGTTGTATCTGAGCCTCATGGTAACCACAAAGCAAAAACCTATACACAAACAACAGAAAGGAATCTAAGCATTACACTACAATCATCAAATCACAAAGGAAGAGAGCAAGAGGAAGAAAGGCACAGAGGAACTACAGAACAGCCAGCAAACAATTTTTTAACTGGCAGTAAGTACACACCTATCAAAAATTACTTTAAGTGGACTAAATTTTCCAATCACAATATATGGAGCAGCTGAATGGATTAAAAAACAAGACCTACAGTCTCCCATGGCAATAGAAATAAAAACAAATAAACAAATGGGACCTAATCAAACTTACAAGCTTTTGCACAGCAAAGGAAACCATAAACAAAATGAAAAGACAACCTACAGAATGGGAGAAAATATTTGCAAATAATGCAACCAACAAGGGCTTAATTTCCAAAATATACAAACAGCTCATACAACTCAACAACAAAAAAACAACCCAACTGAAAAATGGGCAGAAGATTGGAATTGTCACATACACACTACTATATGTAAAATAGATAGCTAATAAGGACCTACTGTATAGTACAGGGAACTCAACTCAGTACTCTGTAATGGCCTATATGGGAAAAGAATCTAAAAAAAGAGTGGATATATGTACATGTATAACTGACTCACTTTGCTGTACAGTAGAAACTAACACAACATTATAGACCAACTATACCCCAGTAAAAAAAAAAAAATGGACAAAAGACCTAAATAGACATTTCTCCAAAGAAGTACAAACGGCCAAGAGGCACATGAAAAGATGCTCAACATCGCTAATTATTAGAGAATGCAAATCAAAACTACAATGAGATACTGCCTCACACACCAGTCAGAATTGGCCATCATTAAAAACTCTACAAATAACAAATGCTGGAGAAGACATGGAGAAAAGGGAACCCGCTTACAGTGTTGGTGGGAATGTAAAGTGGTGCAGCCACTATGGAGAACAGTACAGAGGTTCCTCAGAAAACTAAAAATAGAACATGATCCAGCAGTCCCACTCCTGGGCATATATCCGTGCAAAACTCATCTAAAAAGGTACATGCACCCCCGTGTTCATAGCAGCACTATTCACAATAGCCAAGACATGGAAACAACCTAAATGCCCATCAACAGAGGAATGGATAAAGAAGATATGGTACATATATACAATGGAATACTACTCAGCCATAAAAAAGAGAACGAAATAGTGCCATTTGCAGCAACATGGGTGCAACTAGAGATTATCATACTAAGTGAAGTCAGAAAGAGAAAGACAAATACCATATGATACCACTTAAATGTGGAATCTAAAATACAACACAAAGGAACCTATCTGAGAAACACAAACAGACTCACGGACATAGGGAACAGACTTGTGGTTGCCAAGGGGGAGGAGGTTGGTGGAAGAATGGAGTGGGAGGTTGGGGTTAGCAGATGTAAGCTATTATACATGGAATAGATAAACAACAAGGTCCTACTGTATATAGCACAGAGAACTATATTCAATATCCTATGATAAACCATAATGGAAAAGAATATTAAATATATATGTATAACTGAATCACTTTGCTGTACAGCAGAAATTAACACAACATTGTAAATCAACTATACTTAAAACAAAAGGAAAGGAAAGACACAAGACAAATGCAACATATGACCCTAGGTTCCGGGGTGGGGGTGGAATATATACATATGCACATATATGGTAATAGTTATAAAAGACATTATGAATTATTAAGGCAATTGGTGAAATTTAAATATAGGCTACAAATTAGATGATAATATAGTGCAATGTGGTTCCAGAAGATAGGGTTCAAGGACATAATGATGAAGTACTTAGAAAAAAAGGGTCATGGACCTGAACCTTATATTGAAATGGGTCAGCAATAATAACAACAACGATAATAAATCTGTGTATTTAGAAAGAGAAACAAAGCAAATATGGCAACATTAACACTTGGTGAATCAAGGTAAAGGGTATATTAGGAGTCTATTTTACTATTGGAATTTTTCTGTAACTGTGAAATGAAAATTTAATGAAAATCCTTTCCAACAAAAACAAACAAAACAACAACAGAAACAAGACCTAGCCCTATGTGGCCTATAAAAAAGTCACTTCAGATGTAAAGATGTAAAGAAACCTGGGGTAGCTACACTTATATCAAACAAAATAGACTTTGAAACAACGACTAAAATAAGACCCAAAGAAGGGCATTACAACAATGATAAAGAGGTCATTCCAATAAGAGGCTATAACATTTGTAAGTATTTATTCACCCAACATAGAGGCACCTAAACATATAAAGCAAATATTAAGAGACCTAAAGGGAAAAATAGATAGCAATACAATAATAGTAGGGGATTTAACCATATCTCACGTACATCAATGGATAGGTTATCCAGACAGAAAATCAGTAAGGAAGCATGGGACCATATATTATGTCAGATGAACTTAACATACATACAGAACACTCCATCCAAACACAGCAGAGTACATTCTTAAGTGTACATGGAACATTCTCTAGGATGGAATATTCTCTAGGATAGATCATATATTGGGCCACAAAACAAGTCTCAGTAAATTTAAGAAGATTGAAATCATATCGAGCATCTTTTCTGACCACAGTGTTATGAAACCAAAAATCAATTTCAAGAAGAAAACTGGAAAATTGACAAATACGGGAATATTTAATAACATACCAATGTGTTACTGTACACACTACAAATGGATTGATGAAGAAATCACAGGAGAAATCAAAAACTACCTTGAGACAAATGAAAATGGAAATACAACATAACAAAAGTTACAGGATGCAGCAAAGCAGTTCTGAGAGGGAAGTTCATACAGATAAATGCCTGCATCAAGAAACAAAAAGGTCTCAAACAACCAACCTAACTTTACACCTCAAGGAACTAGAAAAAGAAGAACAAAGTCCAAAGTTAATGGAAGGAAAGAAAGATCAGTGCAGACATAAATGAAATAGAGATGAAAAAGATAATGGAAAAGATCAATGAAACGAAGCGCTTTTTTTTCTTTTTGAAAAGATAAAACAGACCTTTAGACAAACTGGCCAAGAGAAAAAGAGAGAGGACTCAAAATCAGAAATGTATGAAGAGGTGAGTACAACTTATACCATAGAAATACAAAGGATCGTAAGACTACTGAAAACAATTATATGCCAACAAATTGGATAATCTGGAAGAAATGGATAAATTCCTAGAAACATACAACCTGCCAAGACTGAATCATGAAGAAACAAACTCTGAACAGACCAACAATGAGAAAGGACATTGAATCTATAAGCAAAAGTCCCCCCCCGCCGCCCCAAAAAAGCCCAGAATCAGATGGTTTCTCTGGCAAATTCTACCAAACATTTAAAAAAGAACACGAATCCTTCTCAAACATTTACAAAAAAATTGAAGAGGAAATCACACCCCCAAAATTATTTTACAAGGCCAGCATTACACTTTGATACCAAAGCCAGATGAGGACACTACAACAAAACTATAGACCAACATCTAATGAATACAGATGCAAAAATTCTCAACAAAATATTAGCAAACCAAATTCGACAGTACATTAAAAGGATCATACACCATGACCAAGTGGGATTTATCCCTGGGTTGCATGGGTGGTTCAACATATACAACTGAATAAATATACCACATTAATAGAATGAAAGAAAATCATATGATCATCCCAATAGATGAAGAAAAAGCATTTGGCAAAATTCAACATCCATTCATGATAAAAACTCTCAACAGAGTGGGCATAGAGGGAACATATGTCAACATGATGAAGGCCATGTATGACAAGCCCACAGCTAACATCATATTCAGTGGTGAAAAGCTGAAAGCTTTTCTGCTAAGATCAGAAGACCAGGGTGCCTACTCTTGCCGCTTTTGTTCAGTATAGTGCTGAAAGTCCTAGCCAGCATAACTGGGTGAGAAAAAGAATAAAAGGCCCACAAATCAGAAAGAAAGTAGTAAATTTATCTCTATTTGCAAATGACATGATAACATACATAGAAAACCTGGAAGACTCTACCAAAAAACTGTTAGAACTCAATGAATTTAGTGAAGTTGCAGGATAAAAACTCAATATACAAAAATCTGTTGCATTTTTACACACTAATAACAAACTACGACAAAGAGAAATTAAGAAAATAATTCCACTTACGATTGCATCAAAAAGAATAAAATACCTAGGAATAAATTTAAGGCGGTGAAAGACCTGTACACTAAAAACTATAAGTAAGACAGTGATGAAAGAAATTGAAGAAGATGCAAACAAATGGAAAGATATTTCATGCTCATTGACTGGAAGAATTAATATTGTTAAAATGTCCATACTACCCCCAAGCAATCTACAGATTAAGTGCAATCCCAATCAAAATTCCAATGGCATTTTTCACAGAAATAGAACAAAAAATCCTAAAATTTGTATGGAACCACAAAAAAAAAAAGACCCCGAAGAGCCAAAGCAATCTTGAGAAAGAAGAGCAAAGCAGGAGGACTCGTGCTCCCTGATTTCATACTGTATTACAAAGCCATAGTAGTCAAAATGGTATGGCATTGGCATAAAAACAGACACATAGATCAACAGAACAGAACAGAGGGCCTATAAATAAACCCTCACACATATGGTCAATTAATTTACAACAAACAAGCTAAAAACATACAATACGAAAAGAATAGTCTCTTCAGTAAATGGTGTTGGGAAAACTGCACAGCCACATACAAAAGAATGAAATGGGACCACTGTCTTACACCATACATGAAAAACAATTCAAAATGGATTAAAGACTTGAATGTAAGACCTGAAACCATGAAAACTCCTGGAAGAAAACATAGGGGGTAAGCTCCCTGATCTCAGTCTTGGTGATGACTTTTTGAGTTCACACCAAAAGCAAAGGCAACAAAAGCAAAAATAATCTGACTACATCAAATAAAAAGCTTCTGTACAGCAAACAAAACCATCGAGAAATAAAAAGACAGAATGGGAGAAAATATTTGCAAATCATATATCTTACATGGAGATAATATTCAGAATGTATAAAGAACTCATACAACTCAAGAGAAAAAAACAATCTGATTAAAAAATGAGAAGATCCATTAGACATTTTACCAAAGATATACCACTGGCCAACAGGTACATGAAAAGGTGCTGGACATCACACTAATCATCAGGGAAATGCAAATCAAAACCACAATGAGATATCACCTCACATCTGTTTGAATGGCTATTAACAGAGACAAGACATAACAAGTGTTGGTGAGAACGTGAAGAAAAGGGGGAACCCTTGTGCACAGTTTTAGTGCGAATGAAAAATGGTACAGAGAACAGACTGGTGGTTGCCAGAGGTAGGGGCTGGGCAAAATGAGCAAAGGTGGTCAAAAAGTACAAAATGCCAGTTATAAGATAAATAAGTCCTGCACGGGATATAACGTACAGCATGGAGACTACAGTTAACAATACTGTACTGTATGTTTAAAAGTTGCATGGCAGCATGGATGGACCTAGAGATTATCGTACTAAGTGGAGTAAGTCAGACAGAGAAAGGCAAATATCATATGATATCCCTGATATGTGGAATCTAAAAATATGATACAGATGAACTTATTTACAAAACAGAAGTAGAATCACAGACATAGAAAACAAATTTATGGTTACCAAAGGAGAAGGGGGCGGGGTAAATTAGGAGTATGGGATTAACAGATATAAAAGTAGATAAACAACAAGGCCCTACTGTATAGCATAGGAAAGTATATGCAATATTTTGTAATTACCTATAATGGAAAAGAATGTGAAAAAGAATACATATACATATATATATATCTATATATCTGAATCACTTTGCTGTACACCTGAAACTAACACAACATTGTAAATCAGCTAAACTTCAACTAAAAAAAAGTTGCTAAGAGATTATTAAATCTTTTATTCTTGTGATGAGAACTTTTATAAGATTTGTAACTATGGTGATGAATGTTAACTTACTGTGGTAATCAATTCGCAGTATATACTTATTTCAAATAATTATGTTGTACACCTAAAGTTAATACGTTCCATGTCAATTATATCTCAATAAAAATTTTACAAACGAATAATAGCTACTAATTTCAATATCTTTCATCACTATTCAACACTAACCAACTAGTAATCAACATCATCATTGTATACCGTTAATATAGTAAAGAACTTAAAGACAGCATTTTTATGTAAAATTGAAACCATCTACCCCAAGTCATAATTTCACAAAGTCACTGAAGGTAAATATCAGGTACTGGATAGATCTTTTTTTTCTTAAGGAAAACTAGAGAAAGGCGGGAATGACAAAGTAGTCACACATCAAGTTGGAAATTGGTTAAAAACAAAATATATGATTTAGATAAGCAATCCAAAGAAAAATAGGGGTGGGCATATTTGCTCATACACAGCCCCCTTTTTAAGACAAAATAGTGTTCTAATACACAGCTTCCTTTTGTATAACGAGAAAATAGTTTGCTTGGGTGTAAACAAAAATCATAGGTGTAAGGATTCTTGTGTCTCAGCTTACATCAATTCTGGCTAAAGTCACTTTTTAAGCAAGTTAAACCCTTATCATCATTTGAATTGAGGAAAGGGAAGTGAGTTAGATATCATCCCGTCTAGAAAGCCTGAAACCATGGTGAATTTCAGAAGAATTAAAGAATATCTTGCCTATAGCAAACCATTTCACTTCTTTGATCTCAGATTAAACCGAGTCATCTCCTTTTTCTTCACTTCAGCAGTGTCTATCATATTATGCTATATCAGAGTGCTATTTTAACTTTGACTATGTCTTCCCTTATCTTGAAACATTCATTTTTTTTAATGTTTCAGTCATTTCTTTGGACCAACTTCAGACAAACCATGAAACTAGGGCCAATAATCCAAAAAGGATTTTTATGCATATCTGTGGGGATCACCTCAGAATAGAATCAAATTGAAGTGTTAATGCTAAAGAATTGCCATTACCTAAGTTAGAAATCCCTGAACCATTAGCAGCGCTATTTGAGCAGGCAATGGATCAGTGAAGTAGGGATGAGGGCTGGCCAAGTTCCCAGTGTACACACTTGGGACTCAATAAATATTTTCTTGAGGTTTTTTTTGTGTGTGGGGGAGGAGGCTTGTGGTCACCAGTATTGTTAGAGTCAACATTTTTGGGCCGCCTATAATGTTATAGCCACATATCAGCATATGATTAGATAACCCATAAATATTGGTATCTTGCTAGTTCGATGCCTTAAAACAGAGTGTATCAATCAGCTATTGCTTTGTAACAAAATAATCGGAAAATTCTCAAGTTACATATTTTTCATTCAGGCCGTCTTGTTGGTTGATTGGAGTTGTGCTGGAGCTCAACTAGGCTGGACTCCAAGTTGTGGGTTGGGGTCAAGTCTGTCCCACATGTCTCTCATCCCCCTTGGGTCAGAAGACCACTGGACCACGTACTTCTTATGGCACATAAGCACAAGAAAGCAAGCCCAACCACTTAAGCACATTACGAGGCTCTGCTTATGTCATATCTAACATTCCATTGGCCAAAGCAGGTTATGTGACCATGTCTAAATTCCTGAGCCAGAGAAGCACGTTCCCCCCAACACTCGGTCACTTTACTTTGTACGTACTGGCCATCTTCTTGCTCTTCCGTGAGCAAGCCAATCACACTCTCCTCTCAGAGTCTGCATTTCCTATTCCCTCTGTCTCATGCACTCTTCCTTCAAATATCTACGTGGCTCCCAGCCTCAAGTCCCTAACATTTTGGCTCATCTTCCCCTTATTAACGAGGGCTCTTAGACTCCCCTTTCTGAAGAGTCTTCCTCACTGCCCCTCCCTAACCCTCTTTTCTGAGGCCTGAGTGCCTCCATAAGGATGTGAGTTCCGCGGAGCCAGCTTTTTGGTTGTGTACTGCTATAATCCCAGTACTCAGAACATTGCCTGGCACATAGTTGGCTTTTGATAAGTACTTGAATATATAAATAAATCTGTTTTGAAATTTTTACGGCTTTTTTTTTTAACATTTAAAATCTGGCTCAGTATTGAATAGTCTGGTGGCATTACTTTAATTTCAGGTGTCATTTAGCGGTTTTCACTTTTCCAGTATAATCTGACACAGAAAATATTAGGCCTTAAGCATTTTTCAGTGGTTGATTCACTTCTTACTCACGCATACATGTGATAATTCTGATTTCCACTTTTAAAGGAGATTAGTTAAACCCAAAGGAGTTTTAACTGTGAAAATCTTGAGAAAAGAAGAAAAGATTATATTTTACTTGTTTATTTTCTACCTACGATGTAATAGGCCCCCAAAAACTGTTTGAATGGATACATGAAACTGCCATGAAAGTTTCCAGCAAAACAAAGAAGCCAAGTTTACCTTTGTACTTGGACACTTGCATTTGAGACTCACAGCTGATAGTTATGACTGGTTGACATCATTAGGTTTATACCTTTTTTTGATCCTTGAAGTAATTCAGGGAGAAGAATGTCAGTCACTTCACTGAACTGTACCTAAACCTTAAGACAGTAGAGTTGAGTTCCTAGAGCTCCAGTATGAGCTAATTAAACTGTCAGAAATATTAACATCACTGCTCATGAGTGTCTCTTTTGGTTCCAATTTATTCTATAAGGCATACTATCACTAAAGTGGACTTGACACCATTAAAAATGCCTCGTGTTCCCCAATTCGGCAAAATTTTGCATTGGTAATGGAACAGAAATGTAATCAACCCTGCAGCTGTCAGCATCCTGTTCCTTCTGGCAACATTTCATTCACTCCATCCTTTCCAGATGATGGTAGTTTAAAACCACGGGCAAGGGGCTTCCCTGGTGGCACAGTGGTTAAGAATCCGCCTGCCAATTCAGGGGACATGGGTTCGAGCCCTGGTCCGGGAAGTTACCGCATGCCGGGGAGCAACTAAGCCCGTGTGCCACAACTACTGAACCTGCGCTCTAGAGCCCGTGTGCCACAACTACTGAAGCCCATGCACCCTAGAGCGTGTGCTCGCAACAAGAGAAGGCACTGCGATGAGAAGCCCACGCACCACAGTGAAGAGTAGCCCCTGCTCGCTGCAACTAGAGAAAGCCCGCACGCAGCAACGAAGACCCAGCGCAGCCAAAAATAAATAAATAAAATTAAATAAATAAATAAAATTTAAAAACCCACAGGCAAAAAGAAACTAAAGATGCTGAATTTCATTTTTTCATTTCTAAAGGCATAAATATCAGCAAGTAGTATGTGCATGTGGATGGATAGATAATCTAACTTCCTTTTCACCTTATAACCTGAATAGCAATCATTTCCTGTCCTTAGTACTTCAAAGAGGGTTCCTATGGTATGTTACCAGGAGACTCACAGAATCAGAGGGGTTCTGTCTACCCCAGGTCCTTAGCCCTCCTTTCTAATAATGGTATACAGCCTCACATCCACCTAGGATAGGATTTTGTCTAAATGGTGAGCACTGCCAAGGATTCTTTTAGCTTGTGCTTTAAGAAAGAAGGATGAACACTTGGTAATAAATGCGGGATTATGATCAGAGATGAAAATCCAAATGGCATAGACCAAAGGAAACGACAGGCAGGCATATTTAAGTCATTACATCACTGGCTCCCCAGTCATTTTCAAGTCACATGTGAACCAGAGGTTGTCAACCCCTTAAGCGTGTATATTTTTGTTGATCTGCTGAAGCGAGGTCTTGTTTTAAATGGAAGTGACAATGTGCTCAACAAACAGAGCTTGAAAAGAAGTTATTTTCACTGTTGGAAGATTGAATGTTATGAGAAATTAGTTTCAAAGGACCTTCAAAGTTCAAAACAATTTTGTTTGCACTTAAGAAATTTCTCCCTTACTGCAAATGCTGTTTGAGGTGTATTTCTTTGACACATGAGTAAACAGTCGAGACACAGATCAACAAAATCTACAAGGAGACTCCCATCCCCAGAAGAAAACCATCCATCCCTAAACTCCCTTCCTTCCAAATCATCCTTCTCTCCTCACATAAACAAATGCTCAAAAATTTTGTTAAAAAGTTTCCCTTTGTAAGCCTCTAAAAACATAATTATGAAGAAGTAACCCCACGGAACAAATAGGAGAGGAACATAACTTCCCGGTATGTCCATATACACAGTCCTTAGAATATCTATATTTCATTTCCTATGTAGGGCACATACAACTTTTATTTCTCTCTATTACAGTGGACTTTAAAGGTACTTGAGTTTTCTCTGTATGTCTTGTTAAATGTCACAATAAAGAATGGAAAAAATACCTCAGTGTCTCCACTCCTTACCTTCCTAAAGTGAATGCAGAATGTCACGGGCTTCTTTTGTGTTGAAGAGACACGCTGCAAATGTGCTATAATCATCTTTTATTACAAAGAAAAACATTTCACGTTTGTTAATGGGGCATAAGAAACTTAGGGCAACTTTAACTTCTAAGCAGATACACAGTTTTCTTTTCCAAAGATAATGACGTAGATAAATCCCTGCATGAGATTCTTTTTCCCGTGAAGGAACTGTTCCCTAATTATTAAGCTTGAGGGGTTATTTTTATTTATGTTATTGATGAAGGAGTGAAAATGAATTAATAATGGATTTTTAAATGGCGTCATGAACCTTTTCTCCGGTATCTGTATTTTCTCAAGTGTAATTTGCCATTGTTTGTGTTTGCTTTCATTAAGGCGAGGAAGATCTTCTCAGTCCTCCCCAGGACACAAGCACAGGGTTAGAAGAAGTGATGGAGCAACTCAACAACTCCTTCCCTAGTTCGAGAGGTAAGCGCCAGTACCCAGAAGTCACTCAAACTTCCTGGAAGTAGGCCACTCGTTTCCATACCCAACTAGCATGTGTAGTTTCCATGTTTACGTAAACAGGTGCTGACAGAATGCCAGTTTGGGGTCACTGGGAGAAGATTTTGTCTTCGAGTGTGAATTTCTGGTTTGGAGTATTTCCAATTCAAATACCTGTGTAATCAAGGTGTTTCTAGAAATAAGAATAGTAACTTATGTTTATACAGTATCGATATCTTCCTTGCTTGGCACATTAGCCTGAAGAGTTAATTATGAGATAGCTTTTACTTAAGAGCAGTTGTTAAGTGACTTTTACAGACGAGGAGATTAATGCCCTGATGGTGCCTTTGCCAGGGACGTACCGCTGCTACGTGATACAGCACGGTCTGCGATAGGCCTAGCGTACAGTGGTGGTGGGAACTCGGGCTTGCAATCTCATGCCTTTTATGTATATTTGAAAACTGTGTCTTACCCCATCACTTACACATAAGTACAATTAAATCTCTATGTACTAGTTCGTTACTCTCTTCATTTGCATAGATAGAATACAATTTTCACAAAGAAAGACACATATTATTTCATTTAAATGTTAATATATCTGAATATTAATATTATCGAACATTAAAATTATTTCTCCCATCACTTTGACTTTGAATATTTTGCCCTCATACCAAAAATACAGCATTTTACCGCACTGAATTTTCCTACCAGCCAGTATGAGCTTCAGATGCCTTACTTCATCCAAGGAGCTATTTTGCTGCCGTTGTTAGTGTTTTGGACTATTTCTAGTGGTTCACTGCCCTAACATAAAACAGGTCACTGACCCACCCCCTTCAATGAATAAAAAGAATGGCAGACAGCATGGACGCTCGACTCAATACTATTGTATTCCAAGTGTGCAAGTTGCTAAGAAAGAAAATCTTCAGAGTTCTCATCACGAGAGAAAAAATATTGTACATTTGTATGGGGACAGATGGTAAATAGACCTATCGGGTGATCATGTCACAGTGCATACAAATGTCAAGTCACTAGGTTGTACACCTGACACTAATACAATGGCGTATGTCAGTTATACTTCAGTCAAAAAAAGAATGGCAGCAGTCACCTGTGAGCAAATAGAGGGATACGCTAGAGAACCAAGGGTGGGGGGGAAGCACAAGGCTTTGCGGCCAGTGATTGGCACCCCTAATGGGCTGCCAGTGAGGGAAGGGCGGCCGAGAATCTGGCTGTTTGCTCCTCTCCACAAGGGCAATGAGGAGGCTGTTTTGAGTCCTGTGTTGTTCCTATCTTTTTGTTCAGTGTCAGTTAACAATGGCCATTTCCCAGCTATTTCATGTGCAAGTGAACGTTGTGTGGTGCACATTAAAAGCAATAATGTTCTGATAGAGCGTTGCTAAGGAACCGTCAGGGGAAGCTAATTTTAAATGTCTGCACCAGCCATCTTTTCACCGCTGAGCGCCTCTGATGTGTTGATTTTAACAGATAAAAGTCTTCTGTCTTCCACCCACCTCCTTATCCCACACCTGCCAGCCTCTTCTCCATCCTATCTTCACTGCCTCCTCTCCCAAAATGCCATGATTCATAATGAGAAGACCACACGCTGGTTTGACGTAAATCAAACACATTCACCTTGATCCTGCCAGCTTTTGCTAGCACCTACTATGTACCAGCGGAGGTGTCAGGGATGCAAAGTAGAAATGCCAAGTTCTTTGCCGTCAAGGTGCTTACGGTCAGTTGGGGATGCAGCCTTCCCGAGAAGTTCATACCACAGCACAGTAGTATTACTGCTGTAATGGAGACGTCTGTGACGTGAGAGAATCCTAGAAACCCCCTTCTAGATAAATAGGAATGGCTTAGCCTCAAGCAGAGCAAGTGTCTTCCTCAAGATCACACAGCTACTCATGGGGCCAGAACTTTGGGCCCCGCATCTCACACACATTTCACTGACCCCAGGCTTCCCCTTGAAGGTCATAGACATGCGCCTCCTCCCTGCTCCTTGACCCGAAAGGTTGTTTACCTGCTCTGTGGGAAGTCAGTGGCAGCCCTGGGCATTTCTGTCACATCTGAACAACTAGAGTATCAGAGGAGAGGCCACAGCAGGGCTCATGGCTCTGTTTCCCCAGCGGCAGCTTTTTTGTACTGGGTCTCTGGGCCATCCTAATCATCTTAAGGTGAGATCTTTGCACCCTCTCCCGGCATCCCCCTTTTAGACTCCTTGAAGCTAGATACCACATGGGTATGAAAGATCAGAAATATACCTCCTCTGATATGGTATTTGGCAGTCAGCCTCTCTGATGTTGTATTTACTTGTCTGATGTTAATTTACTTATATGGAAAACCTAGGAAACTCTATTCAGGCCGCCTGGGTAGTGTTTACTAAATTAGTGCTTATGGAAGCGTATCATCCCCTGAGTGCTAATTTGAGTTCTCAAATAGGGGATAAGCAGGATTTGTCTGATACCCGTTCCATTAACCAAGTTCCTACTTACTCAGTAGTACCCTGGTGCCCTGAGAGAATTCATTCATTTTCCTGAAGAAAACAGTCAAATAAACAAACAAACAAAATCCTCATAACGAGAGTAGATAAGGTGCTAGAAGAGCTGGCTGGTCTTCCTGTGATGCTGTGACCTTGACATTTTCTTTTCTACTTCCTACCAAATTATACCTTATCATAGGCCCCTTATGATTCTGCACCCAATTCCAATGTGTGGGGCTCTTTTCCCACACCACCGAACAATTCTCATATACCGGCTGGGTGTCCTGCAATTTACCTCGATTCTGACTCTGTCTACCCAGAGACAGGATCCAATTCCACCCGTTAAGGTCTCAGTCCCACAAGACTGCCCCTCCCCTCCTACTTCAGACTGCCAATTTTAAGTCCAGGTTGTTAGCTGGGCTTCTGACCCACTGGCTATAGACTAGAGATTCCAACAACCCGCTCTTTGGGTTCGATTCATTTGCTCGAGCAGGGCACAGAACTCAGAGAAACATGTTACTTACTAGATCACTGGTTTCTTATAAAAGGGTCTAACTCAGAAACAGCCAGATGGATGAGATGCGTAGGGCAAGGCACGGGGAAAGGATGCAGAGCTTCCATGCCCTCTCTGGGCACACCACTCTCACCACATCTCCACGTGTTCACCAACCCGGAAGCTCTCCTAACCCTGTCCTTTTGGGTTTATAAGGAGGCTTCATTACATAGGCATGAATGATTAAATCATTGGCCACTGGTGACTGAACTCAATCTCCAGCCCCTCTCCTCTCCCTGGACATCATGGGGTAGGAGTGAAAAGTTCCAACCCTCTGATCACTTGGTTGGCTCCCCTGGCAAGCAGCCCCCATCCTTAGGTGCTTTCCAGAAGTCACCTTGGTAACGTAACAAAAGACACCTTGCTGCTGCTCATCACAGGACATTCCAAGGGTTTTAGGAGCGCTGTGCCTGGAAGGGGGACGAAGACTAAATATATATTTCCTCTCATAAATCACAATGTCACACCTATTTCTCCATACATTTAAATGGATAAAAAGTCTTGTCATTGTGAAAATAGGCTGATCGTCGATGCACTCTAAAAAGTGGTTTTTCAAGCACGTAGACCCCAGACGGGTTGCAACCAGAGGTTGGTGATGCCGACTCCCAATTACCTCACCACCGACCAGTCAGAAGAGTGTTCATGAGCTGATCACACACCCCACAACCCCCTGCCTCACACTGTCTTTATAAACCCTTCCCTGAAAGCCTTCGGGGACTTTCAGGGTCTTTTAAGCAGTAGCTGCCCCGGACTCCTTGCTGGCGCCCTGCAATAAAGCTGTTCTTTTCTACTTCCCCACAAAAAATAAAAATTTTTAAACAGTGGTTTTTTGGATGCTTTATTTCTAACTAAAGGCATTTATTCATTTTGAAAGAATGGAGAATATATATATACATATATATATATACACATATATATGTATATATAGAGAGAGAGAGAGTAGGATTTAATGGGAATATCTTACCAATTAGTAGGTATGTTAAGTTGATATTAAGCCAAAAATCTTGAGATTCTTAACGTCTCAGGATTAGAGACTCTCCCAAATTGGAAGGGTCTTGAAAGTTCATCTTAATGTCTTTGATGTTCAAAACCGTAGCTTTTGACCTTTTCTGACCATTATCCATAATAAGAGAAACATTTTACGTCTTAAACCGGGGTAAAGATATAAAACAAGTTATTTGCATATGTATGTACACACAAATATGTATGTACCCACCATATATACACCACACATATATGTATATAGTCACGTATACATACAAAGATCAGAAGTTTCATGAAACAATACTTTCTTTACTACGTATAATTCACACTGTTTCTCTGTTTTCTTTATTTAAAACTAAAATGCTGGTTGCAACCCACTATATTGATTTTCTGATCCAGTTGTTTAAAAATACTGATCTAACTGATCTCAGTTTTCCTTGCCCAGGTGAATTTTTTTTTTTTCAGTTTGCTGTTACTATTATTTGATTATTTTTATTTATAATGACACTGGATTTTTTTTTTGGTGAATATCTTTTTGACAAAAATTATATTTTAAAAGTTTTACCACGGAAGCTTCTGCCAAGACCTTGCTAGTATCTTAGAGAACACTGTACTTTCTATCTAAGTCTGCATCCACGTTCCCATTGTTGGTGTTACGCAAAATGAAGTTCATGCTTGCTACAGCTGTTTCGGACAGCTGTTTTAGTAACTTAAAACAGATGTTAGAGCCAGAGGTCTGACATTTAGTGGAAATGTGCTATTAAATACCACCTCCTGGTTTACTTAACCCTGCTAGATAATCGCCCACAGAGGAAAAGCCGTTTTTTCAATATTATGTTTTTCATAAATACAAAGCATATAGATAGGGGAGGTCTTGTGTACTTTAAATTCACAACTTTTTTGTTACCCTTTCCCACAGTTTTTGACTTAGTGCTAAGTCTTCAGGTATCAGCTAATCTTCACCCCTCATTTCCACTAGAAGTACCTGGATGCCCAAAGAAGTGAAGAGCCTCGTTCATGGCTCTTCCGCAGGTTCAATTAGGCTTCTAGGCTTCAGCTCTTATCTTGATGGCCTTGCTAAACTGTTATACAAATTAATAAAGGAGGCTGCACGCCTCTCCGCTTAGTGATCAAGTGATAGCCAGCAGTATCCTGCCTCGTAGCCACTATAAACCGCAGGGAGTTCAAGGCGTGAATGTGTGCCCGTTTAGCTTTGCGAGCCTATCTTTTCTGATGAATCTCTAGCTCTCGTTAGTTATGCACAACCACCTGAGGAGCTTGAGGGCCTTGGTGTACATTAAACACAGAATGTTAGCCAATTTCTATCTAACCTATTTAATCTACCTATATAATCTCTCCCTCTGTCTATAAATAGATGTAGAAGTCGAATTCCACTGTAATAAAAGGCATTACCTACCACAGGACACTTTCGAAATCTCCACCATTATTCTGTAGGGAGGCTACATGGGTAGAACGAACAACAAACATCGTTTTAAAATCAACTCTTTAAGCGATCTGTCCATACGTCTCTGATCATTTAGCAGTCTAGCTACGAGTTTGTTCGATGCGTGTGCATTCCTGAAAGAAAACGCTTCGCTAGTGAGGGGTATGGTATTGGTCTCTAACAATTAGGTGCCACTGTACATCGATTAATGATAGGATCCAAGATGAGCTCTTAGTGCAGGTAAGAGAACTCAGGAAGCAGTTAGCACTGTTATGCCGGTATTGCCGCTGCCTGTATAATCTCTTACCTGCTGACCTGTGCCACATTATTTTTATCCCCAACAGCCCATGCCATCCTCTCCCTCTCATACTCTCCCCTCCTAAATAAGGCCACATACATTCTGTTAAATGCCTCTAAATTAGAAAGCCAACCGCTTTGCAAAACCTGCCATCTTCTAAAACTCAAGTCTTGTCCATGACTCTTTTATGGAAAAGCAACATAAAGAACAAAGACAGATGGAAGCATCCCGGCCCCCCTTGCAGGCTCCCTTCCCTTTCCTCTCGGCTTCCAGAACGGATTTGAGCTGTTGCTCCTTTACACCAGGGGCCGGCAAACTGCAGTCCACGGGCCAAATCTTTACAAATAAGGTTCCATCATAACACAGCCACCCCCATTCATTTACATATTGTCTGCGGGGGGCTTTCTCACTCCAAGGGCAGAGTAGTTGTGGCAGAGTAGTTGTGAAGAGCCGCTACGGAGACTGTGTGACTGGCAAAGCCCAAAGTATTTAACTATCTGGCCCTTTACAGAGAAAATGTGCCAACCCCGACTTTACATCATTAAATTGTTATCCACTCTAGCTCATCACATATATACAGTCACAGATTTCAGTGCTGATCAACTTTCAGCCCAAGAAAACTGTGCTTTTGAATTGATTTATGCGTTTATATCCGTCTTCACCAAAGATCCTGCATTTTCAATAAAGTATAGCCATTTCAATCTTCTTTCGCTTGTAATGAAACAGAAGTCCTAAAAAGGGACTCATTAGTCCTTAACTTCTTAAAAAAGTCAGTGAACTGAGACAAAGAAGCTCATAAAGATACCCAGAAACAGTAACGTCCTGCGATTCTGACTGTGAATAATGAATTACAGCCAATCCTCTCAAATTCGTACTGCCTGAGGAAATGAGACTTCTCCAGACCTGACCAAGCCCTTTCTTTAGACTCAGGACTCCCCAGCACACTTCCTGTTTCTCTTGATTCATTTCCTGACAGCATACTGCATTGCCAGATGGACCCCCTAACTGACGGTCTAAGGAGACTCATTTCCAAAGAATGTGTTCTTCACATAAAACTTTTATTTGGTACTTTATTTATTGGTAAAGAATTTGTTTTTAATGGTGCAACCAGCGAGCCTCTATTTTGTCAGCGTAGAAAGTATTTCTGATACAAGTAGAAAACATTTAACTCTTTTTAAACAAAAAGCGGACCTCCCTTCGTACTATGCTAATGAGCACACTGGAACCCAAGTGGCGAGGGAGAATTTTGAAAGAGGTCAGGGATCACATAGCTCTGGGAGGTCCATTTTACAGAAAACATGGTTTCTGAAGAAGTACCTGAAATAAAACCCAAATCATTTGCTTCATCTTCAGCAGTGACCAGTTGATACTGAGCTCTGAATAGGCCTTGTTGAAGAATTACTAAAGGTACATAACCTTTATCATGCTAGGAACCGTAATTACATTCTAAAGCTAAAATCACATTGCTTTCTAACAACACTGTCCTTCCTAAGGTTCTGAGGTTTTAAAAATAGACCCCAGTCAAGGACCTACTGTATAGCACAGGGAACTACACTCAATATTTTGTAATAACCTATCGGGGAAAAGAATCAGAAAAAGAATATATATATATATAACTGGATCACTTCGCTGTACACCTGAAACTAACACAACATTGCAAATCAACTATACTTCAATTTAAAAAAAAAAGAAAAAGAAAAATAGGCCCAAGTTACAAGCCAGACGCAGCTACAAGCCCTTGGCATCCAAGATAAGGATCGCAGGCAAGGCCAAGTTGCCTAAATCATCAAAGGACTCTTGGCCATGACCTAGCGGCTGCCTCATTTAGTTCAGCCAGCATTTACCAAATCCCCGTAGCGTCGAGGTACAGTAGATATCAGGGAGAGAGAGGTAGGTGAGCGACATGCGGACCCTGCCTTCAGGGAGCTCACAGTCTTGCAGGGGAGGAGAATTCATTCTACCACCAGACAGTATAACCGTGGAGTACAAGAAATTTTTTAAATGTTGCTAATGAAGTGAAAAAGAATGGATGACTAATTCACGCTGGGGTTGGTGTGCGCCATCAAGGATGAAATGCTGTTCTCCCCCTCCCTTTTCCCCGTCGTCTGGTATGGGCCTACCACCGGGAACACCCACAACCGAGGAGCACCTCTCTCTTTCTCCTGGTTTGAGGAGCATCATGGACACCTTGACCATGTTTCTTACATCGTCAAGCATGCAGTTTCTGTATGCCCAAGAAATCTCTGACTCAGGACAACTCAGAAAGAAGGCAAAGGCAGGGGCGGGGTCATACTTAGAAAACCTTAAAATGTACACCAGAAGTTTTAAACCCTAAACTTGAGTTGTAAAAAGTTTCTTTTGGATTAGTAGCTCAATACCTCTTCGTTCTAGACTAGTACTCAGATTGTTTCAGGGGGGTCGTAGGTCTTCTTGGAGCGTGTCAGGGCAAAGGGAGATGCTGCACAAGATCTCTCACAGCTCTGCTTGTAGCTGCTCTGAATACTGGATGGCAGATAAGAATGTTGTAGGAAGTGGCCCAATGCGAAAGCCAAAGTTTGAAAACCAGTATTTCACTTTGGAGACCCCGGAAATTGCGTACCCAAGACATGCCAGGTATGGTCAGCGGTCCCTAATTTTCTGTCCGCTTACAAATATCAGCGTAGAAAAACTTTCTCATCAGAACCTGCTCTTCAAAAATAACTAACTGCATACAGATATAGGATTCTATAAAACAAACAAGGCCAGAGGGTCTTTGGCTGACCCTCAAGGCTCCTGGTATCTGTGGAATCATGACGAGGAAGGTGAAGACTCATTCCTGAATCTGGCTCCGTGGCTTGCCCATAAGTGGGACTTATCTCCTTCCCGCTTTGTTTCAATTTTCTCCAGTGCCCCCAGTCCCATCATGGACATGCTCAGCTTCTAACAGATAGAACAGCTTCTCCCAAGAGGATGGAGTCTAGCCTCTGTGCAGTGTTCTACCTCGCATTTGGAGTGCCGATTTTTGGCACCTGAAACCAACTACTGTTTGTTTTGGTGTGTTGGTTGTCAAGTGGACAATAAAGAGATTCTGAGATTTTTGGACAGTAAACTTGAGATTCTACAGTTGCCCTTGAAAACAATGCTCGATTTGTCAGATTTCTATGCTGTGCCCGCTTTCATCCAGTTGAACATGTGAGCTCTATGGATTCTATAAGTGATGTCTCCTGGATCATGTTATCTGTTTACACCGACTTTAAGTGTATGTAAAGGTTATTTGACTGGATGTGTCTTTTGGGTTTTTTTTGTTTGTTTTTATTTTTTTTCCAGAAGGGGATAAATGAATTGTCATCTCAACATTTGTTTGGTAAAAGAAGCAAATTGGTATGAAACTGTATATTTATGCTTTTTTTTTCCCTTTCTGATATCTCTGCCTCTTCCTCTCTCTATTATTAAAGGAAGAAATACCCCTGGGAAGCCAATGAGAGAGGTTAGTGAGATTCAGGCTCACAGCCATGGCTTCTGTCTGTCTCATCCCGCTTTCTATGTTTGGCGTTTGTGTAAGAATTGTGTGTGTGCACGCCCATGTGTGTATTACACGTGTCATCATGTAAGGATGGTAGTCACCTCTCCACTTGCAGCTTACGAGGAACATTCCTCAAATGTTCACTGTCATTGTCATCACCATGACAACAGGACCAGGGGTTGGGGGAACAGGAATCTCTTTTAAATGGCAACCCTTTGTAGTCCCTAGGTTGGAATCCTGAAGTTCATCATCTGTTGCCATTTGCAACACAAACAAAACCTTCAAAATACATTTAGCCTCGAACGTAACTGATGAGTCATAAAGCTTCCTTCTACTTCCAGGACCCTAGCATTTTCTGCCAGTGCCCTTGGTTTTTATTCTTCAGGGATGACTTCATTTTGGTTCTGTTTTCTTTTTCCTGGTGCCTACACTCTTTCTTTCCCACTCGAGCTAACATTTTTTTGAGCGCTTACTGTGTGCCAAGGACTTTTCTAAGCACTTGCCATCTTTTTCATTATGTAATCTTCCGGACAAGCCTATGAGGTAGGTACTCTTATTAACCCCATTTTACAGATAAGGAAACTGAGTCAACGAAAGGGTAAGCAATGTGTCCAAGGTGACAGAGCCAGGATTGGAATCCAGGCAGTCTGGGTCCAGAGCCACACTCTTAACTGTGTGCTTTACTGCCACTTAGAAAATGGTGTGTGAAAAGCATATGTCATCTCAACTTGCCCTTCGGAGGGTGCTTTTTTCTTTACTTGGCATTTTGAGCCAGATAGAACAATAACCAGTTAGGGATAAAAAGTGCATCTTGGAGTCGTGAGGGATTTTTTTAATGCCTTTTAGAGGTAGGGTACAGCATCATCACTGAATGTGGTCTGGGGTTTACAGTGAAAGCTGCTTCACACTTCTGTTCTACCAGAAATATTAGCTAAACATTGAATTACCTAATGAAAGGACATCGGATGACAAAGTGTTGAGTGACAGCCCAAGTGAAACAAGATTGTCCTTACCAAGAGTTTAGTACGAAGGACGCAAGAAGGAAAGCTTTCCCATGGATGACAATAGCGTGTACTATTGTGGGAGACAGCTTGGACGGGTGGGGAGTCCTTATATGAGAAGGTTCTGGATCCTTGGCAACAGATGGACAGGAGTAGCCACTGATTCATTTAAACGTCATACTGGAAGTTCTGCCAGTGCCATGCCATGCAGGTCTAATCAGCTGAACAATCTTCGGTGTGTCCACACCATTGCTCCCTTCCAAGGCTTGTGGGGTCCAAGGGAGGGAGCGGTGGGCTGGGAGGAGAAACAGGAAACCTGAATCGGTGCAGCATTGAATGCTCCTGACGGTTTGCCTTCTTATGTGAGACATCTTGGGTTCATTCTGATGGTAAGTGCCCCTTAAAATTTATTTTAACTTGTGGTAAATAGTTGCACCATATTTTTAACCACCCTAAACATGTGTCTCTCATAAACGCATTTTAGAAAAGGCCAGCACATATAATTGAAGTCACACAGGCATTTGGAATCTATACTACCTGAGGTATATTGTAGTCAGATAAGTTTTCAGAAAGCCACAGAATCCAAACAATAGTGATTTTTTTTAATGCTATGAAAATACCCCAGATGTACAGTAGACCAGATATTTTTTCAAAGATTAAATTACAGAGAAGAAAAGCACATTTCACTGCGGTATTCTGGCTTTGCTTTGGCCAACTGAGCGCTCACCATTTCTTTGGGAACGGTATTTTTTTTAAAAAAAAAAAAAAAAAACAGAGTGCCAGATTGCTACTGAGGTCTTGGGTCTCTGCCAGAAAGTCTCAATTCCAATCACTGCAGCGAACAACTCCCTGAGGCAGAGGTGGCATGTGAGAGTCCACATGTCACACTTTGCACCAACTTGGAAAAACATACAACTACCCTAATGTTAAACGCACAGTGCCTTTCTCTTCAACAGTCGTTGCTTAAGAATGGATTAAGGACGTCTATAGACGTATTTTTATGTCTACTTGTGCCTGAAGCGAATCGCAGATGCCTGCCTGTTTTCCAGGGCCTCTCATGCTCATAGCACAAGATTTTCATTTTGACTTTAGAAAAATCTGTCAGGTAAAATTAATGATCTCACTAATGTTCTGCCTTACACGCACGGATAACAGAAGCAGGATACAAATCTATTTTCTGTGTCCCAATTCCCTATCTGTGTGTGGTTCTATGCCTCCAGCGGGTTGAGGTATATGATTCTTTGGAGCAGTATTTAGTCAAAGATAGAATTTTTTTTTTTCTGGCTCTAAGGAAAACCTCCATGGAAAACACTGGAATTGTTATTCTGATGAAGCAGGTATTTGTAAACAAAGTAATGAAAGGCATCATATAGATATGGTGGGGTGACTCAGAGAACGTTCATTTCTCTAGCATAGGGATGGCCATGAGGTCAATTGTGAACATTTAACCGTCTGGACAGGTTAAAGGCTACCTAACATTCTGTGGGAGTAGGTATGGTGTATTAAGAATCATGAACCTGAGACTTCCCTAGTGGCGCAGTGGTTAAGAATCCGCCTGCCAATGCAGGGGACACGGGTTCGAGCCCTGGTTCGGGAAGATCCCACATGCTGCGGAGCAACTAAGCCCGTGCGCCACAACTACTGAGCCCGCATGCTGCAACTACTGAAGCCCACATCCCTAGAGCCCGTGCTCCGCAACAAGAGAAGCCACTGCAATGAGAAGCCCGCGCACCTCAACGGAGAGTAGCCCCCGCTCTCCGCAACTAGAGAAAGCCCGCGTGCGGCAACAAAGACCCAACGTAGCCAAAAATTAATTAATTAATTTTTTTTAAAAAAACCATGAACCTCTGACCTGGTAACTTTTTAAATAGCAGATACCCCTAGAACTTATGCCTCTTAAGAGACTCAAGAATTTTCCTTCCAGTTAGTAACCGAACACCACTTTGAGGAGTAGAAAAGCACCACTTGGCTATATAATGTATAAATGCATTGACTTGTCTTCATTATCTTTTGAACTGCCGTCTGCATCGCCTGGCACAGTCTAAAATAGGCACTCTTTGATTATTGTCAATAAGCTGATGGAGAAAAAAAATGGTTTCTTCCCTGTTTTATGTTTTCTAATACATTTTCTAGCTACCAGGAGGACTATACTATAGTGTAGATGTGAGAAATAGTTGGAATTATATCTAGGTATCAGGGTGTAAGAGTCTTGGGGTTTGTTTTTACTGGTTTTATTAATTGCTGTTAAGATTGCAAGCAATGTAAAATTTGTAGTTAGTCCATCTATTTTCAATTACACAGGAATAATTGTACAGATTTCCCAGGGTTGCTGGGCAGTCAAAAGTAGGTACAAGGGAAGCCCTCTAACTTGGTGGCATCAGTTAGATATGTGTGCTCTGAGGAGTAGCAAAGGACCCACTGTGGCTTCCTGTGGTTTTTATGGTTTAGAAAAGCCAAAGATGATTTCTGTTCTTCACTGAGGGCTGCCAAACTACTGGCCCACTCTAGGCATAGGACATATGCTTTGTTAAAAGGTTTTATGTGTGCAGGCCCAACCAAACTCCAGAGTGATTTTTTAAAGCATAATTAGTCCTCATTGAAACTTTCTGCACGAATAGAGCGCAAAGAGAGTTACAGACTTGGTCGCCTTAATAAAAATGGCTGAACAGCATAAAAGTTAAGTCTTAGCTTGACCTGGTGCCACTGCTGTTTAAGTGCCTGCCTACGAGTCCTCTTCAGATCCCCTCATATACTTAAAAACGCTATGTCTCTTGAAATAAATATTAGGAAAGAATACCTGCCCTAGTCTATCTTTAATGTTTATAGGGATTTTAACAATTATTATGGGAATCTGTAAAGTTGATACATGGCAAGGTAGTAATAGCCTAGTAAAGCATTTTTAGTTTCAAAGGCAGTACTTGAATAGTGGAATGATTTCCTAATGTCCAGGAATTAAAATTAGCCATATAAAAATATGGGACATACATGACGAGGCAAGTCATAAAGTGTGTCTCAAATTATCTTACTCTAGATCTGAATTTTGCCACGAAGTACCCAGGGACATTGTGCTGTTCTTATGCTCCGTGCTGGGGGATTAACACGGGGTCATGTCATATTATTATTAGAAGGCTATTCTGATAGTTAACCCTCATTGAGTAGGAGATCAAAAATGGATTCAGAGGCTACCCAAATCCATGCTATGCATGTGGGTCATCTTACAATGAGGCTCTTGAGTCATCTGGAATGAAAAGTAATTTTTTTTTCCTGAAGCTTCCTAATTCAAAAGTTAATAGTGTATACTAAGGTCAAATCAAGACTTTCTCTTTCAACTCAAGTAAAAGCAGAGAGAAAAGTCACCTCCGCCATAGCCTTAGACGTGAGCCAACAGCTTGTAACAGCCTTGAGATAAAGATTTCACACGTAGTGATGGTAGCGATGCTAACGGTGATGGAGGAGAGTGGCGGCGGTGGTGGTGGTGATAGTTATGGTGATGGTTGTTTGATAGTAAAATAATTTTTAATACAAGTACATAGTAAATAATCTCCCACAGCAAGGTGGAGAAGATACATCCCATCACGAATTGTTCCTGTTATGACAGGAATCTTGTGCTCATCCGTGGAAGCCTTTTGGTGTATATTTACATGGGGAAGATGAGTGCAGTCTGACTTTTTTCCATTTATATGATACTAGGAGCCTGATCCAATATGAGGCTGGATACTAACAGTGTGGAATGGCTTCATTAACAAGGCTTTGCTTCTTCCTGGAAAACTGGTGAAAACCAAACCCTGTCGTGTATCCCCTGGACGCAGCTTCTGTGTTGTCTACACCTAGAAACGGGGGATGATTTCCCAAATGACAAAGAGTTGGGGTGATGATAACTACACCTTGTGTCAAGTCTGTCTTTCTCTCTGTTTTCCAGGACACAATGTAGGAAGCCTCTTCCACCTGGCAGATGATTTGGGCAGAGCGATGGAGTCCTTAGTTTCAGTCATGACAGATGAAGAAGGGGCAGAATAAATGTTTTACAACTCCTGATTCCCGCATGGTTTTTATAATATTCATACAACAAAGAGGATTAGACAGTAAGAGTTTACAAGAAAAAAAAATCTATATTTTTGTGAAGGGTAGTGGTACTATACTGTAGATTTCAGTAGTTTCTAAGTCTGTTATTGTTTTGTTAACAATGGCAGGTTTTACACGTCTATGCAATTGTACAAAAAAAGTTATAAGAAAACTACATGTAAAATCTTGATAGCTAAATAACTTGCCATTTCTTTATATGGAACGCATTTTGGGTTGTTTAAAAATTTATAACAGTTATAAAGAAAGATTGTAAACTAAAGTGTGCTTTATAAAAAAAAAAGTTGTTTATAAAAACCCCTAAAAACACACACACACACACACACACACACACACACACACACACACACACACACACACACACACACACACTGAGGCAGCACATTGTTTTGCATCCTTTTAGCGTGATATCCATATGAGATTCGTGGCTTTTTTTTCTTTTCCTGCATATTTAAGATAGGACTTCCTCTAACACCACCAAATGACTACTTCATATCGCTCTTTTGGAATTGTTGACTGAGTGGGGCTGGCTGTGGGTTTTCGTGTTACACATCTATATGTCTATAAGTATGTAAATACTATGGGTATATAGATAAATAGATATCAATTTCAAGAGACCTTTCAAATTTCTTGTTCAAATGTTCTTGCCACTTCCTAATGGAAAGCAGTTGCTTCTGGTCATCCAGGCTTACCTGCTTGGGTCTAGAATGAATTTTCCCTGGAGCCTGAAGCCAGCAGGAAGCTACCACACTAAAACATTGTCTGCGGCTCCAGATGTTTCTCATTTTGAACTTTCCAGTGACAACTAGAGTACTGAATTTTTTTAAGGGACATATGAATGAATACACAGGACTTACCATGTCAGAGTCATCCGCTGGTTGATGTATTCAGCGTCCTGCTGCTGGCAATGCCACGGTTTAAATTTAATGATGCTTCAGTGAAAATCAGAGCATCAGAAGGCATTTTTAACTCCCAGGCAGGAGGAGGACTATGGTAGGGCTGGAGGGCTGTGGAGTCCCAGCCAGTCCCTCAGAGGGCGCAGGCCACTCTTGACGTAAAGGACTGGATGAATGTTCATAACCTCACAGAGAGAGCTTTATAATTACAACTGTTCTTTTCTCACAGTCAAACAGCAGTGGGTGTCTTGGTTTTCCAGTTTCTGAAGGTTTTTTTCCCCATTGTAATGAGTTTGTAAATGCCACAAGACTTAATTTAAAATAACCCTTAGTGAAAACGTGTAACACAGTAGCCCCATCACATTGTGGTACTGTTCAATATCCACCCAGAAGCCCATGAATCGTGTTTCCCTCCTTGGCATTTCTCTACACGTGACTCCAGGCAGGTTTGTAAGTGGGAACGCAAATTGATTTAAATGATCCAAAAGGCACTCCAAACCCTTTCTGGTGGATTAGGCAGGTTAAATATGTTAATAAATCATTCAAGCAGAGGAGAACGCTCAAGAGGACTAACTGGTAGGAAAAAGCTTTACTCTTTCATTTCATCTTATTAGTCTTTCACTTTTTTTAATCATTCATTCAATAGAAATCACTGTGTGACCTATCATTTTGCAAATCTGTTACCTCTTACATCAAGTGTAATTAACTTTTGGAGAGTGGGTTTTGTTCCTTATTTTACTAATGATAATTAACATCAGACATGGCTTCTCATGCTATTTCTACCTCACTTTGGTTTTGGGGTGTTCCTAATAATTGTGCACACCTGATTTCACAGCTTCATCACCTGTCCATTGTGAGAACATTTCCCTCCATTTTCGTTTTTGTTCATGATTTCCAGAAGAAAACCCAAAGCTCTAAGGTAACAAATTACATGAAGATTTGATTTTAGTCTTGCATTGTTTTCCTTTATGTGACGCTGTACTTTTTCTTTACCCGAGGATTTTTTTTTTAACCGTGATTTAAAACAAGGGGTTACTTTACTTCCTACTAAGAAGTTTAAGTTTCATTCTAAAATCAGAGGTAAATAGAGGGCTTAATTTTGTTTTAATCTTTTGTTTTATTTTATCTTTTAGACATTAGTTCTGGAGTGAGTCTGTCAAAAATATTTGAATAAAAACTGAGAGCTTTATTGCTACGTTCTAAGCATAAGTTGGACATTGTTTCGTGTTCTTTATAACCACCGAGTATTAAACTGTAGATCATAACCAATGTAACTGAAGCATAAACATCACCTGGCATGTTATGTCATTGTTTTCAGGTACTGGGTTCTTACTTGAGTATCATAATATATTGTGTTTTAACACCAACACTGTAACATTTACTAATTATTTTTTTAAACTTCAGTTTTACTGCATTTTCACAACATATCAGACTTCACCAAATATATGCCTTACTATTGTATTATATTACTGCTTTACTGTGTATCTCAATAAAGCACGCAGTTATGGTACAAAAAAGTGTTGACTGGACTGCAGTATTTTGTTTTGTTTTTGCATAGGCAAAACTTTCATATCATTAAAAAATTTAAAAATCTAGAGAGCCCAACAGTGAAAAGAAGGACCCTGACTACCCTATTCCCACCTCATCCTCACTGCACTCTGAGTAAATATTAATGATTTCTTGTGTTTCCTTCCAAAGTGTCGTTATTGTATAAGCAATTACAAACATATGTTCCTACTTTTTTTCCTTTTATTACTCAAGCTAGCATTCTATGCATTCAGTTATATACCTTGGGTTTTTTTTAAACTTAAGAATGGACTCAAGAGATCCATCCTTAATTATATTGAAATAGATCTTTTCATTTCAATATATGAAATGCTTTCCTCGTGCTTTTTTATAGCTAATAATCCAGTGTGTGGGGGGGGATATTATTTAAACGGTCCCCTTTGGTGGGGTACGTGGGTGGTCTTCCTCTTTTGCTCTGACAAACAATACCACATATCTCTCATTTCATCCTTTCACTTGTGCAAAAATATATCCATAGGACACATTCCTAGAAGGGCGATTTCTGGATCAAAGGTGGTAAGCACTTGTAGCTCGGGAGCTAATTTTATGCAGCAATGGTCATAGTGGTCTTTTTGTTTTCTGTTTTAGTAATAACAAGTATATGAATTAACCAGTTTGCAGTTGACACTTTGCTTATCACTTCTATTATTATTAATGGTACCAGACCTAAGGAGACGTCTGAAGAACAGAAGTCACGCCTAAAATGATGCCTCAGAACTGGTTCTGAGGGGGACACCCCTCTCGTACATAGTCATGACCACCACCACAGGGAGATCCCCTCACCCCTGTCCTGCTCTGCTTCTGTCCTAGCTGCAAAGGAGGCTAGGAAAACGAGGAGCAACGTCAACACCTCTAGGGAGAGACCATCTATCTCTGCTTCCCACCAAGAGTCACAGAGAGGAGTTCCTCAACAGGTTCAGATGCTGGAGGGCCAAAGAAATTACAAAAGTCCACTAGGTACAGCCTATTCTAGTGACTGGAAATAATAGGAGATGGTCAAGCTGATTAAGAATGGTGTTAAATGGGTGTGGCATCTCTGATACGAATCACTAAGTTGAGGGTGGGGTGATGGTGCCAACCTAAGGGGCTACTACACTGAAAGACTTCCCTTGAAATCCACACATAGGAAGAGTAAGTTTCATCCTATTTAAATAAATCATTTATTCCCCGGTGCCATTCCCCCAGCCTGCTTTTGTTTGAAACGCCCAGACTGCCTGTTTTGATAGCACTCAACTAGGTAACTGAGGACTCTTCAACGCTTCGACCTAACACAGCACTGTGTATGTCTCACTCTGAGGAGGGCATTTGGCTTTCCTTTCCACACTAGGCACAGGCTGGAGGAGAGGGAGTCATTTCAGCTAAAAATTAAAACGCATCAAGCTGGCGCAGGCTGTGCATCAGCAAGCAGAATGTGTGTTTGGGGGAAAGCCCCAAGACTAATGGACATGTATGGACACGTCCTGTGGAGCCGCGATGGGATTTCCCTGAAACTGCAATGCTCTAATGGCGGAATGAATACAGAGGCAAGCACTGGCACACTTGCAAAGACTCTGCCTTCAAATTAAGTGTAGGAAGGACGTGAACTGCATTCTTTCCCACAGTAGCAAAGCCACTAGGGTAGGAACCATAAACACATCCTCCACTGCTCCTTGGGCTTCAGACTGCTGTGATCTCACGGACTTATCTGACAACACAGGAGTGGCAACACGCCAGACAGGCCGTAACAAGCGATATCATGTGACAGTGTGACGTTTGGCGATGTTTGAGAGTGGCTTTCATATACAGAGAAGATTCTGTACAGTAACTTTAGACTTAAATTCTACCTATGCGTGCTTGTGTGCGTGTGTGTGCGCGCGCATGTGTTTGTGTTTTATATATATTCAGGAATAAATATTGAGCTCTTCTGTCAGATTTCATTTTGAAATAATTCAAACTCACAGAAAAGTTACAAGAGTAGTACAAAGAACCCCCATATTCCCTTTACCCAGATTCAATAACTGCTTACATTTTGTCCCATTTAGTTTCTCGCTCCTTCCTCACCCTCTCCTTTCTCCCTCCCCTCCCCCAACAGTTGACCCTTGCACAACAAAAGGGTTGGGGCGCCCCCCCTCCCCCCTCCCCCGCACAGCTGAAAACCCGTGTATAACTCTTATAGTTGGCCCTCCATCTATACAGTTCCTCTGTATCTGCGGTTCCTCCACATCTGTAGATTAAGCCAACCTCAGATCATGTAGTCCCACAGTATTTACTACTGGAAAAAATCGGCATGTAAGTGGACCCACGCAGTGTAAACCCATGTTGTTCGAGGGTCAACTGTAGTGTTTTCTTTCTGAACCATTTTGACAGTAAGTTTCGGACGTCATGCCCCCTTATGCTTAAATACTTCATGTCCATTTCCTAAGAACTGACATTCCCTTGCATAACCACATTACAGTTCTCAAAATTTTTAAATTTAACATTATACAAAGCTATCACCTACTCCACAGCCCATATTCAAATACTGTCAATTGTGCCACGATTTTTTTTAATAGTTATATGAGTTTCCCCAGTCTGCTCTAGGATCTAATTCTCAATTTCATGACACTGTCATGTCTCTTTAATCTCCTTTGATCTGGAACAGTTTCTCTACCCTTCTTTGTCTTCAAAGACCTTGACATATTTTTGAAGAGTACAAGCCAGTTACTCGTAGGATGTGCCTTAGTTTGGGTTTCTGTGATGTGTCCACAGGATTATATTCAGGTTATGTGTTTTTGGCAAGAATATGACATAAGCAATGATCTGTCCTCAGCACATCATAGCAGGAGGCATGTATGTAATGATGGTCTGTCCCATTCTTGGTAATGTCAACTTTGATCACTTCGTGGAGGTTTCTCCACTTGCTATACATTTTTAAAACCTAAATATTCTTGGGAGAAAATATTTGCAAATGAAGCAATGACAAAGGATTAATCTCTAAAATTTACAAGCAGCTCATGCAGCTCAATATCAAAAACACAAACAACCCAATCCAAAAATGGGAAGAAGACCTAAATAGACATTTCTCCAAAGAAGGTATACAGATTGCCAGCAAACACATGAAAGGATGCTCAACATCACTAATCATTAGAGAAATGCAAATCAAAACTACAATGAGGTATCACACACCGGTCAGAATGGCCATCATCAAAAAATCTACAAACAATAAATGCTGGAGAGGGCGTGGAGAAAAGGGAACCTTCTTGCACTGTTGGTGGGAATGTAAATTGATACAGCCACTATGGAGAACAGTATGAAGGTTCCTTAAAAAGCTAAAAAGAGAACTACCATACGACCCAGCAATCCCACTACTGGGCATATACCCTGAGAAAACCATAATTCAAAAAGAGTCATGTACCACAATGTTCATTGCAGCTCTATTTACAATACCCAGGACATGGAAGCAACCTAAGTGTCCATCGACAGATGAATGGATGAAGAAGATGTGGCATATATACACAATGGAATATTACTCAGCCACAAAAAGAAACGAAATTGAGTTATTTGTAGTGAGGTGGATGGACCTACAGTCTGTCCTACAGAGTGAAGTAAGTCAGAAAGAAACTTACAAATACCGTATGTTAACACATATATATGGAATCTAAAAAACAAGGTTCTGAAGAACCTAGGGGCAGGACAGGAATAAAGACGCAGATGTAGAGAATGGACTTGACAACAGGGGGAGGGGGAAGGGTAAGCTGGGACGCAGTGAGAGAGTGGCATGGACATATACACACTACCAAATATAAAACAGATGGCTAGTGGGAAGCAGCCGCATAGCACAGGGAGATCAGCTTGGTGCTTTGTGACCACCTAGAGGGGTGGGATAAGGAGGGTGGGAGGGAGACGCAAGAGGGAGGAGATACGGGGATATATGTATATGTATAGCTGATTCACTTTGTTATAAAGCAGAAACTAACACATCATTGTAAAGCAATTATACTTCAATAAAGATGTAAAAAAAACCTAATTATTCTTAAACCTTTATGTTCAACTAGAAATCTTATTTTCTTATGTATACTGCAGCTGACCTATATCAAATAAGAACAGTCACTTTCTGTGAGCTCTAGTTCAATGTGGCCACATATGAGTCTCCCGAACTCACTTCTTCCCACAGACACACCAAGCCTATAGCTACATATAAAACACTTCCTTCTGAAAGAAACTCAGAAGCTAGTTGAGTGACTCCTACACATATCAGGCAAATGAAGAAAAGAAAAAAAAAAAAACCACATGGAAACAGGTAGGAGAAACTGAGACAGGATGTTGCTATAAACCCCCCCCCAGGCGTGGCAACACACAGCCAGGAGGGAACTCAAAACTACCAGCTTCTCCCTGAGGAGAAAAGGGTTTGAATCCCACATTAAGAATTCTACCAGAGGGCTTCCCTGGTGGCGCAGTGGTTAAGAATCCGCCTGTCAATGCAGGAGACACGGGTTCGAGCCCTGGGCCGGGAAGATCCCACATGCCGCGGAGCAACGAAGCCCATGCGCCACAACTACTGAGCCTGCACTCTAGAGCCCGTGAGCCACAACTACTAAGCCCACGTGCCACAATTACTGAAGCCCGCACGCCTAGAGCCCGTGCACCACAACGAAGAGCAGCCCCCACTCACCACAACTAGAGAAAGCCCGCGTGCAGCAACGAAGACCCAACGCAGCCAAAAATAAATAAACTAATTAATTATTTTTAAAAAAGAGTTCTACTGGAGACAGAGGCCCGCAAAACATCTCACTTTGAAAGCCAACAAGGCTTGGGGGCTTCCCTGGTGGTCCAGTGGGTAAGACTCCATGCTCCCAATGCAGGGGGTCCGCGTTCAATCCCTGGTCAGGGAACTAGATCTCGCATGCCTCAACTAAAGATCCCGCATGACACAACCAATATCCTGTGTGCTGCAAACTAAGACCCGGTGCAGCCAAATAAATAAATATTAAAAGAAAAAAAGCCAACAAGGCTTATGTCCATGAGACCCGTACGGCTGTAGTGCACTATGAGACAGTCCTTAAAGGGTCCATACAGACTCACCATGGCTAACTCAGAGGCAGCAGACAGAAATACCCAGTCTCCCTTGAAAGAGTCCTAATTACTTATCATAATAACTGTGGCCTCAGGGGCAGTCTCCTAACTTAACTCACATCTAGGGACTGACTGAAATACCCCCCACAGACCCCACATACCATATTTGTGCTCTGCCTCTGCTTAGGTCCAGGTCGCTGGTACCTCCCAGAAAGGAGCTTGTCAACACGTCTGGCACCCTGGTTTTTGCAGCTACTGCCCAGGGGACACCCCTTGACCATTCTTCTTCGGTCTCCAGTGGGGCCCACACATTGTTCACGAGTCCCAAAGGATTGTAACAAACATATAAACAGTTCGATGGAATCCCCTGGCAGTCCAGTGGTTAGGGCTCCGTGCTCCCATTGCCGGTGCTCCGGATTCAATTACGAACTACTACGATCCCGCATGCCACGGCAAGGCCAAAACAAAAAACAAAAAAAGCATAAACAGTTCTTAACCAGCTCTCCCCTCAGGGCATGTTGCAGAGGCAGCAGACAGAAATGCCCAGTGTTTCCCTGAATGAGGCCTACTTGCTAATCTTAACAGCTGCAGCCTGAAGGGCAGGCCTCGAATATACCACACATCAAGGGGCAGACTGCAATGCTCTCCAGAGACCCCAGAGCCAGTGGACACTCTGTGCTCTCCCTCTGCCTTGCTCCAGGTTGCCCGTATCGCCCAGAAAGGACCTTGCGCACACATCTGGTGCCCTGGTTTGTGTGCCCAGGGAACACCCCTTGACCGCCTGGCTCTGGTGGCCAGTGGGGCCTACATTCATGAGTCCCACAGGACTGTAACAAAGAGAGAAACAGTTTTTTACCAGCTATCCCCCCAAGACACAGTACAGAAGCAGCAGACAGAAACAACCATCTCCCAGTTATCCCCTGAAAGAGGGCTGGCTTCCAATCAGCCTGCTTCTAGATGCTGACTGAGATCTTCCCCTTTGGGACAGCGAGAGATCTTAACACACCCTCAACTGCTAGGAGCCACTAACAAAGAAGTCTACTCGGACAATTGCAAAGGCTGGAGAGAAAACCTAGACCTGGGCGGGGTTGAACAATGAATTTCATCTCCTACACAAACCACTCCCTCAAGACTAGGACAGGTGGCAGCTTTATCTAATAGCATAGATACTAACACAGAGAGTCAAGGACAATTATGAAACAGAGGAAGATATTCAAAATGAAAGAACAAGATACAGACATACCTTGTTTCACTGCACTTCACTTTACTGCACTTCACAGATACTATGTTTTTTACAAATTGAAGGTTGGTGGCAACCCTGCATTGTCAGGTGATGGCTAACAGTTTTTAGCAATAAAGTATTTTTAAATTAAGGTATGTACATTGTGCTTTAGACATAATGCTACTGCATGCTTAACACACTACAGTATAGTGTAAACATAACTTCTATATGCATTGGGACACCAAAAAATTCGTCTGACCCACTTTACTGTATTATTCCCTTTATTGCAGTTCTGGAACCAAACCAGCAATATCTCCAAGGCATGCCTGTAAAACTTCAGAAAAGACCTTAATTAAACAGCAATAAGTGATTTACCTGATAAAGAGTTCAAAATAACAGTCATAAAGGTCAGCAAAGGCCATAACAGTCACTGAGATCAGGAAAACTATGTATGAACAAAGTGAGGATTTCAATCAACAGAAAATAAAACAAAGTACCTAACAGAAATCACAGAGCTAAAGAATACAATAACTGAACTAAAAAATTCAATAGACAGGTTCAACAACAGACTAGATGAGGTGGAAAAAGGATCCAAGAACTTGAAGACATGGCAGTGGAATTCATACAATCAAGAAGAAAAAAAAAAAGAAGAAAAAAGAGTGAAGATAGCTTAAGGGACTTCCCTAACTTCAGGAAGGAAACAGATACTCAAATTTAGGAAGACCAGAGAGTTTCAAATAAGATGACTCCAAAGAGACCCAAACCAAGACATTATCATTAAAGTCTCAAAAGTTAAAGACAATGAGAGAATTTTAAAAGCATCAAGAGAAAAGCAACTTGTTACCTACGAGGGAACCCCCGTAAGACCATCAACAGGTTTTTTTGGCAGAAACGTTGCAGTTTCATGATATATTCAAAGTGCTAAAAGAAAAAAACAAATTGCCAACCAGAATACTCTATCCAGCAAAGTTGTTCTTCAGAATTAAAGGATAAAGAGTTTTCCAGAGAAACAAAAGATGAGGAGTTCAGCACCACTAGACCAGCCTTAAAAGAAATGTTAAAGGGACTTCTTTAAGCTGAAACAAAAGGGTGCCAATTAATAACAGGAAAATATATGAAAGTATAACTCTCACTGGTACAGGGAAATACATAGTTAAATTCAGAATAATCTAATGTTCTAATGGTGGTGGGTTAATCACTGAAAGATCTAGTATGAAGGTTAAAAGACAAAAGTAGTAAAAACAGCAATAACTACAGTAATTTGTTAGTGGATACAGTAAGTCCCCTACATACGAACCTTCAAGCTGCAAACTTTCAAAGGTGCAAACGTGCGCTTGCATGTCCAATCACGTTAGTTCACACGTCTGGCGTACACTGTCACATGTGTACTTCCTTTACAAGTGGCTGTGCTTTTGTGTAACTTACTGTACAGTACTGTATAGAGTACAATAGTACAGTATCTTTATTTCAAGCCCAGGATGTCCAGAAGCAAGCATAAAAGCTGCAGTGATATAGCTGGCACTGCTAAGAAGCACCAGCTGTTGTACTGTACCACTGTACCTTTCAAGGTACTGTACTGTAAGATTAAAAATATTTTCGGACTTCCCTCGTGGTGCAGCAGTTAAGAATCCGCCTGCCAATGCAGGGGACACAGGTTCGAGCCCTGGTCCAGGAAGATCCCACATGCCGCAGAGCAACTAAGCCTGTGCACCACAACTACTGAGCCTGTGCTCTAGAGCCCATGAGCCACAACTACTGAAGCCCGCGTGCCTAGAGCCCGTGCTCCACAACAAGAGAAGCAACCACAATGAGAAGCCCCTGCACCGCAACGAAAAGTAGCCCCCGATCACCGCAACTAGAGAAAGCCCACGAGCAGCAACAAAGACCCAAAAGAGCCAAAAATCAAAATAAATAAATTATTTTTTTAAATCTGTTTAAAAATGTTTTCTTTACTTTCTGTTTGTTATTTATTATTTGTGTGAAAAGTATTATAAACCTATTACAGTACAGTACTATATAGCCAATGGTGTTAGTTGGGTACCTAGGTTAACTTTGTTGGACTTACGAACAAATTGGACTTATGAACATGCTCTCAGAACTGAACTCGTTCGTCTGTAGGGAACTTACTGTACACAAGATAAAAAGATGTAAAGTGTGACATGAAAACCATAAAACATTGGAGAGTAAAAATGTAGAGCGTGGGCTTCCCTGGTGGCGCAGTGGTTGAGAGTCCGCCTGCCGATGCAGGGGACGCGGGTTCGTGCCCCGATCCGGGAGGATACCGCATGCCACGGAGCGGCTGGGCCCGTGAGCCATGGCCGCTGAGCCTGCGTGTCTGGAGCCTGTGCTCTGCAACGGGAGAGGCCACAACAGTGAGAGGCCCACGTACCACAAAAAAAAAAAAATGTAGAGCATTATAATGTGTTTGGACTTAGGTTGTTTCAACTTAAAAGAGACTTATAAGAGGTTTTATGTTAGCCTCGTGTATCCACAAAGCAAAAACCTAAAGTATATACACAAAAGATAAAGGAACCTAGATGACCATAAAGCACATGAAAAGATGCTCAGGGCTTCCCTGGTGGTGTGGTGGTTGGGAGTCCGCCTGCCGATGCAGAGGACATGGGTTCGTGCCCCGGTCCGGGAAGATCCCACATGCCGCGGAGCGGCTGGGCCCATGAGCCATGGCCGCTGAGCCTACGTGTCCAGAGCCTGTGCTCCACAATGCGAGAGGCCACAAGAGTGAGAGGCCCGCGTACCACAAAATAAAACAAAACAAACAAACAAAAAAAGATGCTCAACCTCACCAATTATCAGAGAAATGCAAATCAAAACTACAATGAGGTATCACCTCACACCAGTCAGAATGGTCACCATCAAGAAGTCTATAAACAATAAATGCTGGCGAGGGTGTGGAGAAAAGGGAGCCCTCCTACACTGTTGCTGGGAATGTAAATTGGTACAACCACTATGGAGAATGGACTGGAGGTTCCTTAAAAAACTTAAAATAGAACTACCACGTGATCCAGCAATCCCACTCCTGGGCATATATTCGGAGAGAACCATAATCCAAAAGGATATATGGACCCCAGTGTTCATAGCAGCACTATTTACAATAGCCAAGACACAGAAACAACCTAAATGTCCATAGACAGAGGAATGGATAAAGAAGATGTGGTACATATATACAATAGTATAGTACTCAGCCATAAAAAAGAACGAAATAATGCCATTTGCAGCAACATGGATGGACCTAGAGATTATCATACTAAGTGAAGTAAGTCAGACAGAGAAAGACAAATATCATATGATATCCCTCATATGTGGAATCTAATTTTTATTTATTTATGGCTGCATTGGGTCTTTGTTGCTACACACGGGCTTTCTCTAGTTCTGGCGAGCGGGGGATACTCTTAATTGCAGTGCGTGGGCTTCTCACAGCAGTAGCCTCTTGTTGCGGAGCACAGGCTCTAGGTGCGTGAGCTTCAGTAGTTGTGGCTCGCAGGCTCTAGAGCGCAGGCTCAGTAGTTGTGGCACATGGGCTCAGTTGCTCCGCAGCATGTGGGATCTTCCCAAACCAGGGCTCAAACCCATGTCCCCTGCATTGGCAGGCAAACTCTCAACCACTGCACCACCAGGGAAGTCCCTGGAATCTAATTTTTAAAAATATACAAATGAACTTATTTATAAGACAGAAGCAGATTTATAGATATTGAAAACAAGCTTATGATTACCAAAGGGGAAACGTGGTGGGGAGGAATAAATCAACAGCTTGGGATGAACATACACACACTACTATATATAAGACAGATAACCAACAAGGACCTACTGTATAGCACAGAGAACTCTACCCAATATTCTGTGATAACCTATATAAGAAAAGAATCTAAAAAAGAATGAATATATGTATAACTGAATCACTTTGCTGTACACCTGAAACTAACACATTATAAATCAAGTAAAATCCAATAAAATTAAAATATTGAAAAAAAGGAATCTAAGCATACTACTACAGAAGAGCATCAAATCACAAAGGGAGAGAAGTAAGGAATGCAAAGAATTACAAAAAGCCAGAAAACAATGAACAAAATGGAAATTCATCCACACTTATCAACACTTACTTTGAATATCCATAGACTAAATCATCTAATCAAAACACATAGGGGCTTCCCTGGTGGCGCATTGGTTGAGAGTCTGCCTGCTGATGCAGGGGACGCGGGTTCTTGCCCTGGTCCGGGAAGATCCCACATGCCGCGGAGCGGCTGGGCCCGTGAGCCATGGCCGCTGGGCCTGCGTGTCCGGAGCCTGTGCCCCGCAACGGGAGGGGCCGCGTCAGTGAGAGGCCCGCATACCACAAAAAAATAAAAATTAAAAAATAAATAAATAAAACTAAAAAATTAAAAATAAAAAATTATACAATGAACTTATTTACAAAACAGAAACAGACTCACAGACTTCGAAAACAGATTTATGGTTACCAAAGGGGACAGGTGAGGGGCGGGATATATCAGGAGTTTGGGATTAACAGATACATACCACTGTATATAAAGTAATCAATAAGGTCCTACTATATAGCACAGGGAACTCAATATTCTGTAATAACCTATATGGGAAAAGAATCTGTAAAAGAATGGATATATGTATAAGTATAACTAAATCACTTAGCTGTACACCTGAAACTAACACAACATTGCAAATCAACTATACTCTAATATAAAATAAAAATTAAATTAAAAGAAAACAGACACGTAGATCAATGGGGAAAAATAGAGAGCCCAGAAATAAACTCATACATATATGGTCAATTAATTTACAACAAAGGAGCCAAGAATATACCATGGGAAAAGGACAGTCTCCTTAATAAATGGTGCTGGGAAAACTGGACAAATGCACGCAGAAGAATGAAACTGGACCAATATCTTACACCATACACAAAAATCAACTCAAAATGGATTAAAGACTTGAATGCAAGACCTGAAACCATAAAACTCCCAGAAGAAAACATAGGGGGTAAGCTACTTGACATTCCTCTGGCAATGATTGTTTGAAGTTTACACCAAAAGCAAAAGCAACAAAAGCAAAAGTAAACAAATGGAACTACATCAAACTAAAAAGCTTCTGCACAGCAAGAGAAACTATCAACACAATGAAAAAGTAACCATAGAATGGGAGAAATATTTGCTAACTCATATAACTGACAAGTAATTAACATTTGAAATATACAAAGAACGTAAATCACTCAACAGCAAAAAAAAAAAAAAAAGTCCGATTTTAAAATGGGCAGGAGATCTCAACATACATTTCTCCAAATATGACATACAGAAGGCCAAAAGGTACATGAAAAGGTGCTGAACATCACTAATCATCAGGAAAATACAAATCAAAACCACAATGAGATACCATCTTACACCCTGTTAGAATGGCTATTATCAAAAAGACAAACAGCTGGGCTGGTCAGAAAGACAGCAATGCCCTGAGGCTGTTCTCCAGGGGAAGGTTTGAAGAACAGGCAGCAATGGTCTCCCAGGACGAATTCTAGACACCTTGCTGCTGCCAGGAAGATTGGGCCTCCTTTGGGAAGAGTGGTTGCAGCAGCAGCGGCCTGGCATCTGATTCTGCTGTCCTCTGCTGCTCACCGCATCCCAGCTCATCCTCTCCTGGCCCCTCTATCTGGACCTGCAGTTACTCCCTCCAAAACAGGGGAGTGAACTGCACACCCGTGGGCCACACGTTCTCTGAAATATTCTGATACCATATACTATATGAACTGAGTCCAGTTTTCTGTTCATTTTGAAATCACATTTGTATAAGTATACATTTTCAATTGCAACCTAAGACTCATCTCTCCAATTTGCAAATATGCCAAACTGCCACAAACATTTTAAGCACTTTAAACAAACACAAATTATTCCTAAATTCAACAACAATAAAAAGTGTTAAAACCATGAGTTAGGTTTACTTCACCATTTCTCTGTTTTCTTCTGAAGTTCCTAGGCTTTCAAACACTTACTTGGTAAGGCAGAGCTTCTCAGCGGTGTACTCCTCAGGGGTCCCAGTAGTGTCGAGGTCTTAAACCTTGCAGTCTTGGGGATGGCCGGATACAGCCTGGAACCTTCAGCCTCCTGCAGTCGACCAAGGATGCCCTACAATTAAAAATCAATTTCTCTGTATGCCATGATGTGAAAATAGTTGGGAAACAGTGCACGGAGGGAATACTTTTACCAATAATGAGAGTTGAGGTTACTGGTTCAATTCATGTCCATACTGAAAGTAAACATCCTAGGCATGTTGACAATTTAATCAGTCAGGAATTTGTGGCTAAGATGGGTAACTCTTCTTATGCCACAGGAGAGAAACATTCCATCCCTTTTTATAGTCAATATGACAACAGGGGGACTCCAAGCCATATAGGAAGCTCTTGCATACACTCTTCACAAACTGTGTTCCTGGGTTACGCTTAGCCCTTCACCCGTGCAGGTAACTGCCAGCAGCCCCTACACCAGGGCTCTCGTGGTCCTAGTTCACTGCCCTCACTCATGGTTTACTCTAGTCATCTTAAGTAGTAATAAAACCCTTTCAATCTCAAAAACGCCCTGGTTAGTAGAATAAATGATCTGGTCATCCTACCTATCACCAGGTTGCCTCTAACTTCCTTCAACCATTTAAGTGTTTCTCTGTAGAGATACTATTGGCATTTGAGTTGGGGCAATTCTGCATCGTGCACGATCCTCCCTCATTTTGTAGTTCCCCCAGTCATTGTGAAGACAAAGCCCCCTCCACACATCTCCAAAGGCCTCCGTGGGAAGCGGTAGAGAATTACTGGTTCTCTTTCCAGCCTGAATACAGGCTGTATTCTTTTCACATTCTCCCTAACTGGCACGCTCTGGCTCTAAGAAAGATTTGAATGGCATTAGTTCTTGCATACTTTTCCTATTTTGTCCAACTTTCTAGTCACTTCTCTAAAGTAACTTAATAACACCACCCCTGATGAAAACACTGACCATCTTATAAAAACCAGCAAATAAAGAGACGTTTTTCACAAGTGGAGAAAGAAGCTATCTCCATTTACGTGCATTCATTTAAACGTTAACACCTGACCTCTCAGCGTGTTTTCAGCTTATAGATGCTTCTAGTGGATACTGCAGTGCACCAGCCACACCCCCTCTTGTCTTCGGGGCCAGGACACACACACCCCAGCTTCTGAGAATATCAGCTGCTGACGGCTCACAGCTCTGGCCCTCTCTGGGCATTGCCTTCAGCTACAGGGGACTGTCTTGCCCAAGGTAACACCACCTCTTGCGGGGGAAGAGCCTGGGCCAATGACCGGCTGATTCAATGATACAGAGACTCAGTCCCCCTTACCTCAGTTTGGGACGATTCTGAAGGGCCATCCCAGCTCCAGAGCACCCTGTGGGATCTGAAGCCTTAGCTGTAAGCACAACACAGCTCAACTTCTCTGCCCCGCCTACCTTCCTGACCTCCTTCAGGTGTATCTCCCATGAGCACTCCCCAGTAAACCTTCTGCAGGTGAGCAATCCCAGTAACCTTTCTGTAGATGAGTACTCCACCCGCAGACAATACTCCATCTCAGAGGCTGTTTCCAGAGAGCCTCGTCTAAAACGTGGCCGTTAGTTTCACTGCGAAAGAGTTGCAAAACAAGAGGAGAGTGACCTAAGCCATTCTATCTGTCTCTCCATCCTGCTGCCTACTGCAGCCAGACTGTCCCTTCATCTGCTTCTAGCCGTCAGCCTAGGCTTTTTCACTCACTGCTGCCTTCTTACTCTTCCAGGTTTCATCTGTCCGGTCATGTTCCACCCAGCAGTATCTTTTCCTCCCTCCATACCGGGCTGAATCACCCTCCTTCTCCACTCTTGGTTACTTTCATCAAAATCCTTGTGTGGGGACTTCCTGGCAGTCCAGCGGTTAAGACTCTGCGCTTCCAATGCAGGAGACACAAGTTCGATCCCTTGTCTGGGAACTATAATCCCACATGCCACGCGGTGCGGCCGAGAAAAATGCTTGTGTATGATGTACGCGCTTATATCTTTACAAGTAGCCCATCCCCCCGTGGCATGCCCCAAGGCTCACTCATTGAGCCTCTTATCTATAATGTGGATGCTACTTTGGTGATCTCCTTCAGCCTCAGGGCTCTAAATACCTTCAATAGGATGATGACTCCAGGACTTGTATCTCTAGCCAGAACTTCACCCATGAACTCCGTATGTGTACATGCAGCGGCTTCCTCAACATCTCCACTTGGAGGGCTAACAGTTTTCTGCAACTCACCATGTCTGAAACTGACTCCTCATCTACCCACTACCAGCACGTCCCTGCCACGACCAAAGATATTCTCTATCCTAGCCATTAATGGCAACTCCATCCTTCCAGTGGCTCAGGCCAAACACCTTGAAGTCATCCTTGACTCCTTTTCTTTCATACTCACATCCATTCCATGAGCAAATTCTACTGTTCCTCCCTTCAAAACATACCTGGAATCTGGGAACTTCTCCCCCGTCTCTGCTTCCACTGCTCTGGCTGGAGACAGCGTAATGACGCTGCCGAATCATTACAATAGCTTTCAGCTGGTCTCCCAACCCCCACCCTTGCTTCCTTCAGTGTATCCTCGACACAGGGTTTTCCTGTTAAGGCATAATCAGATCTGGTCCATCCTTGCCGTAAAACACACAATGGCTCCCCATCCCAGAGTAAAACCCAACATCCTTCTAGCGGCCTCCAAGGTTCTACACAACCTGACCCGAACCTCTCTGCTTTCATCCCTGCTACTCTTTCCCCTCGTTCACTCTGCTCCGTCCACTGACTGCCACCTGTTTCTCAAACACACCAGCCAGTTCTGACCTCAAGGCCTTCGTGCTGGCTGTTTTTTCCGCCCCATATGCTCTCCTCCAGATGCCTGTTTTGCTGCCTTCCTCACCTCCGTGAGGTCCTTACTCAGAATACACCTTGTTGAAACAAATTCCTGGAAATTCCCTGGCGGTGAAGTGGTTAAGACTCCACGCTTCCACTGCAGGGGGTGAGGGTTCAATCCCTGGTCGGGGAACTAAGATCCCACATGCCCCGTGGCTCGGTCCAAAAAAAAGAAAGACAAATTTCCAGGCCCAAGCTGGAACCGCTCCCACCTCGGGTGCCACGTGCCACGTCAGCCAACCAAAACTTAGATCACTTTGTGCCATATATACACTATTGATACTATGCATAAAATAGATAACTAATGAGAACCTACTGTATAGCACAGGAAACTCTACTCACTGCTCTGTAGTGACCTAAATGACAAGGAGATCCAAAAAAGAGGGGATGTATGTATACGTATAGCTGATTCACTTTGCTGTACAGCAAAAACTAACACAACGTTGTAAACCAACTATACTCCAATAAAAATTTTAACAAAAAAAGATCACTTTGTGTCCCCGAAGTGCCGCTTAAGCAGAAACGCAGTCCATCCAGTCAGCCAATCCCCAAACGCCAAGCCAGCTCTGGGCTCTATCCTTATTTCTTTGTTCCTTATTCTTTATGCTGTAAAAGCTTCCTGCCTTCTGCCTCATTCTGTGTTTCTCTGGGCTCTTGGGCAGATACTGCCCGCTTCATGAAGGTTAAAATTTGTTCGTATCACCTAAATTATCTTCTTTAATCATTCTTAACAACCTTCTCAAACCTATCCTAGCCACTATTAGAACTGCGACCCCAAACACTACCTTTCCGTTTCCCCACTTTATTTGTCTGCGTCACGTTTATTAGCAGCTGGCATGCTACGGCTCTTTACTTCTATCTTTTGTGTCTTATCTCTCTCCCCCAGCTAGAATGTAAAGTCTGTGAGGGATATGCATCAGTTTTGTTCACTATGATATCCCAGAGCACCTAGAACTCCTGACACATAGAATGTGCTCCGAGTGAATAAACTAACTTGGGAGGAGAGAAGGACACAGGAAAGTGACATTTAGGGATGTCACATACTAGCGTTTCTTTGCTGGTCATTTGTCATGTTCTTTTTATGGAGTGGTGTTCAGAGCTCCAGGATGAAAGAGACAGCCCAGGGACATTCCAGCAGAGTGTCAGAGATATGGCTGCTTTGGAAATAAGATCCTAAAAGAAATAAATAAGGGAGCTGGAATTTGATACAAAATGGAGGAAAACAACTAACTGGGGTGATTCAACATCTTATGTTGAAGAAGATGACCAGTTGTTCTCTAGCTCTACTGAAGAAAGAACAACAACAACAACAAAAAGAAAGAGTTTAAATCATAGCTTAAAGAATTTGGGATTATATAAAAGGAAGAATTCAGTAACAACCACCCTAGCTAAATAACTAACTACCGGGCGCAGTGCATTCATCTTCCTCTGGAGGTGTTTACAGGAGAACAGATTCCCCTTCAAGTTTGGTCCTATCTGACAGCGGTGTAGGCAGGGTAAAAGCAAAAACAAGAGTGTAAAATGGCTTCAAAACCTTCCTTTCCTCTGACCCTCTGGCTTCTCATTCACTGTCTTATTTGGCTGAATGACTAAGCCTGGACTTTGTCACATATGGTAGGACATCCCACCCCCAGTCACAAGATAGTTAGCACCCTATTGTCCATTCTGGCTCTTTTTGCACTGTTAAACAACGTTAAATTGTTCCTTAAATCTTTCCTCAACCTCCTACCCTCCCACCATGTTTCTCCTAAAAAAATTTTAGTATCCTAAAACTGTATAAAATACCCAGATATAGTTATACAAAATCTGATTTATTTATATCCATGCTACATATAACAATCAGTTAAACATTGTAACTGTCAAGTAGGTGTTTAATCGTTTATCTTAAGGGACTTTTTCAACTCTAAAAGCACACTAGTCTAAACAATTGTATCAACATTCATAAAATAAGCATTTACCGGGTTTCTACTTCAGGCCAGGCACTTAGGGTATAAAGTTAAAAGGTGGGTGGTGTGAGCCCCCTTGTCTCTAGAGGAGCCAGGTGAGAAATAATTGTCACGGGTCATGATATAAGGCTCACATAAATTAAGTGGTAGCACAGGAGGGTGTACCTCATGCACCCCAATGTTCATTGCAGCGCTATTTACAATAGCCAGGACATGGAAGCAACCTAAGTGTCCACTGACAGACGAATGGATAAAGAAGATGTGGCACATACATACAATGGAATATTACTCAGCCATAAAAAGGGACGAAATTGTGTCATTTGTAGAGATGTGGATGGACCTAGACACTGTCATACAGCGAGAAGTCAGAAAGAAAAAAACGAATATCGTACATTAAAGCATGTATGTGGAATCTAGAAAAATGGTACAAATGAACGTATCTGCAGGGCAGGAATAGAAAGACACATAGAGAATGGAGGTGTGGACACGGAGGGGGGTGGTAAGGGGAAGGTGGGATGAATTGTGAGATCAGGTATGACGTAAATACACTGCCATGTGTAAAACAGATAGCTAGTGGGAACCTGCTGTACAACACAGGGAGCTCAGCTCGGTGCTCTGTGACGGCCCAGTTGGGTGGGATGGGGGGGACGGAGGTCCAAGAGGGAGGGGATGTGTGTATGCGCGTGACTGATCCACTTCGCTGTGCGGCAGAAACTAACACAGCATTGTAAAGCAATTATACTACAATAAAAATTTTTTTTAATTTAAAAAAAGGAGGGTAGGGCTTCCCTGACGGTGCAGTGGTTGGGGTCCGCCTGCCGATGCAGGGGACGCGGGTTCGTGCCCCGGTCCGGGAGGATCCCACATGCCGCGGAGCGGCTGGGCCCGTGAGCCACGGCCGCTGAGCCTGCGCATCCGGAGCCTGTGCTCCGCAAGGGGAGGGGCCACAGCAGTGAGAGCCCCGCGTACCGCACAAAAAAAAAAAAAAAAAAAAAGGAGGGTATACCAAGCAAGTAGGGGGAATCAGGCGAAATTTCATAGAGAAAATCCCTACAATGGATCAAATCATTACATTGCAAGCACTATGCTAATATCCTTTCATGTGTTTTGCTTGAAAAAGACCTTTTCAATTAATTTGATTTTCAGAGTAAATTAATGTTCCCTGCAGTGTATGACGGTCATGAAAAGATCCTGTATGGAATTGGCAGCCAGATGTCTAATAGAGTAACATGCAGCCCAAGGATTATTAACTGCCAATTAAAAATTCCATATTTCTGGTCACATTTAGCAAAGATTATTTACCAGACAAGCATGACTACAAGCAGCTTGAATCCACCAACTGAAAGGAGCACGTGCCATACAACAAAACACACACAGTAGGTCCTAATTGATTTCTGGTTTGATTTCATCCTTATATAAATAAGTCAACAAGTTAAATACATAATACATTCATGTGTCTGATAGATTTGTATGACCCCTCCTTTTATTGAAAAGGCAGTATATTTGGAGCTTTCTATTAAACACAGCAGATTTGCAAACTCAAAAAATTAAGCAGAGAAGAAATGAAAGATTCATATTAATAGTAAGAATTGTTATGCTAATTGTGAGTTATTTATGCTCTGTACTATTTTTTGCTTTCTACTGAACAGTCATTATCTTACTCCATGTTTCTCTTTCAAATCATTTGGAAAATACAAATGAAGAAGCTGAATAAGGAGATATGCTTCGACATCTGCATTCTCCAGTGTCAAATTAAAGTGACCATGTTAAGCCCTGCCCAACTCAAAAACAAGCAGAGTTACAAACGTTTCTTTGAAAGATGATGCAGTCAGGAGAAGCTAGGTTGGGCTGAAATAACAAACAGACCCTACAATCTCAGTTGCTAAATTCAACAAAGGTTTGTTTCTAGTCTACATCACAGTTCAGGGACCAGGCTCCTTCCATCTTGCAACTCCACCATTTCAGAAGTCTTCGAGTTCAGCCACATGAACCAGCGAATGAGAATATGCAGAAGGCACATTTGTGAAAGGCACACATGATTTCTGTTCATATGTACATTGGCCAGAATTCAGTCACAATTTCCCAACCGAACTGGAAGGACAGCTAAGAAATATAGTTTTTCTGAGTACCCAGGAAAAGGAAACGTACTGGCGAACATCTAGCCAGTATTTGACACAGAGGGAAAGAACCTAAAACGTTTTTTTATCGACGCAATATTATATATTATGATTAGGTTCCCAAATCAACCCACCCAAAATGCAACTGAAGCACATTGCTAATAGAGTAAGTCCTCAGTGACTTAAATGTCAACCTCTCTGGCCATCTTGTCTACCAGGACCAAGGTTGAAACTCATTAACAGTCATAATAGAGGTTCAGCATTCTCCACATTCATTTTGCCTACTTATAGTAAGTACTGTTCTAAGCACTAAAAAAACAAAGATAAGATCTAGTTATTGCTCTCAGTGGCAATGATGAGACTAATCTTGTCAGACCAGGATAAGAGCCAAGGTGCTTTCAGGAACTACAGATAAATCAGTGTGGCCAAAACAGAGTGCAAGACTGGTGCAGCAAGGGCCAAAGACAAAGGCCCTGTGTGCCACTGCTGACAGTTCAGGCCTTAAAGAGGAATCGTGGAAGGAATTGAAGCACAGGAGTAACACAACCAGATGAGTACTTTTGAAAGACCACTCAGATTGCCTGCTGCCTAAAAAATGGACTAGCACGGCATACAGAGAGGGCTGTAGCTACTACACAGCTTTTGTCATCAAGGACATTCTGTAAACTTGAACGTTTTAACATGGGGTAATTTTGAAGCAGTATAAAATGCAAATCATTAGACATCCTCTTTCCATTTTCAAAATGAAAACTGCTTCGTTGCCTTTTCCTTCTTATTGTATGCTCATTGTGAAATATTTAGACAATACAAGGAGGTATAAAGGAAAAGTAAAAAACACCCATAATCCAGTGTCTGGTGAAAACCGCTGTTATCATATACAGTGTATACATTTCTGTAACTTTTCCCAGGCTTATTTTTTCCAATAGAAATGTGATAATACCATAAACACAGGTATAACCTGCTTTCTTTGTTTAGCAATACATTCTGAACATTTCCTCAAACCAGTAAGTATACTTAGGTATCATGATTTTTTAATGGCCATAGAGTATTCCATTGGTTGGATATCCAGTTCCACAAGACAGTGTAGGGTAGTGACCGAGAGTGTAAACTCTACATTTAAACTGTCTGGATTCTGATCCTGGCTCTTAGGCGAGGGTTAGCAAACTTTTTCTGTAAAGGGCCAAATAAATATTGCAGGCTTTGAGGGCTGTATTAGGGTTCTCCAGAGGAAGAGAACCAACAGGATACGTAGACACAGAGATCTTTCTAAACAGATTTAGATAGATGATCTCTATATTTATATCTATCTAGGTAAATCTATATATAGATATCTATAACTATCATCTATCTATCTACCTACCTACCTATCTATATGAGAAAGAAAGAGGTATTTTCAAGAATTAGCTCATACGATTATGAAGACTGGCAAGTTTAGAATCTGCAGGGTGGGTCAGATCCACAAGCATTGCAGTTCAAATCTGAAGGGAGTCTGCTGGCAGAATTCCCTCTTCCTCCAGGGATGTCAGTCTTCTTCTGTGAACTCACTGGATGAGACCTACTCATACTATGGAGGGTAATCTGCTTCATTAAAGTCTACTGATTTAAATGTTAATCTCATCTAAAAAGCACCTTCCCAGAAACATCTAGAATGTTTCACCAAATATCTAGGTTCCACGGCCTAGTCAAGTTGACACATACAAAACCATTACATGGGCCATATGACGATCTCTGTTGCAAACTACTCAACTCTGTCATTGTTATGCGATAGCAGACCAATCCAGTATGCACGGAAGTGGGTGTGGCTATGTTCCAATAAAACTCCATTTACAAAAACAGGTGGCAGGCTGGATTTAGTCCATGGCTATAGTCTACTGACGCGTACTCTTAGCCACTTTCTAGCTGTGTGACTTTGAACAAGTCATTTAAATCCTTTAAACCTCAGTTTTCTCCTCTGTGAGAAATGGGGATGATAAGAGTTCTGAATTCAAAGGGTTATGGTGAGAATCGAAAAAGATCCAGCAACCCCACTCCTGGGCATATATCCAGAGAAAACCATAATTCAAAACAATACATGCACCCCAATGTTCATTGCAACACTATTTACAATAGCCAAGACATGGAAGCAACCTAAATGTCCATTGACAGAGGACTTGTTAAAGAAGTGTGGTACACACATACAAAAGAATCAAATAATCCCATTTGCAGCAACATAGATGGACCTGGAGATTATCATACTAAGTGAAGTCAAACAGAAAAGACAAATATAATATGATATCACTTATATGTGGAATCCAAAAAATGATACCAATGAACTTATTCACAAAGCAGACTCACAGACTTAGAAAAGAAACTTACGGTTATCAAACAGGAAAGGTGCGGGAGGGATAAATTAGGAGGTTGGGATTAACATACACACACTGCTATATATAAAATAGATAACCAACAAGGACCTCCTGTATAGCACGGGGAACTCTACTCAATATAATAACCTATAAGGGAAAAGAAGCTGAAAAGAATATATATATATATATATATATATATATATATATGTGTATAACTAAATCACTGTGCTGTAGATCTGAAACTAACACAACATTGTAAATCAACTATACTTCAATAAAAAAAGAGATGATATTTGTGGAACAGCTGGCACAATATCAGGTACATGTTAGATGCGTAATAAATCTTCCCCTCATAATTTATCTTTTATCTGCTGACAGGATTATTTTAAACACATTAAGGTATAATTGAAATATAATAAACTGCATATATTTAAAGTATGTAATTCGAGAAGCCTTAATATAGCTATACACTCGCGAAATCGTCACCACACTCAAAGATGGTGAATATGTCCACCACCCCAAAAGTTTCATCCTGGCCATTTGTAATCCTGCCCTCCCATCCCTTCCACTCCTCCCTGCCCCCACTCCCGCCTCCAAGCAACCACTGGTCTGTTTTACATCACTATCTTACTAACAAAATTTTGGTTGTCTACAAACTTGCGCTACTAGAAATGATGCAGTCACGCACATCCATGGACAAATCTCTGCGTATGTGTTCAATTACTTCCTTAGGAGAAGATGCCACAAGTAGTATCACTGGTTTGTAGAGGATGTTCACTTGACATTGTTATACATGTTGACAAATTGCCTTTCAGAAAGGTATCCATTTACAATGACTGTTTCTCCCTACTTACTTTCATTTGTTATACTGACATTGTGTCTGTATGCACCCAAGGTAATTCTGTGTGCTTAAGCTAGGACTGTGAATGTGGATTGACATTTGAAATATCTTAGAGATAGTTAAGCAGCCCTAATGAGAATCGACACCTTCAGAGGAGGTAACCTAGAACTTTAATAATGAAAAGAGACGTTTTTATGGGAGAGATGAGTGGTGCTCTGGCTAGGAATGTGGTACAGGCTTTACAACCCTTTCGGGAACAAGGTATAAAAATTGCAGCCCAGGTGTCTAATTCCACCGAAGCAGCATTCCAGCTCTAGAGTCCTGTTAATGCTGCCAGATCCTGACTCATCTACAAAACCGGCCAGTCATGTTACGAGGGAGAGAGGAGCATCTACCACAGAATAAACCTTTCATCCTCTTCTGTACTTGCTAGCTAGTAAATGTTTGTATGTTTGAGAGAAATTGGAGAATTTGGTTTAATATTTAACTTCACAGTAATAAACCATCCAGTAGCCAGGTTGGGAGGACAGGTGTATATAGCCACCACCCAGCTTTAATACGTTCACCTTGACATTTGCTGGACTGCCAAATCAGCTTGGGTCTGTTTGCAACTTCTTATCCCTGCCAACCTCACAGGGAGAGTATGCCTCATTGCTTTCATTTGTATTTTTTATTAATAGTTAGGTTGAGTATCTTTTCATATGACTGCTGACCATTTGCCTTCTTCTTTTGTGAATTATTTGTACATATCCTCTGACCATTTTTATACTGTGCTATTAAAATTTTTCTTATTGATTTGTAAGAGATCTTATTATATTTAGGACATTAATCTTCTGTCATACGAATTGCAAATGTTTTCCTATTCGTCAAATGTTTTAACATTGTTTGTGGTGGGTTTTTTTTTTTTCTGAAGTAATAAAACTTAGCAATATTTTTCTTTATGGTTTCTGGCTTTGGTGTCATGCATAGAAATCTCTCCTGCAAAATTATACAAATAATCAGCTAAATTTTCTTCTAAGGGTAAGAATGACTGTTTTACACATTCCTTGGGGGGGGGGGAACATCTAACAGCTGAAAGTTTAATGGTTTGTAAAAGGTATTCAGAAGTTTAAAACTGCTTTTCTGACGGGCCAATAAAGTAGTGAAATAGTTTTTGGTGTACTTTCTGAAATTTGGCCTTCTTGTTTTACAATCTATCTCTCTCCCATCCTTCTCCATAAGTAACTCGAAATAGAAGGGGAGATAAGTTTGTAAACCATGAGAGGCAGGGGGCACAAGAATACAGACAGAGAATAGACATAGAATGTCTTTGTCAGTGAGACATACCTAGGCCAGCCTTTGAACCAGAAGCTGGTGACCTTTTCACCAAGTGTTGGATTGTAAAATTTTAAAAAACATGTAAAAAATAAAAACCTAATAAAATTTTAAAACTAAAAAGAAAGAAATAAAGTTGGTGACCCAAGGAAGCAGGCACTGCTTGAGTCCCTGTGACATGGGCAGCAGCAGAAACGCTGTCTCCAGAAGCATCAACGTCAAGTTCCTAGCAGTTGTGTCCAGTGAGCCGCATGAGTGATGTGATGGGAGCTGCCTGCCCCAAGGCATGGTGGCAGCATTGTCTCCACTACAGCAGTTCTGCTGGGAGACTGCAGCCTCTTTGGAGAGCATGTGAACTTTCTAATCTCTTTTCTAGCTTGAACTAACACGTTGTTTGCAACGAAGAAACCTGAATGATACAGAAACAGGACCAGGAGCGGCTATAGAAAATATAACCTCAGTGTAACCTCAGTGTATAACCTCAGGGTTGGTCTTGCTGGCCTAGTGGGCCTGAAGGCAGCAAACATGCACCCCAGCATCAGCCCCTCTCAGGGGCCCTTATATAGTGCCTCTTATTGTGCACTGAGAGCTGAAAGAGCTAGATTGTATCTACCAAGCCGTACCTCCCATCCCCCCAATCCAAGCCACACACAAATGGTCAAATATTGTGAAACTCTTATCAGTTACACATTAGAGTAACAGGAATCCAATTTCCTTGTAACCAGCTTTTAAAAAAAATTGACCCCTGTGGTGACATTATGCATTAGAATAATCTATGCATACCTGAAACTGACTCAGTGTTTGTGCCCCCAAAGCCTTGTTTTGCCAGAGATCCTGGAGGACACTGGAGCTATTTATATCCAGGGAGCCGGGATTCTAAAATAAAACTTGCTAAAACACACACACATACATATAATTAAGACATTTGGTTACCTTACATTGAAAATATGACTGATTCTTTTTTTTTTAAGATTTTTTTTTGATGTGGACCATTTTTAAAGTCTTTATTGAATTTGTTACAATATTGCTTCTGTTTTTTATGTTTTGGGGTTTTTTTTGGCCACGAGGCATGTGGGATCTTAGCTCCCCGACCAGGAATCGAACCCACACTCTCTGCACTGGAAGGTGAAGTCTTAACCACTGGACCACCAGGGAAGTCCCATGACTGATTCTTTTAGCCTAAAAGTATTCATTTAAATATGGTGTGTACCAAGGTATAATTTCTTAGCACAAAAATCATAATCCATTCTTAAAAGACAGTAAATGAAAATGTAGGAAAAATACGTGAAAAATACTGGCCTCGCCTCAGGAAGCAGACCTTTACATCAAATGGCTAGAGATAATGCAGATTAGATGCTGGAAAAGCTTATGAGAAGCTTATTTTCTAATGGAGGTCCTGTTTAGCCCATCCTACCTCGAGGAAATTGACTTAAGGGTGAGGTAATACTTTAGGTAAACAATTCAGGAAGTCTATCCAAGTTGCTCAAAGCGCTTTGCAGACAGGAGTTCATTCAGCCTTGTAAATAAGTTCGTGTAATTGGATTCCTGTCCACCCGTTTCCTTTGAAACTGTTTCAAGGGTGGCAGTTTGGCGAGGCAACAGGTATCTGCCAATAACACAGGCCCATCCCCAACCTGGGGCACCTTTGGAGGTCTTGAGACAATCCTTGAGGCCAGACTTCCTGGTTATATGGTAACACCTTCCTGCCTCCCTGTCTCCTTGGGCTTGGAAATGAGGAAACAGCTGTGGGGAAAAACACCTCGAGGGAAAGGAGGCTGGTGATTGTCATGCACCTTTTAAAAACATCCTGAGACCACACAAACTTGGGCTATTTCAGCCATTACCTCCTCTGAACTTCAGAGCTCCTGGGTAACAATAGGAATTCACTTGAATGGGGACGGTCACTTGGCGCTGTCCTCTTGCAAACAGCTGCCCATCTATTCTGCTAGCACTCCACTCTGAGATGACTCATACCCACCCCCCTGCACCGTGCAGGGGTCTCTGGTGTCAGCCCAGACCCGCCCTTCGGAACTGAAGGATACATCCTCCCAGCTGCTGGCAGTGTCCACTGGTGCTGGCGCACTGCTCAGTCCCTTTCTGGGAATCACCCTTGGTTGAATGTCGCTTTCTCATCCAAAGCAGTGCCCCATTCCTGGGTGTGGTCCGCATTCAATCACTGGCCAATGAGGGGTGGGTACAAGGCCCCCATTCCCTCACCTCGTTTGAAGATAACTCTGAAGGGTCACCCCAACTCTAGAGCTCCCCATGGGGCTGGCTGAGGGGTCTGCATCCCAGTTCAACGTCTCTTCTACCCAGGCCTGCTGCCTTCAGTCCCCCACAGGTCTATCTCCCTAGAGTAAGCCTCCATGAACTTCCAGCACGTCTCTCCTGTTCCCTGGGAACCTGACCTAAGACACACCCATCTGAAGTACAAGGCTGCATTTGGAAGTGTCAGAAAGATGATTTTGCAGGTTTACCTAATTTAATTCTTTAAAATTTGTACTACCTGTAACTAAGTCATCTCTGAGGGAAGTACTGACTAGCCTTGACCTTTGACTCATGATTATAGCAGACAGGGCCTGATGCCAAAAAGAGGTTTAGTTCAGGGTTAGCAATTATCTAACTACAGCAAGGCCAGCAGGTTTAGAGTAGGACACAAAAGGGTTGATCATATATTAATTCCTTTGGGAATTAATGTCAAATGAGACTTGAACAAAGAAGAAAGGAAAGAAAGTAAAATAGATAAACAGATCGATAGATCAATAATACAAATTAAGCACCTCCGTTATAAGCAACGGGGAGCTAACAAAGAGGAAAAAACAATATGGCCCCTCCCTTGTGGAACCTACAATCTAACTTGGGGGGAAAACACTATTAAAGGAAGTGTTCTAGGTTGTAAGGGAGGAAATTTAGGGTGCTATGACAGTACATAGCAAGAACACGTAACTGTCAAGCATAGGGTTGGGAACAGGAGAGAGAAGAAAAGCAGCATCTATACAGAACAAAATAAACAAGTAACTGGACAGGGGAAAAGAAGACTTTAAGGAAGCTAATCCAAGGAAATCATTTACAAGGCAAAAGAAGGAATTCGCAGGAAGACATTCTATTTATAATGCTGAAACACTGGAAACAACCCAAATGCTCAACAATAGGGGAATAAGAACAATAGAATATTATGAAGTAGTTCAAATAAAAATGATGATTACATTCATTTGGGGAAATGTGATGTGAAATAATATTAAATGAGTAAAGCAGAGAGGGTCCACGTTCACTGGGCTCTAACCATATGAAAATATGTGTCTTTATAAACAATGACTTAGAAAACTCTAGGTACCAGAGGAATTCTATGTCTCATGTTTCCTTTTCCCCCTGTCTCCCTTGGTTGATTATGTCACCTTTCTGGCCTGATTTTTTTAATGTCTTCTTTTCCCTGTTACTAAGGCATTATATGTGCATGTACCTGTCTAGAAATGTTGTTTAAATCTTTCAGAAATACTCAGAAGCCCCTGACCTTTACCACAATGAGAAAAAATGGCAGTACCACCCTGGGGAAAGATCAGCATCTTAGACTTCGTGAATTTTTTATTTAGAGGAAGTCGAACATTTTGAAATGACATAAAGGATATACGTATTTAAATAAAGAAGAAAGTTACACCCTTTTGGGAAAGTTTCCTTGACAATATATACTGATGGCTTTGATTCAGTAATTCCGACTCTAAGGTATAGCTAATGCTGTGGTGGTAAATGTTTAACAGCTGGATCTCGGGAGAAGAAGCCTTGAATTTGCACAGTTTGCCAGTCTCCATAGTGTAAATACTCTGATCGCAGCCAATTTCAACGTATCGATGTGACATCAACAAATATGAAAACCTATGTCCACACAAAGACTTGTACGAAAATGTTCACAGCATTATTCCTAATAGCCAAAAACAGAAACAATACAAATATCCATCAACTAGTGAATGGATAAAAAAAACTGTGATATATTCATAGAATACTATTCAGCAGTAAAAAGGAATGAACTTTTGGTACATGCAACAATATGGATGAATGTCAAAATAATCGTGTTGAATGAAAGAAACAGACAAAACAAAAGCAAATACTGTATGACTCCATTTACATACAATTCTAGAAAATGAAAATTATTAAAACAGAAAGCTGACCAGTGGTTGTTCAGGGATGGGCAGGAGAAAACTTTTGGAGGTGATGGCTATGCTCAATCCTGACTGCGGTGATAGTTTCAAGGATATACATATATGTCAAAATCCATCAAGTAGTACACTTTAAATAGGTACGGTTTATTATATGTCAATTGTACTACAATAAAACGCTGGTGTGATATCACCTCACACCAGTCAGAATGGCCATCATCAAAAAGTCTACACACAATGAATGCCGGAGAGGGTGTGGACCCTCCTACACTGTTGGTGGGAATGTAAATTGATACAGCCACTATGGAGAACAGTATGGAGGTTCCTTAAAAAACTAAAAATAGAGTTAACAGATGATCCAGCAATCCCACTACTGGGCATATATCTGGAGAAAACCATACTTCAAAAAGATACATGCACCCCAATGTTCATAGCAGCTCTATTTACAATAGTCAAGACATGGAAACAACCTAAGTGTCCATCAACAGATGAAAGGATAAAGAAGATGTGCTATATATACACAATGGACTACTACTATTAAAAAAAATGAAATAATGCCATTTGCAGCAACGTGTATGGACCTGGAGATTATCATACTAAGTGAAGTAAGTCAGACAGAGAAAGACAAATATCATATGATATCACATATGCAGAATCTAAAAAAATGTATGATACAAATGAACTTATTTACAAAACAGAAACAGACTCACAGACATAGAAAATGAATTTATGGTTACCAGGGGGGGAAGGGTTGGGGGGCAGGGATAATTGGGAGTCTGGGATTGACACGTACACACGGCCGTATTTAAAATAAATAACCAACAAGGACCTACTGTATAACACAGGGGACTCTCCTCAATATTCTGTAATAACCTAAATGGGAAAAGAATTTGAGAAAGAATAGATACATGTATATATGTAACTGAATCACTTTCCTGTATACCTGAAACTAACACAACATTGTTCATCAACTATACTCCAATGTTAAATAAAAATTAGGGACTTCCCTGGTGGTCCAGTGATTAAGACTTCACCTGCCAATGCGGGGGGTGCAGGTTCGATCCCTGGTCAGGAGCTAAGATCCCACATGCCTCGGGGCCAAAAAACCAAAACATAAAACAGAAGCAGGGCTTCCCTGGTGGCGCAGTGGTTGAGAGTCCGCCTGCCGATGCAGGGGACACGGGTTCGTGCCCTGGTCTGGGAAGATCCCACACGCCGTGGAGCGGCTGGGCCCGTGAGCCATGGCCGCTGAGCCTGCGCGTCCGGAGCCTGTGCTCCGCAACGGGAGAGGCCACAGCAGTGAGAGGCCCGCATACCGCAAAAAAAAAAAAAAAAAAAAAAGAAGAAGCAATACTGTAACAAATTCAATAAAGACTTTTAAAAAATCTAAAAATAAATTAATTAATTAAAGTAAATAAAAATTAAAAACAGAAAAAGAATAGCCACGAGCCGATGACTGTTACAGCTGAGTGATGGGAACTTCATTAGATTCTGTCTTACCAATGGAGGCTGGGATATTTAAGGAAATGAATTTTTTAAACTCATTTTGAAACAAATGGACAATAACTTCAAAGACAATATTTTGGGAGTGTTTCTTTTGTTTCTATAAAATGGCAGATAAAGTTTCAAGTTACAGATACTTGGGTTCCCAGAAAACATTAAGATGCATCCGTAAGAGTATTAATGTAAACAGGAGTAAATAAAACATTTCTGCCACCATATCAATCACGAGTTTACATTAAATAAATAAATAGGTACAGTTTATTATGTGCCAATTATACTACAACAAAACTCATTTAAAAAATAAAGGCTAATCAGGATCTTCTGTGCTCCTTTCCCCCCGATCTTAGACTTTTCCTGTACCCAGCCTGACTTCCCAAGGGTAACACCCACATCTTTGTCAGAAGCCTGCCTCAGGGTGCCAAAACCCACACTGCCCTACAAACTGGGTGGAAGTGCCTAGGAGTCAACATTTCCCACCTCTCCTGCCCCTCTGCCCTCACTCCCCTGGGCAGCCTTTAATGATTGACAGGTAGAGGGGCATGAACGCGCAGCTCCCTCTCCTCTTGGCCAGGATCATTCTGAGGTTAATCGTTAATACTGGTGGGAATAAGTTCCAGGTGCTCCTGCTGGTAGCTGGACTAATAATGGACCCATCCTGGGCTGTCTTTACTTCCCCGTATCGCTTCTCCACTCCCCTACCCGTCCACGCACCCAAATAAACTATATGCACTCCAATCCTTGTGCCAAGGTCAGCTTCTAGGGGAGCCCAATTCAGACAAGGTCAAAGCTCTGGTGAAGATTTTCCCCTAGAAGTTGGAAGAAGAGATTGATTTGAGGATTTGAGTTCTAAGGCACTGCCCCTCAAACCCCCTTGCATTTAAGTACAGTTCCTAAAGCTAACATCTGGCACAAAGCATAGATGGATAATAAAAAACAAAGCATTAAAGGCAGATCAGCATGATTTCTCTTACACTATTGGAAGACAGCACTGGAAGAGATGGAGAAATTGCAAGAGGAACCACTGGTTTAAAAGATCAAGATATTTTTGTAGATTGGGTTTGGAAAAAAAAAAAAAGATAATTGGCTCTCCAATTCCTTTTCCCCTTACCAGTATCTGCAGCTAACATTTGTTCTCATCAGGCACCTCAACTCAGCCAGAAACTGTTCCATGTGCGGGCACACGGCATTGAAGATGACAAATGACAACTGTGCTCTCACAGAACACCTATTCTAACAAGGGGAGACAGACAATAAACATAATAAATAAACACCAAAATATCAGAGAGTAATCAATCATCTGCAGAGAATTAAAATTGGGTGAGATGAAGGTGAGTGCTGACGGCTGGCTGCTTTAGAATTGAGAGTGTGGCCGGCGAGCTCACTGTTCCACACAGAACTCCCTCCATGGGAAGAGCACCTTCCCTCCCCCCTGATGCTTGGCCACGTGGATTAATTTGGACCCTAGACTGAGATGCTAGAGCAGGACTGCCCCAGTCATCTCACGGGCCTGTGGGTGTGAGATTAATGCTTGTTGGTTTAAGCCACTGAACTCTGAGGTGGTTTGTTATGAAATATTATTACAGCAACAGGTGACTCATCCCCATAGTCAGGGAAGTCTCTCTGAGGGGGTGATATTTAAGCTGAGATCCGAACGATAAGAAGCCAGTCCCGTGATGATCATTCCAGGCAGAGAGAACGTCCAACATGCGTAAAAAGATGCGAAGGTGGGAACTGGCTTGGCGTGTTCAGGGAACTGAAAGACGGCCCATGAGGCTGGACGACGTGAGGGGCTAAGTGGGAGAGGGATGTGAGAAGAGACTGAAGGGGAATCAAGCAAAAGCCAGTATTTAGAGGGTTTTGCAAACTCGAATAAGGAGTTCGCTTTTCACTCTAAGTACAGCGGAAAGCCCCAGGAGGATTTAAGCAATGTAGTGACACGATCACATTGATTTTTAAAAGATCACTCTGACTGCTGTGTGGAGAAGAGATTAAATGAGGGACATGCTTACTGTTCTGCTATACCAGGATGCACTCTCAGAATCTTTCTCAACACAGAGTTCCCGAACTACCTGACAGAGCTAAAATCTATATGCCAACTTACATTTAGGTGGTGACAGACACCTAGATAAAATACATACAAAAATAGCTTAGGTACTATTTCATTCATAGGTAACAAACCACCCCAAAACTTAACCATGAAAAGCAACAACCATCACTCACGTGTTCACAATTCTACAGTTTGGGCAGGGCTTGATGGGGACGGCTCATCTTTGTTCCACATGGCTGCTTGGACTTTCTCACAGCTTGGTGGCTGGGTTCTAAGAGGGTGCATTCGAGAAGAACAAGCCCCGAAGCGCAAGCAATTACGAAGCTTCCGCTTGCACCACACTTGCTAATTTCCTATTAGCCAGGGCTAGTCACATGGCCAAGCGTCTGCCTGCGTCACGCTTGCTAATTTCCCATTAGCCAAGGCTAGTCACATGGCCAAGCCCACAGACAGTGTGGGAGGGGACTACACAGGGCATGAATACTGGGAGGTGTAATCTGTTGAGGGTCAATGATGTAACAAAAGCCAGACAAAAACCAAACTTGAAGTGAACCTTTCAAAGAAACCACTGAGTTTTTGTTTGTTTGTTTCTTTGTTTTTAATAATTCTACACCATTTCTATTTATTGACTGATTGGCTGTGTTGTGTCTTCGTTTCTGTGCGAGGGCTTTCTCTAGTTGCGGCGAGCGGGGACCACTCTTCATCGTGGTGCGTGGGCCTCTCACTGTCGCAGCCTCTCTTGTTGTGGAGCACAGGCTCCAGACGCGCAGGCTCAGTAGTTGTGGCTGATGGGCCTAGTTGCTCCGCGGCATGTGGGATCTTCCCAGACCAGGGCTCGAACCCGTGTCCCCTGCACCGGCAGGCGGACTCTCAACCACTGTGCCACCAGGGAAGCCCTGTTTATTTTTAACATTGTTATTGGAGTAAAATTGCTTTACAATGGTGTGTTAGTTTCTGCTTTATAACAAAGTGAATCAGCTATACATATACATATATCCCCACATCTCCTCCCTCTTGCGTCTCCCTCCCACCCTCCCTATCCCACCCCTCTAGGTGGTCACAAAGCACCGAGCTGATCTCCCTGTGCTATGCGGCTGCTTCCCACTAGCTATGTATTTTACATTTGGTAGTGTATACATGTCCATGCCACTCTCTCGCTTTGTCCCAGCTTACCCTTCCCCCTCCCCGTGACCTCAAGTCCATTCTCTACGTCTGCATCTTTATTCCTGTCCAGCCCCTAGGTTCTTCAGAACCTTTTTTTTTTTTTTTAGATTCCATATATATGTGTTAGCATACGGGATTTGTCTTTCTCTTTCTGACGTACTTCACTCTGTATGACAGACTCTAGGTCCATCCACCTCACTACAAATAACTCAATTTCGTTTCTTTTTATGACTGAGTAATATTCCATTGAATATATGTGCCACATCTTCTTTACCCATTCATCTGTCGATGGACACTGAGGTTGCTTCCATGTCCTGGTTATTGTAAATAGAGCTGCAGTGAACACTGTGGTACATGACTCTTCTTGAATTATGGTTTTCTCAGGGTATATGCCCAGTAGTGGGATTGCTGGGTCATATGGTAGTTCTATTTTTAGTTTTTTAAGGAACCTCCATACTGTTCTCCATAGTGGCTGTACCAATTTACCTTCCCCCCAACAGTGCAAGAGGGCTCCCTTTCCTCCACACCCTCTCCAGCATTTATTGTTTCTAGATTTTTTGATGATGGCCATTCTGACTGGTGTGAGATGATACCTCATTGTAGTTTTGATTTGCATTTCTCTAATGATTAATGATGTTGAGCATTCTTTCATGTGTCTGTTGGCAATCTGTATGTCTTCTTTGGAGAAATGTCTATTTAGGTCTTCTGCCCATTTTTGGATTGGGTTGTTTGTTTTCTTGATATTGAGCTGCATGAGCTGCCTGTAAATTTTAGAGATTACTCCTCTGTCAGTTGCTTCATTTGCAAATATTTTCTCCCATTCTGAGGGCTGTCTTTTCATCTTGTTTATGGTTTCCTTTGCTGTGCAAAAGCTTTGAAGTTTCATTAGGTCCCATTTGTTTATTTGTGTTTTTATTTCCATTTCTCTAGGAGGTGGGTCAAAAAGGATATTGCTGTGATTTATGTCATAGAGTGTTCTGCCTATGTTTTCCTCTAAGAGTTTGATAGTGTCTGGCCTTGCATTTAGGTCTTTAATCCATTTTGAGTTTATTTTTGTGTATGGTGTTAGGGACTGTTCTAATTTCATTCTTTTACATGTAGCTGTCCAGTTTTCCCAGCACCACTTATTAAAGAGGCTGTCTTTTCTCCATTGTATATTCTTGCCCCCTTTATCAAAAATAAGGTGACCATATATGCATGTGTTTATCTCTGGGCTTTCTATCCTGTTCCATTGATCTATATTTCTGGTTTTGTACCAGTACCATACTGTCTTGATTACTGTAGCTTTGTAGTATAGTCTGAAGTGTGGGAGCCTGATTCCTCCAACTCCCTTTTTCTTTCTCAAGATTGCTTTGGCTATTCGGGATCTTTTGTGTTTCCATACAAATTGTGAAATTTTTTGTTCTAGTTCTGTGGAAAATGCCATTGGTAGTTTGATAGGGATTGCAATGAATCTGTAGATGGCTTTGAGTAGTATAGTCATTTTCACAATATTGATTCTTCCAATCCAAGAACACTATATCTTTCCATCTGTTTATGTTGCCTTCAGTTTCTTTCATTAGTGTCTTACAGTTTTTGGAGTACAGGTCTTTTGCTTCCTTAAGTATGTTTATTCCTAGGTATTTTATTCTTTTTGTTGCAATGGTAAATGAGAGTGTTTCCTTAATTTCTTTTTCAGATTTTTCATCATTAGTGTATAGGAACACCAGAGATTTCTGTGCATTAATTTTGTATCCTGCTACTTTACCAAATTCTTTGATTGGCTCTAGTAGTTTTGTTAGCATCTGTAGGATTCTCTATGTATAGTATCATGTCATCTGCAAAACAGTGACAGCTTTACTTCTTCTTTTCTGATTTGGATTCCTTTTATTTCTTTTTCTTCTCTGATTGCTGTGGCTAAAACTTCAAAAATTATGTTGAATAGTAGTGTTGAGAGTGAACAACCTTGTCTTGTTGCTGATCTTAGAGGAAATGGAAACCACTGATTTTAAAAGACTTTGCTTCACTACCCAAGGGGAAGAAGGTCTGGGTACTCACAACAGGTTCACTTTTCAAAATTGCTTAGTTTTAAATAACTACATAGACTTCTTTTTAGCACCTATGACATTCACCTTTCAAAAAGGTATTCCATTCATAGTTATAAGTATATAAAAATATAAATACTTAACATGATATAAATGAATAACATGTCATAACAGTGGTTGTTCATTTTCAGAAAATTAGAAAGCACAGGGGACCAAAAAAAAAAGGAAAAAAGAAAAGCATAATCCTTAACAGCATTCCAAGGCAGAATATCAGACAACGGTGGGAATTTTCCTACTTTCCTCATGCAAGTGTCACATTTCAGTAAGTGTAGACTAGATACCAACCCAATGCCATTTCAAGCTTGTAATGTGATCCTCTGTGGCATTAAAAGGGAATATATTTATTTGTTACCCTTCCTTCCCCTCTGTCCTCTTTCTGCACATCTACCTCTGCAGTCACCATGGCTTTGCCCACATCTGATGCAGCTTCTTTCACCTGCCAGAACCATGCTGACACATTGAAGATGAACAGCAGGTGGTCACTCCATTTTCAGCATCTGGATGACCAGGGGTTTGGCTTTAATCTTTCAGGGCATCATGTATTTCTATTGATTCTAAGTAGATGAAGAGGAAGATTTTCCGTAATTGTGCCCTGCCACTATTGTGACCACGAGCTGTTAACAGGAGATAAGCTAAGCAAAAGCTGGCCAACCCCATGTGGTGATTCAGACCCCATTGTAGCTCTTATATTCTCCCTTGAAAAGAGTAAAGTTGGGACAGTTAGGATTGATATCCTCTGAATCAACTGACCACAGGAGAGGACACATTTCTTCAATATTCCCTGAGGGAAATAAGTAAGAATAGCTGGGGAAAGTGTATGTTAGACCAGGGGTCCTGTAAGTCTGATACCTTGAATTTATTTTCTGTTTTTTAATCAAAGCATAATTTACATGCTATAAAAGCACAGACTTTACATGGACAACTTGATGAGGTTTAACACTGTTGTAACTACCATCCCAATTAAGTTAGGAATATTTCCATCATCTTAAAAAGTTCCCTTGCATCCCTTTCTAGTCAATCCCCCTGCCAGAGGCAACCACTTTCTGACTTTTATTGCCATAGCTTAATTTGGCCAGTTCTTCAACTTCATATAAGTGGAAATATACAGTATTTTGTGTGTGTGTCTCAGGCTTCTTTAGCTCAATACAATATCTTTGAGATTCATACATGTTGTTGAGTATATCAGTGGCTCATTCCTTTTTTATTGTTGCGTATTAATTGTATGAATATACCACAATTTATTTATCCATTCACCTGTTGATGGGCATTTGGGTTATTTCCAGTGTGAGGCTCTTATGAATGAAGCTGCCACGAACATTCTTTTACAGGCCTTTTAGTGTACGTGTGTTCTATTTCACATCCTACGTAATGAGTAGAATTTCTGGGTCACAGAATAGGTGCACATTTAACTTCGTAAGAAACTACCATACTGTTTTCCAAAGTGGTAATACCACTCTATATCCTTACCACACGCTCCCCAAAACTTGGCATTGTGTTTTAGCCCGTCTAAAGCTAAAATGATATCTCCCTGATGATACCCTGAATCACTCCCTTCAAAATCCAGGGAGCCAGGAAGTTGGAAATGAAGTAAAATGTCAGCCTAAACCCTTCCCATTCAACATGGATGTGGGTCCAGATCGGCAGCCACGCTCAACTGCTGCTCACTCTTGGCCAGCATGGACCTGACATTCCAAAAAACAAAGGGCTTTATGGAAAGTTCATATCATATACCATATTCAGTAGAACTGAGATACCTTCCGTCTTTCACTCCCTTTTCTCCCCCAAATATCGACACAAATGTTCAACCCAATAAATGACGCATAATTGATAAATACCCAGATGGAACCTGACTGAAATCTCAGCTTCAGAATATTACCTATAATACCAAAAAACAAATTCAAATTCACGCTGAAATTAAACCCATAGGTTTATTACCACAGGAAAAGCTAAAGGCTAAGGTGGAAACACCAGAAGACTGTGATCTCAAACTACAGTCATTTACCTCATGACTTTAACCAAGTCTCTGAACGAGCCAGGGTTCTTAAGTCCTCATCTATAAAATGAGTGTGCCAAAGCTGAGAATCAGAAGTATTTGATGAAAACTGATTAAGTGTGAAAAAAAATCCAAACTTCCTAGGAAAGGGTTTACTACAAAACAAGATTTTTTTTTAAATTTTACAACTATCCTTTAATTTACATTTAAAGAAGAGGAAAACATAACAAAAAATCAAAGGCAAGAGCCCAGTGCTTTGGTCTTTCCTCCTTATTTTATAGTTTGTCATTTTTGTCCAGTTATTTCTGGAGCCCCCAGCTAATAATAAATAATGCCCGTTGACTGATTCTCTTTACTTCCCCCAAGTGACAAAGAACAACTCTATTTAGATTAACATCTCCTTTGCAGAATATATCCCAAAGCTTCCTGGAGTTGCATAATAAGTAATGGAAAAGAGATAGCCTGAAAGAAATTAAGAGCTGGAGAACGAGGAGCAGTGCTCTTTCTACAGCCGAGATTTGACAGGCGTTAGTAACCAGAGCCGCTGCACGCGGCACACCGGGAAGAGAAGAGCCTCGCTTCAGGGATGGGGCTGTCCTAGCACATTACAAAAGCCTTCCTCGGCTGAGCAGATGATGCTACGGAGCACAGCCCAGCAGCCTAACGGGCCTCCCCGTGCACACATAAGCAGTCACGGTCCACCAGCTACCCATCCCCAGAATGCACTCTACTTCCAGGTTGCAAGTTGTGAGAGATACGGGCACAGCGGCTGCGGGCTCAGTGTGCCGGTGACCTCTGTGCTAGAGAACTTAGGAAATGTAACTACAGAAATCATTCAGAGTGTGCCCCTAATACTTCCAGCTCTCTATTTCCAGGTACATGGTGAGGTGGCATTTCTCTGTCCTCTTCGAAGTCAGAGCAGGTGATTTTCTTTGGCCAATGAAATGTAAGCAAAGTGACACATGTCACTTCCTGGTAGAAGCTTTAAGAGCCAGTGTGCGATTTGCCATGTTTTTGTCCCACTGCTCCAGTGGTCATGGAAGTATGTGTTGAGACGAGGCCTCTGTCAATCTCATTCTGGTGAGGCAATAATGAACAGGGCCTTCTGTCGATGCATGGCGGACGGCTAGTATAAGCAAGACCCTGTGCTTTCTGACCCTGAGAGTAGGAGCCTCCTTACATTTTGTGCCCTGGGCAGTCACTAGCCTCACTGGCCCGGAGGAAGAATTAAGCTCTCATTGTGTCAAGACACTGAGATTTGGGGGAGGGGCTAATCTGTTACTGAAGCACTCAGTAGCCTTTTCTGACTGATAAAACATCCCTGCACTGGACTGGAAAGAGGAGCGTAGATAAGACTCTGGGATTGGGACTGAGCTTTCTGGGACCTGGAGACTCCACCTCTGAAATCACTTCTGTTTTTATTCATAGGGAAGCCATGACATTTAGGAAAATAAAATCACATTAAGTAATCAAATTAAGTGAACTTACAGATATTCCTGTATGGGATAGGCATGGCCAGAATCAAAAAAACTGGGGCTTCCCTGGTGGTGCAGTGGTTGAGAGTTCGCCTGCCCATGCAGGGGACACGGGTTCGTGCCCCGGTCCGGGAGGATCCCACATGCCGCGGAGCGGCTGGGCCCGTGAGCCATGGCCGCTGAGCCTGCGCGTCCGGAGGCCTGTGCTCCGCAACGGGAGAGGCCACAACAGCGAGAGGCCCAAGTACCGCAAAAAAAAAAAAAAAAAAAAAAAAGCAAGCTAACAACACAATTGTCCCAGGGTAGGGTGATTGTACATAAATAGAAAGTAAGAGGGTAAATAGGCTGGTCAAGATTCAGATCAAATGCCTACTCTGCTCTTCTCAGGGCCCGTTAAAAGTAGTTAAATTTCATTTATAACAAGCATGCACATCTGCCACACATTACCTGCTGGGGTCAAATCAAGCTCTCCATGTACATGGTAATGGGCATAAGCAGCTCTGTCAACATAACCCACGAAGCCCGTCATACTCCTTATCTCAGTGCTTTAGATACCTGCCTAGAAGTATTCCATCTGTCTTCAAAATAATCGCCTAGTTAAGTACCTTGTGGTCTAAAGTTGGATTCTTTGGAATCAGAGAACCGTGATGAGCTCTCAGACTTTCTCTAGAAAATCAAAGTACTTTCCCCTTGCTGCAAACCTTTAGCTATCTCATGTAATTAGGGTGATTGGCATATCACGCGGCCTTATGCTGGGAGTTCGCCAGGTGCTTGGAGAGTGAGCTGAAGCCCGGGTGGGTCAGTGAGTTTCACACAGAGAAAACCCCTTCACAGCCACAAACTACACCCACAATTGTGGTCTCAAGACAAATTCTGTCAAATTAGCCCCAAAGGAGCCTGGATAAGCATGTCTATAGCTCTCCACAACCCATCATTGCTAATGGAAAAATGAGTCCTAACACTTCTCTTCCTGGTTACATCATCTCTCTGGGGTTCTGCCTACTCACACGCCGTCTTTCAGACACACTCTTCCCTAAACTATCACTACTTTACAACAGAAGAAATACCTACTAAAGAGCTGAACGCTTTTTATCAAAACTATCATGTTAATTGAGCCCTTTCCCCTGAGCTCTGAAGCCAGTAGTCACTGTCTGACAGGGCCTCTTCTCCTGATGTCCCAGAACTCCCAGGGCTCAATTAAAACACAGGTCATCACCTTTCTCCCCTATCTGCTTGGCCTCCTGCATGGCCAGGCTTGAGAATGGTGAATCAAAGCGTGAAATCTGGGAGTCCTAGACTCCTCTCTTTCCCTCATTACCCACATCCATCTTCAAATTCTAGTGCTCTTCCACCTCGATGACATTTGCCCCCCATCCTTCCTGTCTATTTCCCTTGCCACTGCCCTCCTCTGCCCAGAAGTTTCCCAGCTGTTTGTTCTCCTTCTCTGCAATCTCATGCCCTCCCGCAATCTACCTCTCACTCGTGCCAGAGAAACCTGTCTAAGACAAAAATCTGATTTTGACAGTCCTCTGTTTTGAAAAGTCTCAAGTATCCCATTAGGTAGAGAATAAATCCCAGAGCCGGGCTCCTGGATTTCCAGATTTCTCTCAAAATACTTGTGGCTCTCCCCCTTGCATTCCCACATCATCCATCACAAACTGCTAGGAGTTGTCTGTACATGTCACATACTTTCACACCTCCATGCTTTTCCTCCTGTGGGGTCACTAACTGGAAAGCCCTTCCCTTCAAGTCCTACCTGGGGAATTTCTACTCATCAGCTCGAATGTCAACTCTCTGAGGGCACTCCTCAGCTTCCTTCATGCTTTTCCTTCCTCTGTGGACCCACTGTTCTGGTAAAACTTTCTGACCCTGTGTTTCAGTTACCTTTTGCTGCAAATCAACTCCCTCCCCCTGCAAAACATAGTAGATTAAAACAACCACCATTTTCTTATGGTTCATAATTCTCAGTGTGAACTGGCTCAGCTCAATAGTTATTCTGTTCTTTGTGATGTCAGCTAGGCTGCGATCATCTAGAATATTTAAAACGGCTCACTTGGGCTTCCCTGGTGGCGCAGTGGTTGAGAATCTGCCTGCCAGTGCAGGGGACACGGGTTCGAGCCCTGGTCTGGGAGGATCCCACATGCCGCGGAGCAACTGGGCCCGTGAGCCACAACTACTGCGCCTGCGCGTCTGGAGCCTGTGCTCCGCAACAAGAGAGGCCGCAATAGTGAGAGGCCCGCGCACCTCGATGAAGAGTGGCCCCCGCTCGCCGGAACTGGAGAAAGCCCTCGCACAGAAACGAAGACCCAACACAGCCATAAATAAATAAATTTTAAAAATAAATAAATTAAAAAATAAAATAAACGGCTCACTCACATGACCTGAAACTAATACAACATCGTAACTCTACTATATTCCAATATAAAATAAAAATTAAAAATAAAATAAAATGGCTCACTCATGTGGCCTTGCACTTGGTGTTGGCTGTTGTCTGGGAACTCAGCCTCTCTTCCCCTCCTTCATGTGGTTCGATTTTCTCACAGCATGCTGGCTAAATTCAGAGGGAAGGGAGTGTCCCAAGAGCAAAACTTCCAAATGAAAGGAAGAAAAGTCTGCCCGTCCTCTTTGAAGTCCCAGAATGCCACTTCCATCACATTGGTCAAGGCAGTCACCGGATGGGAAAAATAAGTGCCAATTCTTTAAATGAGGAGCAGCGTGCTCCAACAGGGAGGGGAGGAATTGTTGGGGCCGTCTTTGCAGACTAGCTACCACACCCTGCTGGCGTGTATTCAGACTCTCCTGACCATTCTAAACGCCTCCTGATGATAAGCACTGTGTTTTAATCATCTCTTTACCCACAGCTCTTAGCACAGCTCCTAGAACATGGTACTCATTTTCAGATACTTCAAAATGTGTTTGCTGACTCTATCAATCCAATTACATCCGATCAAATCAGCCCATCGTTTCTGAGCTCCTATTCTGTGCTATTCTGTCTTCTTGGGTGTTGTGGAGTCGAAGAAAGGGTCTTTGCCCTCCAGAAGCTCATGAGTCGGGGACAACATTGCACCAAAGGGACATAACAGAAAAGGAGATGATTAATAGTTCGAGGCAATAACAAACAAGCCATCACTGGAGAATCCACGATTGATTTCCAAGCTAATTGTGTGGGCACTAATCCCTATAGATCTTCGAGGAGGCTGTGTTCACTCCATAGAGAAGAGGTTTTAGGTAAGAGATGGGGTTGGATTTGAATCTGAACGTCAAGCTAGGACTGGGATGGGAAAGAAATATGACCATGGTGGAATACTAGAAGCAATGATGTGGAGATGGGACCACACAAGTTGCATTACTTAGCATGCTTACACACACAAACGCACACACACACAATTGTACATTTTTTTCAATAGGATCCTTGCTATAACCACACTCTAATAAGTGAGAAAGTAAATAACAGTGGTCAAAAATGTGAGTTCTAAATAATTTTAAAATATAACTAGGAGAAATAGATAAAACATGCACAGCATAGATTAGATTGCTCACTAAATATCACGTTTTCCCAGCCTCTTTTGAAGTTGGTTTGGGCTGAAGTGAATTTGACTTCTGGTCCAAGGCAAGAAAGAGCTCGTGGGAGGTCTCCATGCATCCTGTTTCCCTTCTGTGTAGCTGGAAGTAAAGAATTCTGAGATGAGAGAACTGCAGGATGGAACTTAGCCTGCATCTGTAAGTTAACCATCCTTGGAGAGCCATGAAGGAGAGTCACTTCACCTGTCTCAGACTGCGATGTGGCCAAGAAATAAATATTGTCTTCAGCCATTGAGAAATTTCAGTTTTATTTGTTACTGCAGCATAGCTTACCCTATTCTATTATACCTAGTGTTCTCTATGAAGGAATTGCAATATCACATAATAAAAATTATTCATCCTCTATTTAGAAAAGACAGCAAGCAAAGAAAACTTTTAAAATCTACTTTTGGCCATCTGCAATAGAGAGGTATGCCTTCCTGCCTAGGAGCAAGTGACTACGAGGTATCTAATTAAACAGTCAGCATCTATACCCCTTGCGTACATTGATTGGACTCACTTATGCATTGCTGTGCAGAACATTCTGCAATAGCTCTAATCAGTGGCAACAGAAGGTGAGCAAGGGAAGACAAAGGTTATTTGAAATAAACAGATAATTCTCAAACCTTATTAAGTCAACATCTTCCCCAACCAGACTTTTTAACATGGCTACTAACAAGTAGAATATGACTCTCCTGCTTCCTCTTCCCTGTTCCTCATCTAATTACATGAGCGATAACCAAAGGACCAATCACCTAAGAAGGGAGCCAGAGGCCAGAGAAATCCACAAGCTAGAACACTGGAGCCAGAAGCTTGGGTGGCAGCTCCACCTGGACCATTATTTTATTGCCTGAGACTGTCCTAGATGAGACACTATTTTTTCTATCAGCTCCATTTATTCTCTGGCTGGAAGGAACGTCCAGCTGCATACTGGTTTCTGGGTCCTCATGAGTTTCTTAGGCTGTGCATTAAACTTGAGACAGAGAACACTTGTTTTTTGGAATAGACGCCTCTGAAGTGAGCAGTGTTCGCAAAAGGCCCATTCTGAGAATGGTCCTACTTGATCCAGGGAGCAAGGGATGTAAAAGAGTAATAGATTTGCCTCTTAATTATTTGCCCTGAAGAGAGGAAGCCAAGAGAATAAACATCCCAACCTCACTCTCCTCTTGCCCTCCCATCTCCTGCCAGTGCCTCCCATTGGCTGAACCCAATCAGAAGCCAGAGGGCAGAGGGGCCCATGGCTGCAGTCCACACAAGCCACGCTCCCAGGAATCAGAGTAAGATGGAGAAGGACAGAGAACAGTCCTGGAGAGGCAAGTGGAGAACATCCAGCACAATGATGAAAACCGAACGGTTACAACCTTAGAGAAAAGTCATATTTAGCTGAATTAGTATCAGTCATCAACTTACACACACCAGTATATACAACGGGCATGTTTAAATTTAGAGGACTTTCCTTTGCCCAACATAGCGATTCTCCTTTCTTTCCCCCAAGGCGGAACGGTGAGGAAGTGGAGACTGGAAGGATGTGGGTGTCGGACATGTCTCATTGGCACCCAACAAGATAGGAGCCACCACAAAACTCTCTTATGGCCTTTGTGCTAAAAAGATGCCCTTTAGTGGAGCCGACCCGGATGCATTAGAACTTCCCTGTCTCTGATCACCAACTGGAAGAGCCTTCCCTGGAAGGTGGAGCCCATGGCCCAGTCCTGAATACTTCACACCCTCAGTATCTGGGGGTCCCAACACCCCTTTCAGGAGTATGACTCAGCACAAAAGTGCTGATGAAGAAAGCCTTTCTCCTGGCTCCAAAGGTTCATGTTTCTACCTCATTCCAGGGTTAATTTTACCCAGATCGTGCATCTCAGCCTGTGAGAATCCCATGCGAGTCAGTCAACCGTCCACTCCTCAAATCTCTGCTGACTGCTTTCCATGCCTGGAAGCTCTCACCAATGCCCTGGTTCTAAGCTGCTTCTGGTTCTCCATGGGCCTTTACTGGCCACGGCTACTTCCCTGCCAGCCCTAGCACGCACTGAGCCAGCCTCACCCCACAGTGTACAGTGTCCTGCTAATGAGGTCCCTCCTGTGGCTTACTCTCTAAATGCCTCCTTCCTCCCCTGGTTTGCATTGGTCCCCTGCTTCCCCAGAGTCCCCCCTGCCTCCTTCTCCTCAGAGATGCTATCCTTCCAGTCTACATCCCCGTCAGGAATTCTATGCCTTTAGATCCCCATCTTTTCTGGAATCGTATATCTGATGAGCAGCCCATAAAAGCAGTTAATGTACTAAGCCAACTCCTGCGAGCTTCGACTGTGTTCTTAGTGGGGGTGGGGGTGAGAATGAGAAATGTTTTAACATTTTTAAAAAATAAAATAAAATCATGGCTCTCATGTAAATATAAAATAAAAACATGTCAAAGATTTTATTTAACTCATTAATTAATGAGGAAACCAGTAAGATGTTACACATCATTCAAAGGAAAACTCAGAGAGCCATACATATAGAGGCAGGCGATAAGTAACGTTGGGATGAATGCACAAACAGCTGCAAAACTAGTCCCAAATAAGTCGCATTCCACCAGACACAATTCATTTGCATTTCTGTGGACAAGAATAATTTGCATTATTATTAGTTTTCTAAAATTTCGTTATAAAATAGCTCAAAATCAATGAAAGGTGGAAATAATCACGAAGGGTACTCTAAAAAGGACACCCAGTAAACCTTTTCTTTGCCAATTTTAAAATCTTTCACAATTTTTCCTGATAGGAGAAAGGCCTCTCCCCTTTCCCATAGGAACCCACATCTAACATAACTACTGGAAGCACTGTCTGTGAGTGGGAACGGGCATTTCTGCTTGTGGAGACCAATATATGTGTCTTCAAATCCAAACCTCAATAAGTGCTATAGACTGAATGTTTGTGTTCCCCACCCAAAATCTGTACGTTGAAATCCTAACCCCCCAGTGTGACGGTATTAGGTGGTGGGGCCTTTGGGAGGTGAGTACATCGTGAGACTGGGGCCCTCATAAATGGAATTAGTACCCTTATAAAAGAGACCCTGGAGAGCTCCCTCGAAGAACCCGACCACACTGGCATCCTGACCTTGAACTTCCAGCCTCCAGGTACTTTGTTACAGCAGCCTGAACAGACTAAGACAACAAAACATGGCAGCTTCCTCCCTTTTAGAGCATTGTTATTAAGAGTGTGGTCTGGCATCACCTAAAACGCTGGTTTAGAAATTCAAATTTTGGGACTTCCCTGGTGGCGGTGGTTAAGAATCTGCCTGCCAATGCAGGAGACACGGGTTTGGGCCCTGGTCCAGGAAGATCCCACATGCCACAGAGCAACTAAGCCCGTGTGCACAACTACTGAGCCTGTGCTCTAGAGCCCACGTGCCACAACTACTGAAGCCCACATGCCTAGAGCCTGTGCTCCCTAACAAGAGGAGCCACTGCAATGAGAAGCCCGCACACTGCAATGAAGAGTAGCCCTCGCTCACCACAACTAGAGAAAGCCCACGCACAGCAATGAAGACCCAATACAGCCAAGAACAAAATATTAATTAATTTAAAAAAAAAGAAATTCAAATTTTAGCTTCAGTCTAAATTAGAATCTATATTTTAAAAGGTCCCAGACCTAAATAAATGGAAAGATATCCCACGTTTATGGATCAGAAGACTTAATATTGTTAAGATATCAATACTCCCCCAAATTATCTACAGATTCAACACAATCCCTATCAATATCCCAGCAAGCTTTTTGGGGAAAAAAACTGTCAAGCTTATCCTAAAATTCATATGGAAATACAAGGGACCCAGAACAGCCAAAACAATCTTGAAAAAGAAGAATAAAGTTGGATGACTCATACTTTCCTATTTCAAAACTTATTACAAAGCTACAGTAGTCAAGGCAGTGTTGTACTATCGTAAGTTTAGATATATAGATTTACAGAATCGAACTGGGAGTCCAGAAATAGGCCCATATATTTACGACCAATTGATTTTCAACAAGTATGCCAAGACCATCCAATGGGGAAAGAATAGTCTTCTCAGCAAATGGTACTGGATAACTGAAGACCCTCACACAATAGAATGAAGTTAGATTCCCTACCTCACATCATATACAAAAATTAATTCAAAATGGATCAGAGATCTAAATGTACCTAAATCTAAGAGCTAAAACTATAAAATTCTTAAAAGAAAACCTAGGTGTAAATCTTTGTGACCTTAAGTTAGGCAATGGTTTCTTGATATGACACCAAAAGCACAAGTGACAAAAGAAAAATAGATAAATTGTACTTCATCATAATTAAGAACTTTTGTGCTTCAAAGGAATCACCATTAAGAAAGTGAAAAGACAACCCACAGAATGGAAGAAACTATTTGTGAATCATGTATCTGATAAGGGACTTATATCCAGAACAGATGCAGAACTCTTACAACATGACAATAAAAAGACAAACGATTCTATTTTTCAATGGGCAAGAGATTCGAGTAGACACTTCTCTAAAGAAGGCATGCAAATGGCCAATAACTACATACAAAGGTGCTAAACATCATTAGTCATTCGGGAAACGCAAATCAAAACCACAACCACTTACTATCCACTAAGAGGATTAAAATTTTAAAACAGACAGACAATAACAGTGTTAGAACCTTCACATCTTGCTGGTGGGAATGTAAAAATGGTGCTTTGGAAAACATTCTGGGAGTTCCTCAAAATATTAAACACAGAGCTACCATATAACCCAGCAATTCCATGCCTATGTATATTCCCAAGATAATCAAAAACATGTATACACAAAAACCTGTACAAGAAGGTTCATAGCAACATTATTCATAATCGCCACAGAATGGAAACAACTCAAATGTCCATCAACTGATGAAAGGATAAATAAAATGTGATATATCCACATAATGGAATACAATTTAGCAATAAAAAGGATAAAAGATTTAAAACATTATGCTAAGTAAAAGAAGGCAGATACAAAAGGCCACATACTATATGATTGCATTTATTTGAAAAGTCCAGAACAGGCAAATCTACAGAGATAGAAAGTTGATTAGTGGTGGCCAAACCTGGGGGGAGGCAGGATGGGGAGTGAGTGCTAATGGGCAGAGAAGTTCATTTTGGAGTGATGAAAATACTCTGAGATGTGGTAACGGTTGCACAACTCCATGAATATACAAAAAAACAGGTAAATGTTCACTTTCCAAAGGTGAATTTTATAGTATATGAATTATATCTCAAAAGGGTTATTATTATTTTTTTAATGGTCTCAAGACAGTGCAGAGGTGCCCTGGGTTTCCGGCCTCACCCAGGTTCCTAGGGAACCTAGAGCATGGTGCCCCGCCCCCTTCCGGCCACCGTCACCCCCTTCCGGCCACCGTCACCCCCTTCCAGTAATGGACTCGCCCCCCACCCTCTGTCCCCTCCCCTTCCCATCCCATAACGGACTCCATATCCGGCCCATCCTAGAGAGGGTGCCCAGCGCTTCCGGCCGCCCTCTTCGACCACGGGGGAGAGCCCCGAGGCAGCTACCGCGGGCCCCGCGGCTTCGCCTTCACCTTGGCCTTCACACCCGCCACGCTGCCCGTGCCGTCCGCCATGCTGCCCGCGCCGCCCTCGCAGGTGCGCCAGAGCTACCACCCCGACTGCGAGGCCGCCATCAACTACCATTTCAACCTGGAGTTCCACGCCTCCTCAGTGTGCCTGGCCGCGGCCGTTTACCTCTACCGCTACGACGTGGCCTTGAAACACTTCAGCTGGTTCTTCGTGCGCCGCTCCCTCGAGCACAGCGGTTGGGCCCGGCGCCTGATGCGCCTGCAGAACCAGCGCGGGAGCCGCATCCGCTTCCAAGACATCGGGAGACCAGTCAGTATCGAGTGGAAGAGCGGCCTCAAGGCCATGAAGTGCACCTTGTTCCTGGAGAAGTTCGTGAACCGCAGCCTGCGCCACCTGCACCAGCTGGCCATCGACAAGAGCGACCCCCACCTGCACCGCTTCCTGGCAACTCACTACTCCAGCCAGCAGGTGGCGTTCATCAGCGAGCTGGAGGGTCATGTCACCACCCTGAGCATGATGGGGGCCCCGGACGTCGACCTGGCAGGGTCCCTCTTTGACAAGCTCACCCTGGGCGACAGCGACAAGAAGAACTGAGCCTGGACTGGACTTCCCCAGAGCCACGGGGTGACCAGAGCCCTGGTCACCGTGCCTGCCATGCAGATGGCAATAGTGCCCTTGCAGAAGAAGTTCACTTAAGTTTTTTTCTTCCAGTTTTGCCACTTCTTCCAATAAAGTTATTTGGTTCCTAAAGAAATAAAGGTCTCTCCTTGGTTCCTGTGTGCAAATCGCTCACTTTTTAAAACAGGTATCCAGGAGGCTCTCCACCCACCCATTCCCCACCCACATGCCGCTCAGGATCTCCACAGAGGGAGGGAGAAGGCATTCCATGGGGCCCCGGAAAGTGCAACATCCATCTTCCCCTTATAAACAGTGTGTGTGGGGTGGGGTGAGATGGGTGGCCTGGAGCCCTGATGGGTGGGTGGGTGGTGTCTGCGGGTGCCCATATATGGTAAAGATATAAAAGAACATGGTCTAGAATTCATCACAGTAGTTGCCTCTGGGGAAGAAGTGAAGGGAATGGGCAGGGATTAAAAGAAAGGGGATCTTGGGCTTCCCTGGTGGCGCAGTGGTTGAGAGTCCGCCTGCCGATGCAGGGGACACGGGTTCGTGCCCCGGTCCAGGAGGATCCCACATGCCACGGAGCGGCTGGGCCCGTGAGCCATGGCCGCTGAGCCTGCGCGTCCGGAGCCTGTGCTCCGCAACGGGAGAGGCCACAACAGTGAGAGGCCCGCGGAACGCCAAAAAAAAAAAAAAAGAAAAAAGGGGATCTTCAGCATTATCTGATGTATCTTAATTCAATAAATTACGCAAATGTTAATGGTTGTTGATTCTCAGTAGCACGCTGGGGGCCCTGGAAGCCAACATGTCAGTCTGTTGTTGACAAGCTCACCCTGGGCTACAGTGATAATGGGGAATGAGCCTTGGGCTGTCTTCCCCATAGCCAGGGGTTGACCAACTAAAATAATAATAATGGCACTTTGCAAGTCCAAGTCCTCTTATTTACATTCTTGTATTTTATTTATATAAGAACCTCAAGAAGTAAGAAGGATAGGTGTTATCAGTGAGGAAAAGGTAGGCCACACAGGTAAGAAGTAGCAATGTGGAATGTGGACATGAACATAGATTTTCTGATGCCGTGTGTGTGTGTGTGTGTGTGTGTGTGTGTGTGTGTGTGTGTGTGTGACCCCACAGGTTAACAATGGGTTAAGAAAGATTGTGTGGGTAGACTGGGAATCCAGCCAGATAACTAGCCTCAGAAGGGAGGGAAATCCCCGACACTCTTAAAGACATCCCTGATCACTGCAGTCTCTCTAATTACAGGTGTGCCTTCCAGCCTAGGGTGGGAATGGCTGCTAAACCTCCGCCAGAATCCTTCTCATAGGAAAGAAGTCTTCGGAATTGGCCACCGGATGCATAAGAGGTCGCAGGGCACCTCGCAGGAAGGCAGTCACCACCTATGCACATGAATCCCTCTGTTCAGGCTCTCTCCCTCACACACGCAGCGACACTGCTGCCTGAGTTGGCCCTGAATACCTGGAAAGAACTTGGGACTGGAAATCCCCAGAGATTGCATCTTTGCCTGTGGTGGCTTCTCTTCAGGCACAAAAGGTGAGGGGAGTGGCTGCAAAACACACATGTTCTGCCTGCGAATTCACCTCATCTGGACTGAGAAACCCTGTATTTTTGCCATGCGTGGGGTACTGTAATCTATATACCAAAGCACTGCCTGTCATGGGCTCTGCACCTGGGTTCTAAAGCTGACTCCAGTCTTGGGCGCCGGGCCCCCCTTTTTATCCCATCTTTTCCTTTTGTGTGATTCAGAGGGACTCCCCGGGATAACGCAGAGAAGTCTACTTAGAGCTACATCCTCTTATTTTACCTGGAAAAGAAGGATTTCCTCACCTGCAAGACTCAAAGAGACTTGTGATTATAACACTCCAGTGCCTATTACAAGCCACTACTTGTAGTGTCACATTTCCCAGCTTTTCTTTAAGAATCCCTGGCAGGGAAGTTTAAATACGGGGGCAGCTCAATTATTTCTCTCCTTGTTCTTCTACAAGACAAAAGTGAACATTCTAAATCCCCCTTTTCCTAGTTCAGTTTTGGGGTCCACAGTCTTTTGAACATGTGGGGCAGTGATGGAAAGAAGTAAGAAACATTCAGACTAATGGAGTTTGCCCCCTTGTACTTTACATCTTGACTTTGTCCATCACTGTAAGTCTCCTCATTTTCCCACCCTCCCCTGCTTGCCGTATACCTCTCAAAAGGGGTGAGCAAACTTCTGGTGGGTGTGTCACCTTCCTGCATACTCACAGCCTTCCCGACTCCTCGATAACCTGACTTTCAAGACATGGGAGTGAGTTGTGACTTGGTCTTCCAGCCCTGGAAAATACCACCCTGAGATGCACAGCTGGATGGCTGTCAGTCATTGGCCGTGCTCTGTTGCTTGGGGGAATAATGTCTGATATAGTGGCTGTTGCTATGGGTACTGGAGTCTCAGGCAATGATAATATCAGGACAGACTGAGGGAAAATGATAATAAAATTGATAACTTCATCTCAGGCTCAAACACAGATTCAGATTAACTGTGTTGAATAATTTACCTCTGGGGGAAAAAAATCCTCACTCTATCACAAAAGGAAATTTCTTAATAGATGGTTGTCACTGACAAATTGTACTTCATTTTCCAGAAAAAGGAAAAGTTATTTTTTTCCCTCAGAAATGTGTGACAAGCAGTACAAAGCACCCATTAATTTCTCCTGAATCATCTCTACTCTTGAAATTTGTTCTACATTTCTGATTTTTAAATTCTCCTTTAATTTTTTTTCATTTGCCAGCAATTCCAGTTTCTTTTCACAAGCCCAAGAGACATATCTAATCAAGTATTCAGGAGAGGAAGGCATTATCACTAATCTTGGAAGTGATACTATGCTCCAGGTTTTAAAATAAAAATTTTTATTACAGATTTTTTTTTGCAGTCCTGAGTTCATCTTCAGAGGGATATTGATGGAGAATATGCTTCAGGAAAGCTGAAGTGAAGGTGATTAGAAAAGCATTAGGACACCTAAAAAGTAAAGAAATGTATGCCTTGATTCATTTGGTCAAGAAGGATGTAAGAGTGGAATACGTTACAGTGAGAAAGCAAAGTAGTAAGGGCTGACATAATAATCGTGTATCAGTTTGGATTGGGTTTGGTTATGAGTAACTGAGATCAGAAAAGCAGTGGCTTTAAGAAAAAAAAAAAAAAGGTTTTCCTCCCCCATATGTAAAACAAGTATGGAGGAAAACAGTTCAGGCTGCTGAGGAAATTCCTTCCATTTCATTTCACTCATTCCAAGAGGTGCATTTTTTTTCACATCTTTAAAATTGGGATACATCTTACAATCACTGTTGGCTACAGCTGTCATTGCCTGAGCAAGCGCATCAGGACTCAATGGAGTGGTCTCACTGGCTAGGAACAAACTTCTAGCGCCATTAGAAGAGTACTCAAGAAATTCTGCATCACCAACACTCTTGATGGTACGGAGGACGATATTAAGAGATACCAATATTATTAAGAGATACTGAGTACAAAACTGATTAGAAGAGTTGAAATTTGTTTTACTTAAAGCATTTGTTTATCTATTCCAGCTCTATTGAGATAGAATTGACATATACTATTGTGTAAGTTTAAGGTGTACAACATGATGACTTGATACACATATATATTGTGAAATGATTACCATAATGAAGTTAGTTAACACATCCTTCACCTCACATAATTACCTTTTTGGGGGGTGGTGAGAACATTTAAGATTTACTTGAAACCATCGACAAAACAAAAAGACAACCTACTGAATGGGAGAAAATATTTGCAAATGATATGACCAAAACGGATTAATATCCAAAATATATAAACAGCTCATACAACTCAGTATAAAAAAAAACATAAAACCTGATTTTAAAATGGGCAGAAGACCTGAATAGACATTTTTCCAAAGAAGACATACAGATGGCTAACAGGCACATGAAAAGATGCTCAACATCACTAATTAGAGAAATGCAAATCAAAACTATAATGATCTCAAAACCACAATGATCACCTCACATCTATCAGAATGGCTCTTATCAAAAAGTCTACAAATAGCAAACGTTGGCAAGGAGGTAGAGAAAAGGGAACCCTCATATACTGTTGGCAGGAAGGTAAATTGGTGCAGCCACTATGGAAAGCAGTATGCAGGTTCCTCAAAAAACTAAAAATAGAACTACTATATGATCCAGCAATTCCACTCCTGGGTATATATCCAGACAACAACACAAACACTAATTCGAAAGGATACATGCACCCCAATGTTCATAGCAGCGTTACTGACAATAGCCAAGATATGGAAGCGACCCAAATGCCTATCACCAGATCAGTGGATAAAGAAGATGTGAGATATAAATATACATATATGGAATATTACTCAGCCATAAAAAAGAATGAAATTTTGCATGTGCAACAACATGGATGGACTTGGAGGGCATTATGCTTAGAGACAGAAGTCAGAGAAAGACAAATACTGTATGTTATCACTTATATGTGGAATCTAAAAGTATAAAACAAATGTATATAACAAAACAGAAACAAACTCACAGATACAGAGAAGAAACTAGTGGTTACCAGTGGGGAAAGGGAAGCAGGGAGGGGCAAGATAGGGGTAGGGGATGAAGAGATACAAACTACTATGGATAAAACAGAGAAGCAACAAGGATATATTGAACAACACAGGGAACTACAGCCATTATTTTATAATAACTTTAAATGGAGTATAAGCTCTAAAAGTATCGATCACTATGTTGTACACCTGAAACTAATATAATATTGTAAATCAACTATACTTCAATAAAAGAAACATTTTTTAAAAGATTTACTCTCTTAGCAACTTTCAAGTATATAATACAATATTGTTAACTATAGTCACCATGCTATAGATTAGATCCCCAGAACTTATCTTATGACTGAACATTTGTACCCTTTGACAAATATCTCCCCATTTCCCCCAACCCCCAGCCCCGGGTAACCACCATTCTACTCTCTATTTCTATGAGTATGGCTTTTTTAGATTCCACACATAAGTGAGGTCACATAGAATTTATCTTTTCTGTCTGAGTTATTTCACTTAGCATAATGTCTTCAAGGTCCATCCTTGTTGCAAATGGCATGATTCCCTTCCTTTTTTCCATTGCACATATACCACATTTTCTTTATCCATGCATCTGTCAATGGACATTCAGTTTGTTTCTATGCCTTGGCTATTGTGAATAATGCTATAAACACGGGGGTGCAGATATCTTAGAAGAGTTGAAATTTGAATCTAGAGAAGTTCTATCAGTGCCTTAAACAATTTATTTAGTGCATAGTTTCCTTTTTTTGTGTATGCACAAGAGTGATTAACGACAAAAAATTCTGTCTAAATAAGTGTAAAAGAGATCTTTTAATAAGTATAAACTGAAAAATCTACGAAAAATCCAATGGATAAGAAAAGGTTGTGTCTCACTTTAATTGGTAGCATTTTCTTTGTTTCTTTGTGGTTCCTAAAATAATGGTGTGCCTTAAAATTGACATGTTTGATTTGATAAAATACATTCGTTTTTTGTTCCACTGTACAGGGGCTTCTGGTCTTAAGCCGTATTTTCCAATATGGCTACTGGAGCTCCAACTACTTACACCAGCATACCAGGAAGAAGAAAGAATAGATAGATAGATACATATATAGATAGATACATATATAGATAGATAGATAGATAGGTAGAATATAGATAGGAGTGGGGGAAGATCGGGACTTTGCTAGGAGGAGGGAAAAGATAATAAACCTGGGTGCCATGAATGGAGGGTTGATCTTTGAGTTAAGGGATGGTAGCTTACTGTGATTTCTGATTCAGGGGAATGTTGTCATGGGAACATTTATTTTCCTTCAAAATCAGAGGATCCAATAGAAAGGACCAGGCCACATTCACCTGCAGATGTGTTTTGTTTGAACTAATGATTTTTTAAATAATTTTTCAATTTTGGAATAAGTTTAGATTTACATAAATGTTGCAAAGATAGTACAGACAGTTTCTGTATATCCTTCACCCAGTTCCCTCTGTTAACATCTTACATAACCATGGTGCATTTGTCAAAAATAAGAAATTAAAACTAGCACATTACGATTAACTAAATTCCACAGTATATTCAGACTTCACCAATTTTTCCACTGAAGTCCCTTTCTGTTCTGGGTTCCAATCCAGGATACCACATTGCATTTAATGTCATGTCTCCTTGGCCTCCCCTGTCTCAGTCTTTCCTTGTTTTTCATGACCTTGAGAGTTTTGAAGAGTACTGGGCAAGTATTTTATAGAACGTTTACCAACCTGGGTTTGTCTGAAGTTTTCTCCTGATTAGACCGGGTTATGGGTTTGGGCTAAGAATACCACAAAGATGATGTGCTCTTCTCATCACATCGTATCAGGAGGTACATGCTATACACATGACTTATCACTGGAGATGTTGACCTTGATCATCTGGTTGAGGTGGGGTCTGCCAGCTTTCTCCCCTGAAAAGTTAATATTTTTCCCTTTCTATTCTCTACTCTTTAGAAGCCAGTCACTAAGTCCAGTTCAACCTCAAGGGATGGGGAGGAGGAATTAAGTACCACCTCCTGGATGGTGAGAATATCTACCTGTAATATTTGAAATTCTTCTGAAAAGAAAACTTGTAGCTTCTCTGCCATTTATGTATTTATTCAGTCATTTATTGTATTTATACCAGTACGGACTCAGAGATATTTACTTCCTACTTTGGGTTATAATCCAACACTACATTATCTATTTAGTTGCTCAAGTTCTTCCAGATTTGGTCATTGGGAACTCTTTCAGTTGGTTCTTGCGTCCCTTTGACATTCTCCCATCACTCTGTGCGTGTGTGTGTGTGCATGTGTGTGTACGTGTGTGTGTGTGTATGTGTATGTAGTACTTCCTTTCTGACACTACAAGATGCTTCAAGCTCATGATGTATTTTCTCTGCCCCAGCCCTAGAACCAGCCACTTCTCCAAGGAGTCCCAGTTCCTTTTATTGGATAAATCGTATTTAGAAACTAAGATCTTGGCAAACTAGTGAGTTTTTAACTGGAAGAATTCTCATAAAATTCTATTTTTCTGGCTTCTCTTAAAAATATTAACTGTCTGGCCACACTGGGCCCTGTCCCATGGAAGCGTTCATATGGAACTGAGTTTCAGTGGCCATCTTAATGTAATTACATTCTTCAGTTCACCACAGAAAATGCCATCCAAGCAATGTAATTTAGGTACCCAAATGCACCTCTTCATTAATTTAAATTACCCACTGGGCCCTGCTGGTACTCACTTTTGTATTGTTGTTCTTAGGTTCTGTCTCAAGCACCATGGAGAGTGCAGGAGTCAGTAACTTGGAATGGATCCTCTGCCCCAGAAAAAGGATGGTCCCTGTCCCTTAGGTTGATGTGCCCCTGTGTCTCTGGGCCTCTAATGGTATTTGGGAGGTGAAACTTGGATCACTGGGTTGTCTATTTCCTTGCTGCTTAGAAGTCAAAAGAGCTCAGCTTATAGCTTCATCTACAGGTGTCTCTGTCAGTTTCTTGTCCCCCTGTTAACCAAAGCACTCAACTGCTTTTACCTTCTGTTATCACTTTATGTCATGATGAGAAATTACCTTGATGCTTGTGTAGACTTCACCTGCATCACCAGGCAGGATATATGAAATGTCACAGACCAAAAGGCTCACGGATCAAACTAATATGGCTTGGATCACACTGTTTACTGAATGATTAAGAGCAGTGAGAATCAAGGGGGTGGGGAGAGAGGGAAAGAGGGAGGGGGAGAGAGGGGGGAGGGAGGGGGGGAGGGAGGGAGGGCACGAGCGAGCCCAATGGAAGGACCATACAGCCTGAATCCTATGTCATGCAATGTTCACACGTCCATTCTCTGCTGCTTTAGCTTTCCCCACTTCATATGATTATAAAGACCAGGGATGAAGATATGTAGAGCCAATATACACCAGTTCTGTCAGAGACACCAAGGTGCAAGTACTCCTAGTGTATAGGGCAGAGGACATATGGGACCAAAATTGGTGTCCCCAGTTGGCGGCTGATCTAAGGATGCGACAACTGTCATGAATACTTGGTGTCTACTTGGTCCTTCCATCCCTTCCTATTCAGAACACATATATTCTGCTGACTTTATCCATGTCTAATATACCTCACAAGAATTATCTATACTTAGTTTTGTCTAACCTCCTTATTTGTTTTTCTTCTCTATTGCACAGTATTCTTAAATTCTTGCTTAAACAGTGAACAAACATGTCCCTATACAAGCAACTTCTAATCTGTTCTTCAGGATGAAGTGGCCCAGAGAGGTGTCATGAATGCTTTGCAGGGTACTGTTAGGTTGGTTCCTGTCCTGGCTCTGTTGACTACAATCTTTGTTGCCCACCTTGATGATCATCTGAAAACCCTCTCAGGAGCATATCCAGCTCACAATAAAGGGACTCATGACCCCATTTTCTTTAAGGACCTTGATTCCATAGCCCCTTAGCTTCCAATGCCTTGAAGAAATCATTCTCTTCAGCAATCTGGAAAGGAGAGGAAAAAAAATTCTTCCTAAAAAAAAGATATCCCTGCCTAGTTGCCCCACCTCTGTACAGGTCTGATATCTGTAGTGGACTAGGTCCAGGAGGCTCTTGGAAGAAGAAAGATGGGGGCAGAAAGTTGATTTCCTAAGCTAAGAGTAAATGGAAAGGAAAGGAAAATACAGGAGAGGGAGGAACATTCCCAAACTCATTCTATGAGGCCACCATCACCCTGATACCAAAACCAGACAAAGATGTCACAAAGAAAGAAAACTATAGGCCAATATCACTGATGAACATAGATGCAAAATTCCTCAACAAAATACTAGCAAACAGAATCCAACAGCACATTAAAAGCATCATACACCATGATCAAGTGGGGTTTATCCCAGGAATGCAAGGATTCTTCAATATATGCAAATCAATCAATGTGATACACCATATTAACTAATTGAAGGAGAAAAACATGATCATCTCAATAGACGCAGAAAAAGCTTTCAACAAAATTCAACACCCATTTATGATAAAAACCCTCCAGAATGCAGGCATAGAGGGAACTTTCCTCAACATAATAAGGGCCATGTATGACAAACCCACAGCCAACATTGTTCCCAATGGTGAAAAACTGAAACCATGTCCTGTAAGATCAGGAATAAGACAAGGTTGTCCACTCTCACCACTATTATTCAACATAGTCTTGGAAGTTTTAGCCACAGCAATCTGAGAACAAAAAGAAATAAAAGGAATGCAAATCAGAAAAGAAGAAGTAAAGCTGTCACTGTTTGCAGATGACATGATACTATAAATAGAGAATCCTAAAGACACTACCAGAAAACTACTAGGGCTAATCAATGAATCTGGTAAAGTAGCAGGATACAAAATTAAAGCACAGAAACCTTTTGCATTCCTATACACTAATGATGAAAAATCTGAAAGAGAAATTAAGGAAACATTCCCATTTACCATTGCAACAAAAAGAATAAAATACCTAGGAATAAACCTACCTAAGGAGACAAAAGACCTGTATGCAGAAAACTACAAGACAGTGATGAAAGAAATTAAAGATGATACAAACAGATGGAGAGATATATCATGTTCTTGGATTGGAAGAATCAACATTGTGAAAATAACTATACTACTTAAAGCAATCTACAGATTCAATACAATCCCTATCAAACTACCGATGGCATTTTTCACGGAACTAGAACAAAAAATTTCACAATTTGTATGGAAACACAAAAGACACCGAATAGCCAAAGCAATCTTGAGAAAGAAAAACAGAGCTGGAGGAATCAGACTCCCAGACTTCGGACTATACTACAAAGCTACAGTAATCAACACAGCATGGTACTGGCACAAAAACAGAAATATAGATCAGTGGAACAGTATAGAAAGCCCAGAGATAAATCCACGCACATATGGTCACCTTATCTTTGATAAAGGAGGCAAGAATATACAGTAGAGAAAAGACAGCCTCTTCAATAAGTGGTGCTGGGAAAACTGGACAACTACATGTAAAAGAATGAAATTAGAACACTCCCTAACATCACACACAAAAATAAACTCAAAATGGATTAAAGACCTAAATGTAAGGCCAGACACTATAAAACCCTCAAGGAAAACATAGGCAGAACACTGTACATAAATCACAGCAAGATCCTTTCTGACCCACCTCCTAGAGAAATGGAAATAAAAACAAAAATAACCAAAGGGACCTAATGAAACTTAAAAGCTTTTGCACAGCAAAGGAAACCGTAAACAAGACATAAAGACAATCCTCAGAATGGGAGAAAATATTTGCAAATGAAGCAACTGACAAAGGATTAATCTCCAAAATTTACAAGCAGCTCATGCAGCTCAATATCAAAAAAAAAAAAAAAAAACAACAACCCAATCCGAAATTGGGCAGAAGACCTAAATAGACATTTCTCCAAAGAAGATATACAGATTGCCAGCAAACACATGAAAGGATGCTCAACATCACTAATCATTAGAGAAATGCAAATCAAAACTACAATGAGATATCACCTCACACCAGTTAGAATGGCCATCATCAAAAAATCTACAAACAATAAATGTTGGAGAGGGTATGGAGGAAACTGAACCCTTTTGCACTGTTGGTGGGAAGGTAAATTGGTACAGTCACTATAGAGAACGGTATGGAGGTTCCTTAAAAAGCTAAAAAGAGAACTACCATACGACCCAGCAAACCCACTACTGGGCATATACCCTGAGAAAACCGTAATTCAAAAAGAGTCATGTACCACAATGTTCACTGCAGCTCTATTTACAATAACCAGGACATGGAAGCAACCTCAGTGTCCATGGACAGATGAATGGATAAAGAAGATGTGGCACATATATACAATGGAATATTACTCAGCCATAAAAAGAAACGAAATTGAGTTTTTTGTAGTGAGGTGGGTGGACCTAGAGTCTGTCCTACAGAGTGAAGTAAGTCAAAGAGAAAAACAAATACAGTATGCTAACACATATATATGGAATCTTAAAAAAAACATGGTTCTGAAGAACTTAGGGGCAGGACAGGAATAAAGACACAGAACTTAGGGGCAGGACAGGAATAAAGACGCAGATGTAGGGAATGGACTTGAGGACACAGGGAGGGGGAAGTGTAAGCTGGGATGAAGCAAGAGAGTGGCACAGACATATACACACTACCAAATGTAAAGTAGCTAGTGGGAAGCAGCTGCATAGCACAGGGAGATCAGCTCGGTGCTTTGCGACCACCTAGAGGGGTGGGATAGGGAGGGTGGGAGGGAGACGCAAGAGGCAGGGGATATGGGGATATATGTATATGTATAGCTGATTCACTTTGTTATACAGCAGAAACTAACACACCATTGTAAAGCAATTATATTCCAATAAAGATGTTAAAAAAAAAGAGTAAATGGAAAGGGAAGACATGGCTACATGGGGTGTAGACATGGATGCAGGGAGTTCCAAGAAGCCATTGGATGTTCACTGAATAGCTATTTATGAGAACAAAGAAAGAAGGCAACATGGGACTGGTTAACTGTAGTCCTGAATATGAAATATTAAGTGTCACTAAAATTACATTTTCTCAGGCAACTTTGGTCTTGCCCATTAGGAGAGGAGATTAGGAGAGTGGCTTAAGGCCAATAAATCCAGAGACCAATGAAGAGCAAAAAAACTCATCCGAGCTCTCAGAAATGGGAGTAACCAGAAACGTATCTTTCTGGTCCTCTAGTGAAGACATGCTGTGGGCTTCACAACCAGGCAGCTGAGCTACCTTCTCTAACAGTTTGTTCTGGAAGGATCTCTTCTTTATAAACAGAATTACCTCTATCAGAGAGAACCCCCACTTTGTCACCTGAACGCTCCCAAGACGGACCTACTAAAGAAGCTAAAAAAGCAGACTGGGGGCCTGAAGTGTTTGGGGTCTGTCCCCGCTCTGGAGAGTCCTCTGGCAGGCCTCCTTGGTTAGAAACAATCCAAGATACAGCAGACCTTAAATGCAGAATTGCTGCTAGCATAGGGGAGCTCAGTGATGCCAGGGCAGGACTCCTGGTGACACAGTTAACAACAGACCCAGGGGCCTTGGGAGAAGGCTGCTGTGGCACTGGATTAACTGGATTCCAGGGAGCCTCTGATAGTTGCAGGGACACCCACACTAGGGTTTCACTGCTACCTGTCAACTTACATCTTACTGGAAATAACGATGTTACAAGAAGGGGGTTTGTGGAAGGAGATGAAGGGGTGCTTTCCCCTCAACAAATCAAGAAAATCCACTTCAGCTATCTGATCTGTTCATGGCAGCAAAAGAGAGTAGCCTTTAGGAAAAGAAGTTTGGGAGAAAAGGAAAATACCCAACTTGTCTAAGATGTTAGGAAGAGAAGTGGAGACCTGAGGTATTAAGGTTAGCAGAGATGCATGCTCTGTCTGGGAGGATTTCACATTGAACAAAGCAACTTTAATACCAAAAAAAATTGTTCACTTTTCCCCCTCCATTCATTCTTAAAGGATGTGAACGTATATGGAAAGCAGAGGTTAAAGAAGTGAAGGGAAGAGGGTCCATTGATTGAAAAGCTGTGATCTAGATCATTCTCTGGGAGATGGTTAGCTTGAAGACGAACACTGTGAGAGGAAGAAGAGCTCGCCCGACAGACGTGAAGGTGAAAACAACACGAGGCAGACCCAAATCAGGATCTGTGGGACCTGAGGACAAAGGCCAGAGAGAGAGCTCATGTGCTGTGAAGGCAAGAAGTGTAACTCAAGGTGAGATGATAAAAGATGAAGTGTGAAGGGCAGCCTAAGGCCGGGCATATAGTTGTTATGTTTAAGTAAAAGGCCATTTGGAGGAAACAGTCGATTTGGATCTGGGCTTCAGGAGTGGGTTGGTAAATCCCTTCTTGGAGAAATCCTGGGACGCTAAGGGTGCCCAGTGACAGACACCTGGCATGAATAATAAAATGTGAAACTGATGATCGTGTGTTTGAAGAGGCAGAGAGAGCATTCTCTCTAATCAGGCAAGTGGCATCACAAAGTTCTGTATCCGGTCTTGCTGTCCTTTTTCTTTTTATACCAGAGTTTGATTATTGTTTCAATTTGCTGCTTCAGAAGAGTACAAGTCCAGATGTCAGAACTCCAGAAGCGCTAGAAGAACATCAGAGCCCCTGGCGGTGTGGGCACAAGTGTTCTAGAGCAGCATCAAAGAGATGCAGGGCTTACGCCCTTCTGCCCAGAGAAAGAACATCAGACTCAGATGTGGCACCTTCTGCCTCTCTTCCAAAACCGGTCACCGTTTTTGTCAGACGTTTGGAAGAAGGAAGTTGATCAGCAAAGCCCTGGAGTTTAAAAGATGCCAGTGTCCCTTATCCAGCCAATCACCCCAGGGAATGCATGTGTATCAGGACAGAATCAAGGCACAAGGGCGGGCTTAGGCGGCATGGCATTTACCCTCCCCAGACCTGTACATTTCCACAGGCAGACGTGAAGGGGGGTCCCCTGGAAATTCCCCAGCCTCTAAAGCTGACATCACTGTCTGCCTTGCGGCCCCGGGCTCTAACCTCAAATGGCCTTTTCTCTCTGCTCACGTTCATCGCCAGGAGAGCTGCCCCACCCAGCTCCCACCCAGCTCCCACCCAGCTTCCCAGGACACACCTCATCCTTCACACTCTAATTCTCAAAAGGCTGGGCACTTTCCCTTCCGGTCCCCTTCTCCCACTCGGCCACAACTTTTGAAATCTTTCCCTGTGCTGTCTGGAACTCGTGGACCGTTATCAGCCCCATCTCCTATGTTGTCAACCTCTTTCCTGAACATTCTCTTCACCTTCTTGCTCTAACTGCAATCTGTGCAGCCCTCTCAAGTCATGGTCATGTGTTCCCCACGCACGATACGACTGGGCCTGAGAGTAAGGCAGGCCTCCTCCTTCTTCCCTGAAGACACTTCCAGGCCATCCTTCCTTGGGTCCCTCCTCCTTTACCGCCCCAGTTTAGAATTTAATGTCATCACATTATGCCCACTCTCTCCTCTCTTGTTATAGTTATCTTGGGACCCCCACCCCCACCCCCCACTGCTAGGTTACCTTAGCTCCTGGCTGATGGCAATCTACTCCAGTGTTAGCCCTGTCCTAATTCCTGGCGATTCCAGTACCTGCAGAGATGATCCTTCTGCAGCCTGGCCTCTTATTTTCTTGTTTCTTCTCCTCCCCTGATCTTGGCCTCCAATCTATTCAGCCACTCGTTGCTACAGTCATATCACAGACCTTGTCATATGCGATAACTGTTCTCTTTCCATAATCTCTAATTCATGTATCAGACTCCCTGACCACCACCTCCTCTTTTTCTAATTCATCCTCCCTAGTGTCCCGATGCCAAAACTCCTTGAACCCCTCTGAGAAATCCAATCAGTTGGTCCAACAACGTTCTCATCGCATTTCAACTTCATGATCTCCTCTATTTTCTGAAGTTAAATGCCATGGTAAATGAGGATAATCATTCCCTTGGATGCATTTCCATCTTACCTGACTCACTGACTTTGTTGTGTTTGCTTGGCCGAAGTCCCTACCCTGGGACTTCCCTGGTGGTGCAGTGGTTAAGAATCTGCCTGCCAAGGCAGGGGACACGGGTTCGATCCCTGGTCCGGGAAGATCCCACATGCCGCAGAGCAACTAAGCCCGTGCGCCACAATGACTGAGCCTGCGCTCTAGAGCCCATAAGCCTCAACTACTGAGCCCGCATGCTGCAACTACTGAAGCCCACACACCTAGAGCCCATGCTCCGCAACAAGAGAAGCCACCACAATGAGAAGCCCGCGCACCACAACGAAGAGTAGCCCCCGCTCGCCGCAACTAGAGAAAGCCCACGCGCAGCAACGAAGACCCAACAAAGCCAAAAAAAAAAAATTGGAAAAAAAAGTCCCTAACCTGACTAAATCCATTTTTCCCCTACACCACACCAGCAACCATGCAACTGACATGTGGCCAGAGAAAAACCCAACCATACTGACTGAGTGCACTGAAACTTAAGAACTGCGACTCTTAGTGGGCCCTCGGTACTGCCAGCAATCATACTGTATACATTTTCCCTATTCTACTTTCTCTCCTACTCTCCCTGTCCATCATACATACATTCTCCTCTGTATCTGTCAGCCTTAGCTATGTATCAAGCCATCCCAATAAATCGTGGCTTAAAGCTGTAACTATTTTATTTGCTCATGATTTTGTGGGTCAGCAATTTGGGTCGGGATCAGTTGGGTACTTCTTCTGCTGGACTTGCTTGGTGTCACTCATGTGCCTGTGGTCATCTGGTGACTTAAACGGGGCTGTTTGGTCTCAGATGGCAGTTGGTCTTTGCCATTGAAAGGGCCACCTGTCTCCAGCAAGCTAGCTTGAGCTTCTTCAAGTGGTGGTGGAAGAGTTCCCAGAAACAAGCATTTTTTTAAGCCACTGCATGTATTATATTTGCCAATGTCCTGTTAGCTAGAGAAAATCATATGGCCAAGCCCAGAATCAGCGTGGGAGAGGAATAGCAAGGGGCTGAGGCACTGGGAGTTATTACCGGGACAATCCACCCTTCCACAGACTTCCATACCTCCCGCCCACCAGCATCTGGGTGCATATACTCTACCCCCTCTTCTGTTACTAGAAGAACCCTCCATGCCTCTAAGGCTAACCCCTCCATTTTGGCCCTAGAGCCCATCCCTTCTTGTCCACTCAAGGCCCTTGCTTCTGTTCCTCCTCTGGAGTCACTCATGCCCATACAGTCATCTGGTGGCTTGAACGGGCTGCATCGTCTAAGGTGGCCTCACTCTCTTTCCTGCATCATCATTTTCCCTCTCTTTATTGGAGTATTCTCTTCAGAATAAAACCACGATTTCTTTTATCTTACTCTAAAACATCCCTCTAATTACCCTCTGGTAACTGATCCGTTACCGATCCATTTCTCTGTTCTCCTGCACAGCTAACTGCCTTGAAAGTGCTCTCCTTACTCACAGTCTCCATTTCCTCTCCTCCCAGCTTCTCTTCACCCCATGCCTATTGGGCTTTCATGTTCCTAACTCCACCAAAGCTGATTCTGTCACAGTCTCCAACTTCCTCCACACTGATAAGTCCAAGGGTTAATTCTCAGTTTTTGTCTTACTTGAACACTTTCTTGAGCTGACCTTCAAGATATGGTACTCTCTTGGTTTTCTTTATATCTCTCTGGCCTCTCCTTCCCAGTCTCCTGCCCCTTTACTGTTCCTCGATTCCTCTCCATCATCTCCCTGACAGCTTAGTGTTGGAATGCCCCAAGGCTCACTTCTTAAGGCTTTTCTCTGCGCTGTGTATGTGCGCTCCCTAGGCAATCTCATCAATCTCGTGGATTTCAAATGCCCTCTAATGTGCTGATGATTCCAAATTGGTACCTCCAGGCTAATCCTCTTCTCTGAACTCCAGACCCACGTATACAAATACCTACTCGAATGCCCAACAGACATCTTATACTTAATGTGCCACATAGAACTCCTCATGTTTTCCCCAAAACCTTTTCTACCTACAGTCTCCTCCAACTCAAATGAATGGCAATTTGCAATTTTTCAAGACAAAAACCATTAAGTCATCTTTAATTACCTTCTTTCTTATATACCCCACATCCAAATTATGAGTTCATCTTATCTAAAATATCCCCAAATTCAGACCCTTTCTCACAACCTCCATTGCTACCACCCATATCCAACCTCCCACCTGGGTTATCTCAATAGACTCTTTTTTTGCGGTACGTGGGCCTCTCACTGCTGTGGCCTCTCCCATTGCGGAGCACAGGCTCCGGACGTGCAGGCTCAGCGGCCATGGCTCACGGGCCCAGCCACTCCGCGGCATGTGGGATCTTCCCGGACTGGGGCACGAACCCGTGTCCCCTGAATCGGCAGGCGGACTCTCAACCACTGCGCCACCAGGGAAGCCCTCAATAGACTCTTAACTCATCTCCCTGTTTCTGCCCTTGTACGCTAGGGTCTATTTTCAACATAGCAGCGAGACTGAGCTTTTAAAAACATAAGTGACAGAGCATGTCGCTCCTCTGCTACAATGGGCCTCACAGCTCTTACAAGCTGCCTGTCCCATCCCTTCTATCTTGCTGATTCTGCACTTACTTCTTATGACTCTACCCCTTGTCCATCTGGCTCCAGCAACATTGCTCTATTTCTAATTCCTAGAGTATCCCAAGCATACTCCCTTGTCAGGATGTTTGTATCTGGTTTCTTCTGTCTGGAACACTGTAGCAGTTAGCTTCTGTGTGTAACGAATCAATCCAAAACATAAAGGCTTAAAATAACAATTATCATTTCTCCTGGTTCTCTGAGTTGACTGGACAGTTCTTGTCTACACCAGCTTGACGGAGGCTGTACGGTCTAGGATAGGAGTTGGCAAGCTACAGGCTGCTGGCCAAATCTGACCTGCCACCTCTTTTTGCAAATAAACTTTTATCGGCACATGACCAGACCTACGTGTTTATGTATTATCTATGACCGCTTTCATACTACAAGACCAGTGGCTTGATACTGATGGGTCAGCGGGGACTGCTTAGCCACGTGTTTCTCATCATCTCTCAGGGTAGCTCAGGCTCGTTTACATATGGTGGTCACAAGAGCTTCTGAGATCAAAAAGCCAGGTCACACTTGATATTGTCCCATTTTTCAAAGTAGGTCACATGGCTAAGCCTAGAACCAAGTGTGGAAGGGGCTACCCAAAGACGTGGCTATAAGGATAGGAAGTCTGTGGCCATTTTTGTGAACAATCTACCATTACACCTTATTCCTCCTTCACGACTTTTTGCCCCACCTCGTACAACTCTAGGCCCGAATATCACTTTTTTAGTGAACCTTCCTTGATGAGCTCCCTCTCCCCACTCCCTGTGCCTCTTTCCTGCTTAATATCCCTCTGTGACATCTATCACTTTCTTACCTTACTTATTTATTTTGTTCACTGTCTGTCTTCTCCTTCTAGAATATAAACTCCACGAGGACAGGGATTTTTGTCTGTGTTGTCCACTGTTTTATCTCAAATGCCTAGAACACTTACTAGAACAGAGTAGGAAATTAAAACACAGTTTTGAATGAATGGATGGTCTGATGGTGTTTATGATTCGAAGCAGGAGCGCTCCTTGCTGGCTATAACAGTGCTATTGATGTTTGGGTCCAGAGCCCACCATTTATCCTTCTTGGTGTAACATTGCTACATTATGATGGAATAATACATATTAAGCACTTTGAAAATACTAAGAATTTAAAAACAGAATTACTATTGCTTTGCTTTTTATACCTTAGATAAGGTTGGTCTTAACTCACTCAATAGGTAACAGTCACCAATCATATTTAATCCTCTTAAATGGACCAGAGCATTGCAATTATCTATTTTGGCATAGTAATCTCTTGGAGGAGGGGCTATTTCTAAAACAATACTCTGATCACATTGAACATAACCCCACCCACCACCTTGGGCTTTTTTTCTGCCTACAGAATAAAGTCCTCCCAAAGTAGTACCCATTTTGCCTTTCAGGATTTATGCATTCTTCATTGGTTTAGTTAGGCTTGAAGAAAGGGCATGACTTAGAAAAGGGTGAAATGGGCGGGGGGGGGGGGGGGAATTGAGACAGGAGCCAGAATGTGAGATCTTTTCAGAAACAAGTTGTGGAGCAATTTGGCTGGGATAGAGGAGCCATATGACACAATATAATATAGCAGGAGTCTGGCAAATGCATGGGCAGTGCCACGTTTTGAATTATCATAAAATCAGGCCCTAGGCCCACCAGATGTCCAAAAGAATACATGAAACCAGACTAAGTCTGACAACATGATGAGCTTTTCTTATGCCTTTGGTTCTTGTATTTACTCCTCTTACCGAATTACATCTATTTTCTTTTTCATTCTAAATTCTGTATGAATTTAAGAAAGTGAAACCACTGAGCCAATAGATTTTTCTAGTTTCATCAAGAGCAGAATTCTGGTTGTTGGATTGTTGATCTATTATGTCTCTATCACACCACTTCCTCAGTGGTTATTTATACCTCATCAACAGCTCCCAGACATTAAAATGAAGGGTTTTGAAACTTATGGGAGAAGTTTAGAGAGAGAGAGCTCTATATCTTGTGAAACAGACAAGGTCACTGCTTAGTCAACCTTTCTTACAAAAGAGTTCAATGATAACAGCCAAATTAGAGCCCTGGTCAACTGCAGCTGATGATGGGCTCTGTTGATGGGTGCCCTTGGCTAGACCTGAAAGTGATGTCCTGAGAAATGATTACACTTCTGCTCAATAAGCCAAAGATGTATCCATTAAAGGCTGAGCAGAAAGGAGGAATAAAGGTGGAAATGCATCCTCCTGATCAGTCCACATATTTGACCTCTCACTCTCAGTCATGGTCTCCAGTGTATCTATCACACTCCGTCACGTGGATGGATTATTCTAGTGCAGTTTCAGACACACAGAATCCTTGATTGTTGAGCTCCTTATAATCTTAGAAAGATATACTCAGGTATGTAAACCAATGAATAGTTCTTAAAAAGCCATATGGAGAAATTAGGACCACGTGCTATTCACTCATTCAATAATTATTTATGAGGACTGTGTTAGATGCTAGGTGTTCCAGCCTCAAGATGAACATACTTTAGTTGGAGAGACCAACATTAAGAGTGATAGGTAACTGCTGTGATAGAATGAAGTACACACAGAGAAATGGAGTGTTATCTTGACTTGGGAGTTGTGGGTGTCCTGGAAGCTTCCTCGGGTGTGATACCTGAAAAAGAATTTTGAAGACTGAACAGGAGATGTTAAGGAGAATAAACATTGCAGGTAGAGAGTGGTGTGGGCGACAATGGACCTTTCCATGTTCATAGTCAAAGTGGAGGAGGACAGGGAAGAGTAAGGAAAGAGAAAAGATGCTGGAAAAGAAACAGGACAGATCAGAGAGAACCTGGCAGTTCAACTACAAAGTTTTAATTGGATGTGAAAAACAATGTAATGCCACTGCTGAATTTTTTTGTGATCAGATTTTCCCTTCGGAACACAGACAAATGTGGAAGATGAATAAAGCATCTGAGTATGGATGAGGCTAGAGGCCTGAGATCTATTGGGGACTGCTGGAAAAAAGTCTGGAGAGACATGATGAAGGCTCAGCTAAGACAGAGCAGTGAAGAAGACGGGAGTGATGCTGAGAGATACTGATGACCAGAAATTAGAGTTCTTGGTGACCAGATGGGCAGCAAAGGAAAGAATTCTGAAGGGTAATGTTTGGATTTCTAGCTTTGGGCATCTGGGTAGACAGTGACATCATTGTCAGACAGAGAGAACACAAGAAGATAAATGGGGACTTTGGGAAAAAGTAGTGACTCTTCTCAAGTTCAAGATGCTGTGGAACATCTAGGTGGAGCTGGAAATGGAATGAAATGCGGCGATTCAGGCTACATGGAATTAAAAGGGAAGGGTAAACTTTCCCACACCTAATCCCCTTTTGTGCTTGTCTATCCTGGCCTTTTGTAGAAAAGGTCTCCATCTGAATGATAGGAAGATAAAGAAAGAGGGGCCTCATGGATGGCGTGGAGGGTGGGTGGGGACTGGAGGAAAGGCAGGGATTTGATAGGTAGAGGGGAAAAGAAAAGGCAGTTCAGGGAGGGAACAGAAAACCGACAAACGTTAAGACACTATTACCAAGCAAGGCAAGAGCAGAGGGTTCAAGATGTGGAAAAGAGGAAAGTAAGCATTACCAAGAGGATGGTGCTGGATTTCTGAATGAATTTATTCTCCGGATGGATGCTGGGAAGTTTAGACTTTACACAACCAGCAGTAAGAAGCCATGGAAAGTTCCTGAACAGAGGAGGAGCTTTATAAGATTCATATTTCACGAATATGGTTTGGAAACAGCATCCACGAGAAAAGTAGGCCTAAGGGGAGGCAGAGATCTGTTTAACAGGTGATTGGAATCTTCCCGCACCTCCAGTGCTGTGTCAGGGAGAGAACAGCCTCCAGGGGTTCCTTCAAAGGGGACCTGGCCACGGCCCTCTTGAAGAACCAGGGAGATAGCCATGAGTATTTTTTCCTTTAGAGAAATACAGAAGCAAATAAAAATAAAGCTTGCAGTAATGACAATTTTTTGCCCAATCACACGTGCATTACTAAGTGTCTTCCGTGGGCTGGAAGGTATGATTTTCTGAGTCGGCTGCTGAGTTGAGATGACAGGAATTGCTCAGTGTTGATAACACTTGGATGTTGCTAATGTAATTACAGTTTCCCAAACCAGTCTCAAAAACTAAGGTTCTGGGTTCTGCGGCCCGGCGCTGTTGCGGAGGGGAGACCACTTGTTACTGCTGCCACCGTCTCTGCCGCTTTACGGCGGCCATCGGGGTTCACCTGCACATCCGTCTGTAAGGAGGGCCGGGCTGATGTGGTTGCCAGTGATGCAGACGACAGAGCTACTCCAGCTGTGCCGCTCACGCAGAAAGTGAAGAGGTTGTTGGACTGGCAACAAAACAAAGTAGAATGAGGAATATTTCAAATACAGTAACGAAAGTAAAGCAGACCCTTGGCAGAAGCCAGAAATGCGGTCCTCGGACCTGGCTTCTCGGCAATCAGCCCTGAGAGGGAAGAATCGCCTGGCTCCTGAGATAGACCGGAGCACACAGAGCCTCCCCACACCTCCAGATCGGCACCTTGCTGCCCAGGAGCCTCCTCCAGCTGGCCTTCCTTCGCAGTCCACTACGGTCCCTTCCAATAGCAGTGCGGGCATCCGGTGGTCCAGACAGGAGACACGGACGCTTTTCTCCATACTAGGTGAGGCACAGTATATTCAGCGCCTCCAGACCGTGCATCACGATGCGGACGTCTACCAGACTGCGTCTAAGCGGATGCAGCAGGAAGGCTTCCGCCGCACCGAGCGTCAGTGCCGCTCCAAGTTCAAAGTCCTGAAGGCATTATATTTAAAGGCCTATGTGGCCCACGCCACAAGTATGGGTGATCCACCACGCTGTCCCTTTTATGATACGATGGATCACTTTCTCCGAAATCAGATCGTGACTGACGCACATAACTTAACGAAGGATGCTGCTTGGGCCCAGCACTGTGATCAGAAGTCAGCAGCCCCTGACACCCCAGGGGAAGAGGGAACCAGCATTCTGGGAGCAAGAATGACTCAGGCAGCAGATCGTCAGCCTATCTTGAAAACAGTTAAGGAATCAGATGAGGATTGTCAACTGAGGATCAGTGACCAGATGCGAGAAACCAGCGACCTTGAGGACTCCTGGGATGAATCCTCAGGTGCAGGGTGCTCTCAAGGGACCCCCAGCTACAGCAGCTCCCACCGCCTTTTCAGAGGTGCAGCCGCTCCCTGTCAGAGCAGCCCCATGACCAGACTGGGAGTGTGTGCTGAGCCCAGCCCCTGCACCAGCTCCGGCCGAAACACTCCCGGGGTGGCCTCGGCACAGCGGCCTCCGGGCTCCTCCTCCAGAGTTCCTTTTGTTCCTGGTGGGGATGGGCCTTTGACCAGTGCGGCCCCTCCCAGGTGGGCAAGGCGAAGAAGGCGGTCAGTGGCCAGGATTATCGCAGCCCAGTCGGCAGAAAACAGGAGATTGGCGCGAGAACTTTCAAAGCGGGAGGAAGAAAAACTGGACCGGCTGATTGCCATTGGCGAGGAGGCCAGTGCTCAGCAGGACACCGCCAAAGAGCTGCGCAGGGATGCCGTGGCCGCGGTCAGACGCCTGGCCACAGCGGAGGAAGAGGCAACCGGTGCTTTTCAGCTGGCGCTTGAAAAGTTGCTTCAGAGGTTAATTTCAAACACCAGAAGTTAGGAGCTGATCACACAAGGGTGTATTTCCTACTCTGGCAGGGGCCCGGGTCCAACAGCTGCCTTCTTGTAGCCTGCCTCCTTTTCTGTGTCCTCAGAAAAAGAGTGGATGGACCATTAACGTGCAGAAGGGTAGGAATATACTTGCTTCTCCCAAGCGTCTCCACTAGTTGAAAGACCTTTCAGAAACGTGAGAGGTAGCCTAGTAGACAACGGAAGCGGCCAAGTCCAGAGAGCTAGTTAGCCCTGGTTTCATCACAGATGTGCGACAATTTAGTTTACCTCTCAGCACCAGTTTCCTTGGCTGTTAAAAGGGAGCAACCTGCCTACCTCACAGGGTTGCTGTGAGGATCAGATGCCTTAAATACATGTGAAAGGGTTTAAAAGCACTAGACACATGTAAGTTATTAAACCATATGACCTTGGCCGAGGTCAGACTAGGGTGAGGCACAGTAGCTGACAACATACATACGGAATCAGGGTTGTATACCGAGACCTCATTGCTTGAATCTACTAGTTTAACTTGACTGCTTCCTGGAGTTTACAGTCTTCATTTCTTTAAATCTCTCTATAGCTCATTAGGCTAATATAGACACAACACGTATTGGTACCTTTATCGCTTATATTTTCACTGCTTTGTCTGTGACATACCCACTAGCAAACACTCAATAGTCAAACCATCTTTCCCTCCATTTTACTAGTCCTTAGTCTCTTATCACTATGGATATATTTCAGAACTGACAGGGAGCCACAATCGTGCGTTTTAGTTCATATTTATAATCTTTGATATAATGAGAAATTGGCTGTCGTATGAAATATTACATGTAAGTAAATTATTTGCATTCCATATCTTTTAGGTTCCTTGATTATGCATAATTATATATCTTTAGCTTTGGTTTGCCATTTGGACATTGTGGAAACAATTCAGATTATATCGGTTTCCCAAATGCTTTTAGCTAATTTTGTTCTTCTCTGTTAGCCTTTTTTCTGTCTGGTATGTTACAGAAGGCCAGCCCTAGAAAACTTTTCTTCTAGGGAACTTTCCAAAGTCACTCTTTCTCACAAGATATAGACAAAAGTTCACCTCATTAATGGCACATGATGGAACAGAACAGCTTTGGGAACAGTTGGGTGGTGTGGATAAGGATAAGTTACCTGCAATAGGTAACTCTTTTTAAGCACCAACCCTCCACAAATCCATTCCCTTTTCCCTCCAAAACACACACACTTCCTAGAGGAGATACGATGGTGTTGAGCCATGCTTCCAATTTACTCTAGAAGGGAAGCCATTATCGGCCATCGTTAACCTAACTTTGAGCTCTTAGCGGTTATTTAGTACTTTCAGAAAGTACAAAAAGGAGACTTGGAATTTAAAAAGCCTTCCTTTAATCAAGAGGCTGGAAAAAAAGTGCAGGCGTGTTGCGAGAGGTTTTATTTTCTATTTTGCCACCTTACCTAAATGCTGGAAATACCAATAGGTGGAGAAACGGTCCAAACCACAGCGGGAACATAGTGGAAGCAGGAATAGATGGCAGGCCTCTCTGGGGAATGGGCGATTACGTAGGAAGCAGCGTGAGGTAGAACACATTGGAATCTAGTCAGAACTCCCAGATTCTAATGCTGCCACACTTGGTTACACTGAGCAGATCACTTGCCCTTTTCGTGCCTCAGTTTATCTCTAAAATGAGAGGTTTGTACAAGATGACTTTTCTCGTACCTTCCAGTTCTAAAAAATTAGATGAATAGCATAGCAAAAGGCAAAGTGAAACTCTGACTGCAATATTTTCAGTCACAGCAGCGTATTAATGGATGTGAAGTCCTGGTAACAATTGTGTTTGAAGGAAGCATTCTATGGCATTAATATTTATGAATGTGCTCGTGAACTTCTATAAGCACCACACCCAGACAGATTCCTTGCTTTAAAGAAGCATATGTTTAAGGCACGGAAATGGAGATATACAATTTTTTTTTCTCAGTTGTTTTAGGCCCTTACATTGAGGGGTCCATGTCAGTTACAACTGGATAACACTACTGTAGATAGGTAGACTTTCTGGAAAAACAGGGAAGTACTTGAAAGAGTTAGACCTGTACTATATTAATCTATTAATGGTAGCAAAGTACACAGGCAGGGATTTATTTGAGATAAGAGAAGTGCTGAAGAGTAGAAGTCAACGTGAATTTTGGAGGTAGTAGTGTGCAGATCTAATGGGTAGAGCAACTTCAAGGTTGGGAATAAAACTCAAGGGAAAAATCTTTAAAAAGTAAACACAAAAAACAGGCCAAATCTTGTGAAGAGGAGGGAAGTCGTAATAAGGGGAGGCTGTAGAGAAACAGGCCCAGAAATCCTGTCTGAGCTCTAGGCCCAGGCGTGACCCCCTGTCGGTCTGCAGGCAGGTCACTTGACCATTCTGTACCGCAGGCCCCTCACCTATCCAGTGGGAGGCTATCCCAGCTACCTCGCGGGAGCTGTGTGAGGGCCCAGTGGACAGATGAATGTAAAGACAGGCGCTTCCAGACCTGGCGGGCTCTGTACTGGGACAGCAGGGGGAAGAAGTCCGGTAGCATGAGAGTGCTGGTGAGTGCGGGGCAGGGCCTGCTGACCACAAGGGGCACTTCAGCAGGGTGGAGGAGGATGAAGGCCGTGGTACCCTGGCAGGAGCGATGCTCTGCCTCCTGATGCCCTCGACGTAAACGGTGTTGTGTATGGCAACCTCCCACCACCCTCTGTGTCTCTCTGTTCAGTAACTTAATCCTGGTGTGGACAAATAAAGTTGTTATCTGTACCTAAAAAAAAAAAAATTAAGGTTTTTGTATTTTTTTCTATTTTCCTGTCCATTTTGGGAAGATAATAATAATAAAAATGTACAAACTTGCTTGGTTTGACTTTACACCCTGTTGTCACGACATTTTTATTGTGTCTTATCCTGACTGGATTGATTTATTTCAACTTGTCTTTGAAAATGTCATTTATACAGAGAGACTGAACGGACTTAATTTGTTTAGTCTTGCAAAATGATGCTTATCAGTGGACCATGATAATTCACTAAATATATCCTGTGAAGGGAGATGGTACGAACAACTGAAAGAATTATTCGTAGTGTGTGGAGAACAAAAATGGATACAAGGAAGTTCACTAACAAACAGGACCGAGATGTTAGAATAAAGATGGATGTAAGGTATTCTTATTAGTCGTCCCATTAAAACAAAATGTTAATTGAGAGAATTTCTTTATGTCATTAGGGCTTTATTGCTGCTGCTGTGGTTGTTATTTAAGTATATACAGAAGTGGCCCAACACAACTAATGTAAATTTCTCCTCCATGCTTCTTCGAGCATCATAAACGCTCAAGCTTAAATGAATTTCTGCTTCACAGAATTACAAAGTACCATTATAAGACTTAATATGTTTCCCATTTCCTGTCTTTTCCACTGTCTCTCTTCTAACACAGCATCCACATTTGGTCCACTTTTAAAACAACCTTAAACTTCCTAATTCATTATTATTATGTGTGTCGCAACTGCTGACAACCATAGATTAACCAAGTTTTAAGATACTTTGTAAAGGAAGTATAAATGATCAGAAAAGCAACTGTTTGTTGTTGTTGTTGTTGCTTTTCATTGGATGAAATATTCTTTAAATTCTATAGTGCTTTACAATTTTCAAAAGTTTCACACACTTCATTTCATATAATCCCATAACAACCCCTTTCTTTTTGCCTACCCCTATACTGCCCCTTCCCACTTCCCTCTCCCCACTGGTAACCAATCTCTAGTTTGTTCTCTCTATCTGTGAGTCTGGGGAAGCAAAGGTTTAAAATGGTGTTTTTAGGCATGTAAAAGTCATGAATAATCTGAGATGCTATAAGCAGGTACAATGTATTCAGCCTCTGCAAAGTGCTCTCACGTATAACACCTCATGGAAACCTGTCACTTAACATTTGAATCAAGCCACAGCATAGCATGGTCAAAGTGGCTAAGTTAAGAAAAAATGGCAACTATGTGGCCTTAAACATGGGAACTCTTCTTTCCCCCTTTAGATCACCTTAAGGTACCAATGTTCCATGGAATGGACCTTGGAAACGTGGGGAAGAGGAACTTTAAGATAAGTTCTTACTCAGATCTTTTCTTTTAGGGAAAAACAACCAATTAACATAAGTAATGTTTTCCAACTATGCACTATCCAGGGAGGTGAGGTAGTATAGAGTTTGGAGTCAGCCTTCCTGGGTCCAGAACCACTTGCTAGCTGGATGACCTTGGACAGGCTAATAAACCTCTCTGTGCCTCAGTATCCTTATCTGTAAAATGGGAATAATAATAGTCTTACCTCACAGGGCTATTGTGCATATAAAACACTTTATAAGCAGAGAGGAGGGTAAAAAACTCAATAAAGTTAAAAAAAATCACGAGAGAGAAGAGCTTGACACCTAGCATTTTATCTTTTGCATAAATATAACATATGGAATATCATGGCTCCAATTAGAGTGAATGGACACCTCTGGTTTCTACATAACAATAAGCAATTCATTTTTGATAGTTTAACTTAAACCCTACAGTCTTACTGAAAATAAGTTAGTTTGTGGAAGTTCTTGACATACCAATGAAAACCAGCTTATTGGCTCTTGCTAGAGAATTAATGGACTGCGATGCAACTCTCTAAATCCAGTGACAGCACCCATTTTGTTAAGGCAATGAGCCTCTTGGTGACATCACACTGTCCAGACCTCTATGGTGGAAATAGATCCCGAGTACTGCATCCAGCCCCGGAGGCTCAGCTTTGTAGAGGTCACTGGCAAATGGAGCCGTCTGGCTCATGGAAGAGCAGGAAAACCCACGTTATATGAGAAACCACTAAAAGGACTGGAATTTTAGCCAGCAGAAAAGGATGACCCAGAAGCTATTCAGAAACATCAAAGAGCTGTCCCAGGTGAGAAGAATGGGACTTGTTCAGGAAGTCATCGGAAGTAGTAGGGGAACATTATGTGTCATTTTGCACAAAACAAGACATCTGGCAATGAAATGGGTTGCTTCTCAAAATAGCAAGTACCCAATACTAAGAGAGTGATTAAGATAAGATTCCTTCTTTGTAAAGGGAACCCTCTTACACTGTTGGTGGGAATGTAAACTGGTGCAGCCACTATGGAAAACAGGATGGAGGTTCCTCAGAAAACTAAAAATAGAGTTGCCATATGATCCAGCCATCCCACTCCTGGGCATACACCAGACAAAACTATAATTCAGAAAGATACATGCACCCCAATGTCCACTGCAGCACTATTCGCAATAGCCAAGACATGGAAGCAACCTAAATGCCCATCGACAGATGAATGGATAAAGAATGTGTGGTACATATATACAATGGAATGTTACCCAGCCGTCAAAAAGAATGAAATAACGCCATCTGCAGCAACATGGATGGACCTAGAGATTATCACACTAAGTAAGTCAGAAAGAGGAAGATAAGTATCATATGATATCACTTATGTATGGAATCTAAAGAATGATACAAATCAACACATCTATGAAACAAAAACAGACTCACAGATATAGAGAACAGACTTGTGGTTGCCAAGGGGGAGAGGGGTGGGTGGGGGAAAGGATTGGGAGTTTGGGATTAGCAGAGGCAAAGTATTATATATAGGATGGATAAACAACAAGGTCCTACTGTATAGCACAGGGAACTATATTCAATATCCTGTGACAAACCATAATGGAAACGAATATATATATATATATAGAGAGAGAGAGAGACAGAGAGAGAGAGACAGAGAGAGAGAGAGAGAGAATATATGTATAACTGAGTCACTTTGCTGTACAGAAGAAATTAAGACAACATTGTAAATCAACTATAGCTCAATAAAATTTTTTTTAAAAAGATAAGATTCCTTCTTTGTATGGGAAACTTGAATGATAATTTCTGGATCCTAGAGCCTAAGAACTCTTTTCACTCTATTTTAATTCTAATTTCATTTTAATATTGCAAATAAGTTTTCAGATGCTATCCCTTCCTCCAAAGCCTCTTTGGGGTATGTGCTATAGCTGAGAGATGTAGATACTGTCAGCATTCTCTGTGCCAACATTACCAAGATATTTTTACCAAGAGGCTAATTAGAACCTCTTGGAGAGTTTCATAAGATTTTAAACTTCTAATGCTTCAGTTAACATTTCCCATCATTTTATTTTGGCCTGGTGTTAAATGGAAGAAGAGCTGCCATTTTATGGAAATAACAGTTCCATGAAGACTAAAAAAATCCCTCGAGTAGGAGACATTTGCAGTCTGTTTACATTGTTTTATGCCCTTTGATCCCTCATGGGGGGGGCAGTAATATCATTATTTCCATGTTACAGATGAGGTCCTGATGCTTAAGTAGCAGAGTTCAGATCTGAGTCCAGACCTTCTGACTCCAAATCCAGGGCTCCTTCCCTTGGGCCTTACTCACTGCTTCAAACTGTTTAGTCAACATACATCTGAGGACCAAAAGCAGGGGTGAAAAGCCTTGTCAATGAAACTCAGTGATGAAAGAAAAAAGCAACCAGGTAAAGGCTGGTTTCCTCAAAAGGAAATACGGAGCTGGAAATTCAATCAGAGAAAATTGTGGAGAGATTTTCAGACTACAAAAGGGATTAATGAAGGAATAAAATTAGTCAACCAAAAGGGTCAAGGTTTAGAAACAATATATTGGAGTCGAGAAAAGATATGTCTGGGATCTGGGAAACTAAGAGAGGGCGGAGAATTAGGAAAGAATGCAGCTAAAGTGAATGGACACGGTGAAGGAAGACACTCATCCGGAGCAACATGAAGATGAGCTAGAGCCAGAGCCTCGCGTGGACCCGTAGGAGTATCCAGACAGGCAGAAGGAGAGGTAAATAAAGGAACGCTCCTAAATGGCAAATCACTATCAAACAAAGAAGACGATAGACACGAAAAGACAGCCATGAGAACCAAAACCTAAATTCAGAACAATAGATTTGGTTTTGTACATTGTTTTCCACAGGGGCAAAATTCTATTTCCTTTCTTTGGGCTTATTTTCTTCCCACTATGCCTCCCTCCGAGCTCTCCAAAAGGGAAATGCAGAGGGTGTGAAGGGGATGAAAAGTCAAGCTGCATATTTTTAATGTGTTTCCAAATGCCACTGAGAAAGCTACTGCAGCCTACTTGGTATGTAACATATATTTTAAAACTGCTAAACCGTGATAGTCATGATGAGAGCACAAGCTGGCATCGGTTGGGGTAGGACCATGACTCAGATTTGAAAAAAAAAGAATTAAATACCGGCAGTTTGCTGCTCACACACTTGATCTTGTAGAGCATGATGAGTCCATATTTAAAACTAGATCATGTTTTTTGAAATTGATATATTGAAAAAGAACTTTTAGACCTTTGGATTAAAAAAATACCCTATAACTAAAGTACAGTATTATCGGGCTTCCCTGGTGGTGCAGTGATTAAGAATCCGCCTGCCAATGCAGGGGACACGGGCTCAAGCCCTGGTCTGGGAAGATCCCACATGCAGCGGAGCAACTAAGTCCGTGTGCCACAGCTACTGAGCCTGCGCTCTAGAGCCCACGAGCCACAACTACTGAAGCCCACACGCCTAGAGCCTGTGCTCTGCAACAAGAGAAGCCACCGTGATGAGAAGCCCGCGCACCGCAACAAAGAGTAGCCCCCGCTCGCCTCAACTAGAGAAAGCCCGCGCGCAGCAACGAAGACCCAACCCAGCCAAAAATAAATAAATACATAAATAAATTTTTTTAAGTTTTAAAAAAAAATAAAGTACAGCATTATCATGTATATTAGAATGAGGAGAACAGTGCTTTTGAACCTGCCTCAGCATATCATCCAAACACACACAGACTGCCACAGAGATATACTTATGCTTGGAATCAGGCAACTTGATTTGCCCTTGGCCACTCCATCAGATATGTGCTCTAGAAGCAGCTTCTCCCTAGGGAGCAATGTCCTCAAAAAACGTCCAGAACAAAGTGACTTCTCTCTGACATTGACATCGGGAATTTTCTCCACAGAGAGAAGGTGAGTGTAGATACAAAATGGATAGAGGAGGGAGAAGGGAGCAGAACGAATAGGAGAGAAGCTGTTCCGTGACTGAAAAATGTTACTAGCTACGGAACCTTCTTTCAACCCGCTAAAGCGTCAGTTTTCTTAGCTATTAAATGGGGTAAGGATAGGACTTGTCTTAGGGGTGTGGTAAGAACTGAATGGCATAACACATGCAAAGCAGTTAATGCACTGCCTAGCGTTACATAGATTAAATGCTCAATGAGGATTAGATATTACAATTTTTACCATTCCTGTGCGTCTACTTTTGCCTTCATTCATTCTTTACTTTTCAACAAATGTTTGTTGAATGCCTGCTACATGGCACGCACTGTGCTGGGTACTGGGGATGCGGATCTGTGTAAGTCAGACATCTCTCTGCCCCCTCCCCCCGTAGACCTTCCAGTGTAGTAGAGAAGACATAATATGAAAATTAACTATTCAATTAATTATTAAATTACATCTATGATAGATGCTATGAAAGAGAAGTCCCGGATGCCAGGAGAGAGTATAATGGGGGACCTGAGCTAATCTAGGTCTTACTTCCTTCAGGAAGTAAGTCTTGAGCTAAGTTCTGAAGGATGAGTAAAAATTAACTAGAAAGGTGGGGGCGTAGTTTGATGTGAGAGGGGAAGACGGAAGAGCATTTCAAATAAAGGGAACAGCATTCACCAAGGCTCAGAGGCGGGATTTACAGAAAGTAGATAACCGATAGAGCTTTTATTACCTTCTCTACGCGTGGCCTTATTTTAGTGGAAGCAAATGAACCTACCTGGTAACCCCAGTCATTTACTTCTTGCTGGAAGAAACAGCCAGAGCAAATCAGAATGAAACCTTTGTTGGCCCATCCTAAATCCAGAACTCTCTTTTGTCAGAGGGAAAGAAGTGATGAAAGTCCACTCTAGAACCCCAAACCTGAATCTATTCTGTGGGCTAAAATATACGTAGAGGTTTATAATTCAGTTTTACACATAGTTTTGCATCGTGTCTGAAGGTTCGGAGATGAGAATCGTATACACGGAAGAGTTCCACTGACTACTGAAACATCTTTCATGCAGAAGAGAATCAAAATAATAAACGGGGTGTGTGCCAAGCCTGCCTTGTGCTGTTAGAGTTAATGCTGCTAGGATGTTTATGTTATAGACTTCATCTTGAAGGCTCTAAGATTTGGTCATAAAAACTCTTCCCAGCTGAAATGTGGCATATAAATAAGGTCTCCGCTTAAGGGCTGAATCGCTCTGTGGCTCTTTTAAGCTGTCCTTTCACTGGATACAACTCTGGGTGACTTTTTAAAACTGTTTGACGCCACCATCCACTTTTAACCCTTCATGCTTAGGAAACGTGCCCTTATCGTGGCTGCCTAGAACTTTGAAGTGGGCAGAAAATTAGACATTTCTGTAATGGAGCCAGAAAATCAGACATTTGTATAATGAGAAGAAAACTATATTGTGATCAGAGAATAATTTCAACACAAAATTCCTTTTAAAAAATGTATTCCCACTCTAGTCTTTAGGATGTTAAAGCTCTGATGATAACGTGACATACAGCCAGCCCAAGAAAGAAAAACCACAGCCTAGTAACTGTCTTAAGAAAAATTCAGTATCAATCATGTGTCTCTTCAAAATCTAGGGTTTACCCAATTAATTCAAGATGAAAACCCACGTGAGGACCCTGTGAGAAAGCTATGAGCCAGAAAGGGAGCGTTCACCAGAATGTGACCATGCTGGTACCTTGATCTTGGACTTCCCAGCCTCCAGAACCATGAAAAGTAAATTTCTGTTGTTTATAAGCTACTCATACTGTCCTATTTTGTTACAGCAGCCCAAACAGACTAAGACACTCAACATAATGCCCTTAAAATCCATCCAAGTTGTTGTATCAATAGTTCCTTCCTTTTTATTGCTGAGCAGTGTCCCAAGGTATTAATATACCGTAATTTGTTCAACTATTGACTCGCTGAAGGACATGTGGGTTGTTTCTAGTTTTGGGCTACTACAAATAAAGTGTCTATGAATATTCATGTGTAGGTTTTTGCATAAACACAAGTTTTCATTTTTCTAAGATAAATGCCCAGGTATGTAGTGACTACTCAGTTGTACGCTAAGTATATGTTTAACTTTTTAAACGAAACTACCATACTGCTTTCCAAGTGATTGTACCATTTCACATTTCTACCAGCAACGTATGAAAGATTCAGTATCTCTGTGTCCTTGCCAGAATATGGTATTTTCAGTAATTTTTATTTTAGCCATTCTAATGTAGTGGTATCCCATCATGAATTTAATTTGCATTTCCCTAATGGCTGGCAATGTTGAATAACTTATCATGTGTTTATTTGCCACCCATACATCTTTTTTGGTGAAGTTTCTTTCAAGTCTTTTGCCCATTTTCTAATTGGACTTTTTGCCTTTTTTTTTTTTTTTTAGATGTTGAGTTTCGAGAGTTCTTTATATATTCTGGATATGAGTCTTTTGTTGGATATGTGATCTGCAAATATTTTCTGCCAGTCATTGGCTTGTCTTTCCATCCTCATAACAGAGTCTTTTGCAAAGCAAAAGTTTTTAATCTGATGAAGTCCAATGTGTTCTTTTTTTCTTTTGTGGGGTGTACTTTTGGTACCATATAGGGACTGAAGTTTTCTTCAGTGGGTTGAAATGCTACCATTAGTGACAATTGATACCATGTATTATGCACTTCCCAGGGGTGGGAACCGTGCTAAGCCCTTTATAAACATTAGCTACTTTCATCTTTACCTCAGCCCTATGAGGTCCCCATGATGAGCTGCATTTTTACAAATGAGGTCAGTCACTTGCCAAAGCTCCCATAGCAAGCAAGCAGTCAAGTCAGGCTTCCAACTCAGGTACGCCTGACTCCAAAGTGCAGTGTATAATGAGGAATTAAGGGGGAAATGCTTAGGGAATGTTAACAGAGAGAGAATTTCCTTAGGATTTGGAGAGGAATAGAGGAGGTGGCAGGGACCCTAAGGCAATGACTGGACTTAACCCATCCAGCAAAAAGGTGCAAAGAAGCAGCTCCTAGGAAGCACCAGTTAAAAAAGTTAAGTTAGGGCTTCCCTGGTGGTGCAGTGGTTGGGAGTCCGCCTGCCGATGCAGGGGACACGGGTTCGTTCCCCGGTCCGGGAAGATCCCACATGCCGCGGAGCGGCTGGGCCCGTGAGCCATGGCCACTGAGCCTGCGCGTCTGGAGCCTGTTCTCCGCAACGGGAGAGGCCACAACAGTGAGAGGCCCGCATACCAAAAAAAAAAAAAAAAAAAAAAGGTTAAGTTAGTAGTCACCTGGGGTAGAAAACCACCAATGAAGTCCTGATTTCAATCCAGCATTTTGGCATATGATGAGAATGAACACATTTGTCCTTTCCACATACATAGGTTTTGCTTCATAGGAGATACAAGAAAAGGGTCTTTTGTCCAGCACGAACGAGGAGAATGGAATGCTTTTGCCTCCATCTTGAACTCAGCCTGAACTGACTACCGTGAAGGAATTCCCTGTGGAAGGTAAGTGGCTCCTCTGGAAGTTGTTTGCACATTTTGGTGAAGAGGTTGAGAGAGGAATTAGTAATGGGGGGAAGGAAGCAGTCATGGACGGCCCAGCTATAGCACTGTTCCTACACCAAGTAATCTAAAAGCAAGCCAACAGGGCTTCCCTGGTGGCACAGTGGTTGAGAGTCTGCCTGCCAATGCAGCGGACACGGGTTCGAGCCCTGGTCCGGGAAGATCCCACATGCCGTGCAGCAACTGGGCCCGTGAGCCACAACTACTGAGCCTGTGCGTCTGGAGCCTGTGCTCCACAGCAAGAGAGGCCGCGACAGTGAGAGGCCCGCGCACCGCTGTGAAGAGTGGCCCCCGCTTGCCACAACTAGAGAAAGCCCTCGCACAGAAACGAAGACCCAACACAGCCAAAAATAAAAATAAATAAATAAATAAATTTATAAAAGCAAGCCAACAGACGGTAGCATTTGTCGTAATTCTATTGAGGTGGGGACGAAACTCTTACAGTATCAACTGAGGGATGTGAAATTAGTTGACCTAGGCTGATCCTAAATAATTGGGAACTTGCCTCGAAATTTAAGATGATTTTGACAGAACAGTGGTTCTCAAAAGTGTAGTCTCACGGCTAGCGACATTAGTATCACATGGGAGGCTGTTAGAAGTGACTCAAAAACCCTGGGGAGGGGGCCCAGCAGTCTGTGTTTTTAAGTTTTCCAAGTGATCCTGACACAGGCTAAAGTTTGGGAACCGCTATAGTAGAAGGAGGTTTATAATGTATTTCAGCTAGGACTAGTTTTAACTGCATATAAAAGGTAAAACTCAAATATTAGTGGCAAAAAAAACCGACTTGTAATTTTATATAGAAGAAGTCGGAAGGTGGTCTGCCCGGGGCTGGTGTGGTGGTACCACAAAGCCATGAGAAACCTCAACTCTGGCTCTCTGTTTTGCCATCTTCAGCACTCGTTTGCATCCCCAAGGCTGCCTCATACTCCAAGATGACCACTTAAGCTTTAGCTCTCACACCTCACATTCAAGGCAACAGGAAGGAAGGAGGGGAAAGGACGAAAGGAGGTCCCTCCCCAATGAGTCAGTGACCTTTAAGCAGAAATCCCACATACACAACATTTCCCTTTCGCTGTCCAGAACTTAGTTACATGGCCAAAACCATCCACAAAGGAGGCTGGGAAATGTGGCTTTTAATTGGATCTGGGGCAGTCTTTGAACACCTTGAATACAACGAAGGTTCTGTTACTAAGCCAAAGGGGAGAACTGGTATCAGGTGACATCTAGAAGCTTCTGCCACAAGTCCTGCAGATGCAGCTAGGAGAATTCTAGAAATTTGGAAAACATCTTGGAACCAGCCAAATCTCTGCATTTCGAAGCTCATTTTCTATTCCAGGCAGTAAGTATTTTGGCTTTTTGTTACAAGTCTCTGGTCATAGATGATAAATATTAGGGTCTTCAAACATATGTGGAACGAGAGAGAGGTTGTCTGTAGTGTCTTATCAAACCACTTACCTCCCATAAGATGCCAGCCATGGTTCTGATAAAGTTTCAGGACAAATGTCCTTTATCTGACCACCACAGAAACAAGTGGTTGACTTCCCTCGAAGAGAAATTGGTTCAAATGAGCTTTTCTGACCTATTTTTACAAAAGAAAATCCCAGCCCTCACTCAGAAAAATATACAATAACTTGGCGTTATTGGTTCCCAGCCCCAAGGTCTGCAGAGAACATGGTTCCTAAGCTTCGCTTTCCCCAGAATGGAGGTGGAAAGTGAAGGAGGCCCAGCCCAAAGAGGTGACGTGCATCAAAGGATCCACGGTCCTCAACACGTTTCAGCCGTAAGTTCTCAAACTTCAGGAGAATGAGCTTCACCTGGGGAAACTGGTTAACGATGCGAATTCCAAAGCCCTAAGCTAAGAGCTTCTAATGCTACAGAAACAGAATAGGACCCAGGAATCTGTACTTTTTTTCTTGTGCCCCAGTTGATTCTCCTGGACCTTTGAGAAACTCTACAGTACCCAAACGCACATGCCACTGCAGCAGGCAACATACGGAACAAATTGGTTCAAAAGCTGACGCTTGCATCTTCCCCAGCATACAGCAAACTTAAAACAGCTGGTTGATTTGATGAAAAAGATCACATCAGCTGTTTGACAGCATTGTTCGGTAACTTTAGTTAAAACAGGCCAGTTGGGAGACTCTCCAGGCCGCGAGCCCACCATTAAGGGATCCCAGCTTAACAGCAACGACAGCAAGGAGGGCGGCAACAGTCTGATCAAAGACAAGGGCTGCCCCAAATGCCAACATGAATCCTTGGTTAACCTGGGCCCTATTGCTTTCACTATTAGATGACACTTAAGTTTCCTTCCAGCTCTAACAAGCTATGATTTTACTTTGAGGTCTTCAGACAAGGGCACACCTCTGTGTACTGGGAGCCATGACACTAGGGGGAAAGAGCAGAAGGTGAAGTCTGGATATCCGAAAGGAAGGGTGGGAAGGAGAGGAAGGGAGAGAAGGGTGAGAAAGGGGACCTTTGGCACGAAGCTGCTAACTCTTCCCAAAGCGAACGTGCACCACACAAGCACACACATGCAGAACCCTCATTATTTTTCACCTGTCTAGATCAGCTGCTGGTAAGCCCCGCATTGCTGACATGAGTCAGAAAAGTATATGCTCCAGTCTAGCCAAGATTAGAAGTTTTGCTTTGTATTATACCAGCTTCCAACTACGATTTCACTGCAGCAAAAATGACAGATGAGGGGGAAAACAACCCACCCTACGACCTACGATGGTGTTTAGTACAGGAGATGTGCTCCATCTACTGGTACAGATGACAACCGCAGAGAGAGATGCAAACACCATACAACAGACTAAAGGCACCAGCTTTAAACTGGACTGTGGTCGTTTGGATTAATAAAGGGCACCTTTTCTTCTTTAAAAACAGTAAAGAAGGAACAAGGAAAGAAAGCTGTGAAACATACAAAGACAGAAGCTACGAAGAAAAAAGAGAAACAGACTAGACACAGACACAATGGGAGAAGCAACATAAAAAATAGGGAAGAAAATGCCCAAATGGCAAAACTGTAAGAAACAAGCTATTTGGTCATCATGTTAACACAGAAGCTTCAAACAAAGCCCCCAGAAGCTCTGGAAGTAACATAGTACATGTCATGTTTTAGAGCCTTCATTTAAATTAGTTAAAGGAAATATTTTGTAGGGATTTTATCCACATTGATCCAATCGACTTGGGTAAGGCTAAGTCTTAATACAGAATCACTGTACATTTTGTCACTGTCTGGGGACAGAAAGACAATAGTGCTAATGCCGGAAGTTCACAGCAGTTTGGGAAAGACTGGAGGGGTTGAGGCATGACCAGCCCTTCTGTGCCTCCTGTGCATATAGTTGGTCTCTAATGATATCAGCTGTTGCCTCCCAGGCCTGTCACTGTTTCCAGTTACGATTCTTAGGCTTCTGAAGAATCTGATACCTTTATTTCCTCAGACGGCTATGTACTTTCTGAGATGCTGATGAATATTTGACTTATCATTTCTCATTCATGGGCATTGACAGTGCAAGTCTGCCAAACATTCTAGAAACAGTTTTTCCGCTTCTCATAGGCTTGCCTTATCAAGGGGTCCTACAGCCTCTCAGGATGAAGAGACAAGAAAAATAGCACTTACTGAGCATCTACAAGGCACCAGGCTCAGTGCTTCAGGCGTTATTCATTTCAGCGTCACCCCTGCCCTGTGGCAGTCCTTCTTAGTAAACCTATTTTGCAGATGTCAAGACAAAGGCTCAGGGCTTCCCTGGTGGCGCAGTGGTTAAGAATCCGCCTGCCAATGCAGGGGACACGGGTTCGAGCCCTGGTCCGGGAAGATCCCACATGCCGCGGAGCAACTAAGCCCGTGCACCACAGCTACTGAGCCTGCACTCTAGAGCTCACGAGCCACAACTACTGAGCCCGCGTGCCACAACTACTGAAGCCTGCGCACCTAGAGCCCGTGCTCCGCAACAAGAGAAGCCACTGCAATGAGAAGCCCACGCACCGCAACGAAGAGTAGCCCCCGCTCACCGCAGCTAGAGAAAGCCCGCGCGCAGCAATGAAGACCCAACACAGCCAAAAATAAATAAATAAATTAAATAATTTTTAAAAAGACAAAGGCTCAGAGAAGTTAAACAACCATCCCAATGCTAGTAGCTCATGGTTCTGGAAAGCTGACCAAATGAACTGTAGTACGCAGGGCTCTCTGCTACAGCACAAAAATGTGCCATGCTGGGAACACTCAGTTTCTTAAGTGTCAGGGAATTCCCTGGTGGTTAAGAGGTTAGGACTCAGCGCTTTCACTGCTGTGGCCCAGGTTCAATCCCTGGTTGGGGAACTAAGAGCCCGCAAGCCATGCAGCATGGCCAAAAACTTAATTAATTACTTACTTAATTAAAAATTTTAAAAATATATGTGTTTCCCAATGTGAGAAGCTGCATCAGGCTCTCCTGTGGTTGGCTGTTAAAAATGCAAATGCCAGATCCCGAGCAGACTGACTGAATCAGAACCTCCACTGGAGCCCTAGAATCTGCATTTTAACACGTGTCAGGAGATGACTGATTCTCGTTAAATGACAGAAGAAGAAAAAGGACCAAGGACCTGGTTTTAGAGCTAACAGTATAACAGAGGTTTTCTTTGCTGTGGTGTGGGGCAAGAATGCTATTGTTTATTATCTGGTTAAGCTACTCAGGTTTTCTGAGCCAGTTTACTCATCTATAAAATGGGAATCATAGTTTCTGTCTCACGTGGTTGTAGTAAGGAGTAATGCATGTGAAAACACTTTGCAAATTCTAAATGGCTCTGTGGTAGATTGTAAAAATAGCCCCCAATCCTCTCCTGACCCCCATACCCACATCATTGCAACATTGATGTTGCAGGTCTTCCCACCAATATGTGAGGTATTTTCTCCTATTCTTTGAACCTGGGACATGTGATTTGCTTTGGCCAATGGGACAAGAGCCAATATGACCCAAGCAGAGGCTTCAAGAGCCCTTGCGTACTGGGGGTTGCACTATTGTGATACTTGGGATCCTGAGGCCACCATGTGATTGAGTCCCAGCTAGCCTTCTGGAAGATAAGAGATCACATAAAGAAGAGCCACAGTCAGTCAGCCAGCTACCAGCCAACAGCCAGCCAACTGCCAGACATGTAAGTGAGGCTATTCTGGATCATCCAGCCACCTCCTGACTTTCTAGCTAACTGTAGACTCATGAAGGAATCCAGCAGAAATCAATAGAGCCAGCCTACATCAGAAGAACTGCCCATACAGCCTAGCAAATTGTGAGCTAAACAAATGATCATCAAAGCCACCAAGTTTTGGGAAAGTTTGTTATGCGGCAAAAACTAACTGATACAGGCTCTATGCACATGCTACCAGTTAGGTTGTCCAGTGTTTTGAGCATGGCTTCTGTGGTTTTCAAAGCTGCCGCCCAGAGGGGCAGACCACAGATGAGCAGACATTATTGTGCAAATTTTCAGTCAAGCTCTTTCATCTCGTGGAGACAATGCCCACCAGAAACTGTTTTACAGTCTCTGCTGACCAAAGCACATTCTGGAAGTGCCAAGGGGCTGAGATGAAAGAACCCCTCCCAATTTCCCTCTCATTGTTTCCAGAAAGGCCGTTCAGCAGCCCTGTGCAGAAGGACATATAACCTAAATCTTCTCCAAGCCTATTGTCAATAATAATCTCCTGGCTCCACAAAGGCATGCATAATCCTCTGCATACCTTCCCATGTGCACTCTTTCAACGTGCTGCTGCTGGCACCAAGATAAACGGCTTCATCAAAGGCAGCCATGGAGGCTTGCGACCTGTTGAGGCAGAAAAGCTTCCTGGGGGATCAGAAACATCCTAATGGCCAAATCAAGCATCCTCACTGCCGTATGAAGCATTACTGTGCAAAATACATTAAATAAACCCATAATGGTGAACAGGGCACGATTGTGCTACCCAGGCTCACCCCAGGAGTCTTTATACTATGACTAAATTCTTTTGATAGGCATTTTCAAAGTGTGTGGTGCCTCTTGCTGAACATGTTTGGCGAGAGAAGACTCGTCATCTGGAAACATTATCTGAGGAGTCTCATTCCGTGGAACAAGGTGCAAGCATTGTCTGTCAAATCGACATTCTGCAACCTGAAAAGTAAGTATAAAACCGAGAATTTTTAAACCTTCTTTTCCTTCCCTCAAGAAATTCAGAGATCGTGAAATGAACGAATTCAGCTCTTTTACCATTCATTTGACATACAGCAAATTGCAACTTGCTCTGGGAGCAACGATTTACAAGCTGATGCACCATATCCAAATCACATACTCATTCTGCACCCCTTGACACACACACTTCATTAGATGGTTACGGTGCTATTGTTGGTTGAGTATAACCATATAACCCATTTTCTTATACCTATCTCCAATCTGTACTGAATCAGGGGGACATCTCAGAATGCCACTGGTCAACCCGAAGTAAGTCTCAGGCTCCTTCTGCTTATTATACATCAGCTTGAATATGTTTATTTTCACTGAAGAATTTAAAATGCCTTTTTTTTAAAAGCCTAACAGATCTTCTGGATATAATTTGGAATTTTAAGCTTCATTCAAGAAATCAAAATAAGTCTATATATAAATGATCATCATTAAATCAATTAATATGAGTTCTCGAACCAGGATCTTACTGGAAATTTTCTCAGACCAGATCAACTGCCACTGAACCATGGTTCGTTAACAATAAACTTTTATTTGGCCAATAGGTTAAAAAACTAAAGTTGTGTTAGAAATATTTAAGTGCTGGATACAGTCCTTGGTTGAAAAGGATGTAAGCACCAGATGATGAAGGAACTGAATAACAAGTAGAAAATGAAGAAAAAGAGAAACCATCCCATGAACACAACCAAAGACAGAGCCACGCAGATGACAGATAAAGCCATGTGGATGGATAAGCTCTCTCCAGGACATTTACTGACTGACAACAGAAGGTTGCCAAGGACAGAACTTGCCAAGCACAGGCTGGGCAGGAGACTGACAAGGAGTGGCCAGAATGGTAGAAAGAAAAGCTGGAGTGGTCTATCTCACCAAACCAAAGGAAAAGAGTGTTTCAATACAAGGAGGATGCCAAGGGAGCAAGTAAGAAACGAGGGGAAGGGACTTCATTGGATTTAACAAGAAAAATGATTGGTGACTTTGGCCAGAGAAATTTTCGTGGTATGGTGAGGACAGAAGTGAGACTGTAGTGGGTCAAGGAGTCCACGGTAGGTAGGAAATGAAGACTTAGCCTTGAAACGTGGGAGGGAATGTGGAAAAAAAAGAAGAAGCAACGGGAGGAGAATGGGATGAAAAAAGCTTAAGAGTAGAAAGGCTTAAGTGTTTTTAAATGTTGCTAGGAAGGAGGGAGACCTCTTCCATCCTTACAGGAGGGAATGAGAGAGAAGGGTGCAACTGAAGAGATATCTGTTGGTCTGGCAGGCAGAAATTTTGTGTGCTCCCACCTGATGATATTTTTCTTCATGGTGAAGTAGGAGTCAAGGTACCTCTGCAGAGACTGGAGAGACACGGGAGAGACCAGAGGTAAGATGAGGGTGGAGACAGTTTGAAACAGTCACTATGGAAAGTGAGAAGGACACAGTTGACTATGGAAACAGGGAGGGATTTCTAGGCACCATGGAGGGTGGCCTCAGGTGGAGTCAGACATCATGGGTTTATGGTCACACTGGTGGTGTGATCTAGACAGCAGTGCTCAGCTGTCTAGATGGAAGCAAAAAGCAGAAGTTGTATCCATCCCAGAATAGGGTTTTGGCACATGGATTCAATGGAAGGGATGGAACAAAGATGTTAAGGATCTTGGCAAGAGAGAAGTTAAGAGTGATGGACCTCGGATGAATGGATAAAGAAGATGTGGCACATATATACAATGGAATATTACTCAGCCATAAAAAGAAACGAAATTCAGTTATTTGTAGTGAGGTGGATGGACCTAGAGTCTGTCATACAGAGTGAAGTAAGTCAGAAAGAGAAAGACAAATACCGTGTGCTAACACATATATATGGAATCTAAGAAAAAAAATGTCATGAAGAACCTACGGGTAAGATGGGAATAAAGACACAGACCTACTAGAGAATGGACTTGAGGATAGGGGGAGGGGGAAGGGTAAGCTGTGACAAAGCGAGAGAGTGGCATGGACACACATACACTACCAAACGTAAAATAGCTAGCTAGTGGGAAGCAGCCGCATAGCACAGGGAGATCAGCTCGGTGCTTTGTGACCACCTAGAGGGGTGGGATAGGGAGGGTGGGAGGGAGGGAGATGCAAGAGGGAAGAGATATGGGGATATATGTGTAACTGATTCACTTTGTTATAAAGCAGAAACTAACACACCATTGTAAAGCAATTATACTCCAATAAAGATGTAAAAAAAAAAAAAGAGTGATGGACCACAGAATATAAGCTAGATAGGCAAGGGAAGATAGGAGGGAGCTGATATTATATAAGGAGAAATTAGGGCGTCAGGTGGGGAGAGTTCCCTTGAGTTTGACGAACATAAGATGTCACAGGTGATGCAGTTCTAAGAGCGATGAGTTCCAGAACAAGGCCATGGAGTGACTAAACGGAGGGGAGTGTGCGTGAAGGTCATGTAAAAAGAGAAGATGTGCAACTTGAAAGGATGGGGGCTGGGGTTGTTGTCTACATGGGTGGTGAAGCTCAAAGGATGGCAGCCCTGGGGTGGAAAAGAACCAACGGGCAGCCACTGACTGAGGAGGGAGAGTGACCAGCAAGCTGGAAGCTCACAGAGATGAGATTGAGGGCATGAAGAGCCCTAAAAGAAGCATGAAGAGCCAGGTGATGACCTGCCTGATACCCCACAAGTGAGGGATGAAGCACCTCCACCTGAGAGACCCACAAAGGAGAGGAGTTTGGTTAGGGCTGAGGGGGCAGTGAGCGAGGCTATGGGGAAGTGTACTGGGGGTTCCCAGCTGCACACGGTCCAGTGGAAAGGGTGCGGTAGGAGTGGAGAGGCAAGATAAGTGGAAGGATTCCCATACCACGGCAAAGAGGGGCCAGAGGAAGCTGGCGTGGAGGGTGTGGCTGGCTACAAGTTTACAAAGAATTGACCCCAGCTTTCTTCTGGCGACTGGGGAGAAGTGTGAGGGCTGGCTCTCCTGGAACCCAGCATCCTGCAAATGGCACTCTAAGCTTCCATGTGAACCGTTCAGTTTGAAGCCCATGGAATTGCTACTATTCACTCTTTTTGACCTACAAAGATGACAACGTCATATGGTCCACCTAAGAGTACCTACATACTAAAGGGAACGATTCTTTTTGTTTTAGCAGTGACCTGGGATTAACGGACTACTACTGGCTGCTAATTCAAGACCCCAATAGATGGAGCTACAAGTGGAGCTCTGGTCTCTTAAGTCACCAAATCAGGGAGCAGTCATCTCCAGCGCCGTGCCGCGTTCTGCTCCGCAGGGTGGGTAGCAGCGGGAGTGCCTGAGAGGAAGGCTCACTTCCCAAGAACAGACATCGAGCTGTTTCTTGACCACTTGGAGCCCAGAGGTGAGAGAACGATCCAGCTGGCCATGCTGGACCAAAAAGAGGGCTATGTGGGATTGAGGATACCTAGAGGCGGGGGGGTGGGGGTGATGAGTGCAGGTCTGAGCAGGAATGAAGAAACAGAAGGCGACAGGAGGCTGCAGGGGATGAGATCAAAAGAAGGAAAGCAAAGAAGAAACAAAGGTAAAACCTCAGAAAAGTGCCTCATACCAGAAACAGCACCTTCTTTCCCAAGGAAAGGAAGTGCTGCCGCCCCCAAAACCAATTACAGTGGCGGGAGAGAAGGTACGGCACATGGTAAGGAGAGAAAAATGACTGTAAAGCACTTTGCAAAAATAAAGAGTTATATAAAGTCCCAATAATAATAAATCACCTTGCCTGAGGTATGAAAACCTTAAAATAACCTGAAAAATCAAAACGTGGAGGAGAAGCAGAAGGCATGGAAGAGCTTCCAGAAAGTTTGTATGCTCGCTTTAAATTCCTCCCCCTCGACTCTGCCGGCCAGGCTCTTTAAGAGCAGTCCTCAATCAGGTTGTGGGATGAAAATGGGTCTGGCCCCTGTTTAAACCTGCCACTCCCACCCCGTTCCCACCCCCAGGTCCATGAAAGGAGGGCACAGACTCTGGGGGAACCTCTTTTCTGAATCTGGCATGTGGCTTCTTGAATACTGATGCATCTGTTTTGCGAAGGTTTTCTTCCTTTTGTTGTATAAAGAGAGAGAGTGAAAAAAAATCTTCATTCCTGGCGGGGGGGAAGAGGAAAGAAAAATAGGTCTTTCTAAATTCTCAGTATTGGAGCTCTGTTCTTTATATATCTTCTTGTTCCATCGTTAAATAAACCCACATACTTAAGGGTGACACATTCTCTTTAACTAATGCCTTGTCAGGCCCATGTGCCTTACTAAAAATGGACCTTGATGACCGCTGTTTCCTTTTTTTTCTAAGAAATAATTTGATTATTTTTATCCTGCTTCTCGCTATCACCGCTCACAAGAAAATGGTTATCCTTTTGCAAAAACCATTTTTTAAACAAACCAAGTAAGTGCTCAACCATGGACGAGGCAGCAAGTTTTCTTAAAAACATCTGTATAAGTCACACACACATACTCCCTGCCCTGTGAAAACTGGCTTTACATTTAGAGTAAATGCTCTTCTGCAGTAAAACTGTTTTCTGTTCAACCTCTTACAATATTACGTGCATCCCGACATCTTACTTTGTGCAGACCTGAATATCTCCCAGAAAATAGATAATTTAATAAAAGCGGGCGATATGAATCACCCAGGGACGATTTGAATTATTATCTGTAGATAATTCATTATGCACATATTTCCAGTGAGATTCTTAAATCAGCAGGGCTTCTTAATCAGAGACTTTCAAATTTTGTCTGTAATAACTAGAGACTTGACCCATAAATCAGCAAATAGGCCAGCAGGCTCACCACATGCTTCACATTTCTTCTTGGGAGAAAAAGACACTTAATTATCCTGAGGTCACAGAAGAAGGGAAAAATGGACATGCAAGTTGTGGGGGGTTTTATAGCAAAGTATAACTAATTTCAATATTGTCTTCAAAGTGAGCTCATGAAAAGAAGACAATGAAAACACGTGGAAGTCAAGGTAGGTGTTTTATACGGAGAAAGATGTTTTAAATGTTCACAGGAACAATCTTACCAACCAACCCTGCTTCTCATTTCCATTAAGGCCATCGTCTCGAATTTGAGCATTTTTTCTTCATGTTTCATGTTACCAGTTTTGTAAATTAAATTTCTAATATGGAAGACATGGAAAATGAGGCTGAATGTAAGGGTGAAAACATCTAGTCACAGACTTGGAACATAAGTGTTAATAAAAGAATCAAGCTTATCCTCTATTTCTGGTATCTTTCCTTACCCCTACTTCACTAGAACTTCTCACTTATTACTCTGTTCTCCTCCTACTCTTCAGGTCTTATTCTTCTACCTCCTATGGTAAAAGCCTGCACTCAGTGCAGGACCCTATAGTGATCTCATAGTGCAGTGTGAAGCTGGTGAGCTTCACACTGACCCTAACTCCACGGGATAAAGGCCCGGAAGACTTGGGCTCAAATCCCAATGCCCATTAGCACTATGTAGTGGTACAGTTGGTACAATGCCCAGATACCCCCTCCCCTGGCTGGTGCACTCATCTCCTAGCTGCTTTAATTGTCCTCTTCTCTAGGAAATTGCTCTCAGACACATGGGAGCTCCTTCTCCCAGGAGATTAAGGCCCCCTCCCCTCCCAGGAGCAGCCATTAGGCAATAACTGACTGACAAAAGAGTACAAAGGCCAACCATCCACCTCAAGGGGGGACCAATGCTGTGGTGCTACTTGTGCCCCACGGCTGCCCTGGGATCAGGCTGCGATCCGCTTTAGTCGAGACCACTTCCTTGTGTGGCTCTCTCCCCCTGCCCTACCCTGCTTCCCTTTTTCCCCTTCTCCTAAGAGCAGTTACTCAATAAGCCACTGGAAAAAGAATCTCTGCTTCAGCCTCTGCTTTTAGGGAACCCAGCCTAAGATGCGCTGAGACCCTGAACACTCACTTAACATGTCTATAAGCAGCTCCCTCACAGGCAAAGTGAAGATGCTAATACACAGCTCACAAGATTGTTGTACAGGTTACATGAGAAAACTAGTGTAAAACCCCTTAATCTACTAAAGTGCTATTTGAATTTAAAGGATTATTATGACCTAATGTAAACGTAAGACAATGGCTGTGTGACTTTTCCTGTCGATGGAGTGGAGGGGAGCTGAGTGTACTTCCTTGATAATAGAGTTTCTTCACTTGGCTTCTGGTTCTCCTCTTACTTCGCTAGGTCCCCACTGCTGGCTCCAACTCCCTTGCCCAGCCTCTAAATCCAGGCAGCACAAGCAGCTAGGGAAAAGCACAGGCCACCTCTTTCCATTCCCAGTACAAGCTGAGGTTCTCCATATACTGAAGAATCCCAGCTCTCAACCCCCAGCTCTGAGCTCTGTCTACAACTCCAGACTCACATTTCCTAGTGTCTCTTTGGCAAATCCATGTGGCTATCTGGCAGACATCTGACTTCACACGGCCAAAGCGTTACTGTTGACTCCCTGTCTCTCAGCTGACTTCCCCACTGCTGCCCGCCTTCCTCAACTCAGTAAACGGTTGCCTTCCAGAGAGCTGCTCAAGTCAAAACTCTAGCAATTAGGGCTTCCCTGGTGGCGCAGTGGTTGGCAGTCCGCCTGCCGATGAAGGGGACGCGGGTTCATGCTCCGGTTTGGGAGGGTCCCGCGTGCCGCGGAGCGGCTGGGCCCGTGGGTCATGGCTTCTGAGCCTGCGCGCCGGAGCCTGTGCTCCGCAGCGGGAGAGGCCACAGCAGTGAGAGGCCCGCATACCGGAAAAACAAAAAACAAAAAAAACCTCTAGCAATTACACTTGATTCCTTTTTTCTTTCACCCTTTACGTACAATCCAGCAGTAAACTCTGCCAACTCTTCCTCCATGTTCCACTTCCCTCCGTCTCCACTACCAGTGACATAATCCAAATCTCTATCGTCTCTTACTTGAGCCACTGCACACAAGACTTTCAATGCTAAATCTGGGAGAGAACTAGGCAAAGTGGGACCCTTGGTCACCCTCCTACAAGGTGACGCAGAACTCCTTCAGCTCTAGGGCGGGGAGCACCACAGAGGAACCTCGGTAGGGAAAGCAGTGTCTGAGTAGCAAGAGGGGTTAGTTACGAGCCCGATGGGGCATGGTGCTGCATAGGAAATGTCCTTGGACAGGCTTTAAATCCTGGTGGGCTTTATTATTATTGTTATCATTATTTTACTTTTTACTTTGGAGAAAGTTTCAACTAGAGAAATCATCAAGAATGGTACAAAGGGGCTTCCCTGGTGGCGCAGTGGTTGAGAGTCTGCCTGCCGATGCAGGGGACACGGGTTCATGCCCCGGTCTGGGAGGATCCCACATGCCGCGGAGCGGCTGGGCCCGTGAGCCATGGCCACTGGGCCTGAGCGTCCGGAGCCTGTGCTCCGCAACGGGAGAGGCCACAGCGGTGACAGGCCCGTGTACCACAAAAAAAAAAAAAAAAAAATGGTACAAAGAACTTCCATATATTTTTACCCAGATATGACAATTTTTAACACTTTGCCATATTTGCTTTGTTATTCTGTCATTTTTTCTGGACAATCTGAGAGCAGACTGTATCTTTATGCTTCTTAACCCCTTAATATTTTCAGTGTGGATGTCCGAAGAACAAAATATTCTCTTATATGACTATGACACAGTTATCAAATTTAGGAAATTTAACATCGATAGAATACTTTCACTTAATCAGCAGCCTATATTCCAAACAAACTAATTGTCCCAATGATGTGCTTTATAATAAAAAAGAAAATTTCATTCCAAGATCACATATTGCATTTAGTTTTCATCTAGGTCACAAAGAAGAAAGAAAAACGTGGACTTTGCAAGATACTTCTCTGTGGAAGGATTTTAAGTTTAAATATGTATAAAAGGGAACCACTGGAAATTAAGATGATGAGATAGACTTGAGGTCTATTTTTATAACTTATTAGTTGTTTTATTTTTATTCATTTAGCAAATATTAATGGGTGCCTAGAATGTGTCTAGAAACCTCAGGCAAATTTCTTCCCCCATCTCAAATCTTATGGTTTTATCTGTAAATTTGGGTTATTAATAATATTTTCAAATAATTTTTGAGAAGATTGGATAAGAAGAATATAGATCTTTAAGCAGATTCAAAACTAGAAAGGTCTATACAAATATAAATCAATGTTTATGTCCTTGATAATGATATTCAGTGTCAAGGCCATTCAGGTTGAACTTGAGAAGCAAGTGACCAAAAAACCCTTGATGAGGATGACAAAAACTCTTATTTAAAACTAGTCTTGGGCTTCCCTGGTGGTGCAGTGGTTGAGAGTCCGCCTGCCAATGCAGGGGACACAGGTTCGTGCCCCCGTCCGGGAAGATCCCACATGCCGTGGAGCGGCTGGGCCCGTGAGCCATGGCGGCTGAGCCTGCGCGTCCGGAGCCTGTGCTCCGCAACGGGAGAGGCCACAACAGTGAGAGGCCTGTGTACCGCAAAAAAACAAAAACAAAAACAAAAAAACTAGTCTTGTGTACATGATTTTTATGCTGAACTAAATTGCACTGTATCCCCATTGAACTAACTTTCATGGAAAACAGTGTGTGGGTATATGAGGGTAGATGGAAATCGCAGCAGGACCATTTGACACTATGGAATTGTCCAAAGTCAAGACAAAGCTAAAGATGAAGAGTTTGGCTTTTGGCATATGACCATCAAAGCTACATACAGAATAGAGGCGATGATAGTAGTGACTTGATAGCACCTGAATTAGATTCAACACATCTGACAGACAATACTTCATCAAAAGCCTTGCTGTGAACTTACAGACAACACATCTATCTGTACAAGACGTCACAGATTTTTATTTTCCTGGAACTCCAGGAAACCAATCATATATCTCTTTCTCCCCACGCTTATCCAGCATTTCAAGCCAGAAAGACCTGGGTTCAAAGTCCAACTTCCCAACAGACTATCTGTGTGAATTTGAGAAATTTACATTACTTGTCTAGGTGTATTTTCTCATCTGTAGAGTAAGACCTACCTCACAGAGTTGTTATAACAAAGTAACTCTCAAAGTGTGGTCACAGGGCTTCCCTGGTGGTGCAGTGGTTGAGAGTCCGCCTGCCGATACAGGGGACACGGGTTCGTGCCCCCGTCCGGGAAGATCCCACATGCCGCGGAGCGGCTGGACCCGTGAGCCATGGCTGCTGAGCCTGCGCGTCCGGAGCCTGTGCTCCGCAACGGGAGAGGCCACAACAGTGAGAGGCCCACGTACCGCAAAAAAAAAAAAAAAAAAGTGTGGTCACAGATCAGCAGCTGCAGCATCATTTGGGCACTTGTTTGAGATGCAAATTCTTGGGCCCCATCCAAGACCTACTGAATCAAAAACTTTGAGGGTGGGACCCTGACGTTTGTACCTTAACAAGCCCTTCAGGTGATACTAGGCAGGCTAGAGTTTGAGAAGCACTGTTATAATGGACTAAATGATGTAATGTATGTAAATAACTCTGGCACAACGCCAGGCAGCCACATCACAGTGTAACTGCACAGTAAGTGTTAGTTCCCTCCTCCGCTCCCACCCTCCACAACTCAACCAACACACAAACACATGCACACGCACACAGATGCGCGTGCACACCCCAATCAATAATTGTTTGGAATACTGTACATGAAAGAAAACACTACTGTTTCAAAATTGCATACATAAGAGCTGGAAGTATACCTATAAAACTTGGTATGTTTCAAGACAATTAGTAATCGTTCTCACATTTTGCCAACTTGATACTGGGAAAATAGTCCATCAGTAAGTATTTGTCAAATGTTTATCATATGTCTAGCACATGATAAACTCTGGTTGCTAGAGAGGATATTAGAAAAGTAGAAAAATTGTTGCTGCCTTCAAAGAGCTTAGTGGGGGAAAAAAATGAAGGTAATTAACATTGATTGAACGTCCACTATGTGATAGGGACTGTCACGGTGGGAAATTATCCTGACGAATTGGGAGATTCCACATACACTGTCAGAAAAGCTATCCGAGAGGATACAGAAACAGAAAGGCTCACAGATCAAATTACAATGTTCAAATCATATAATTTGAGTTGACTCAAAATACACAATGAGAAGGAAAGGGAAAGAGACTGGGTTAACACATTTGGGATAGGATGCATGTGGGATGGAAGGACCACGATACCTGAATCATAAGTTATGCAAAGTTTATATGTCCTGTATCTCTCGGTCACATCACCTACTGATGTGGTTACAAAGATCAGAGTTGAGAATGAACAAGGAGACTCAGCAAATGGAAGTTACCTGGAGACGGTACCTTCTCGGTCTATCAAATGTGATGCAGGGACAAGTATGCCTGGTTACTGCTATAATATGCCAATAATCTACTGAACAGCCACTGTACTGCCTTCGTCTGTGTGTCCCAAACAGAGGACATGTGGGGCCAGAACAGGTGTCACTAATGGGTGGCTGATTTAAGAAATCTACAATTCTTGTGAATATTCGGTCTGACTTGGTCCTTTTTGTCAATGTCCAGCATATGTCCTCTACTTACCTTATCACTGAGATGTATCTAATACTTCTCAATCTATTAGCAATCTGTTATTTCTCTATTCCACCTATTAGCTTGATTTCTCTTGCTCTCTATACTGTAAAAGTGAATATTCTTAAATAATAAAGCAAACACACATTTCAGGTACTATGTAGGAGGTTTCCACATAGCTTCTCACTTAATTCTGATACTTAAGGAGGTAAAAAGACATGTTATATGCACTGAACAATGTGAGAACACGCCAATGCAATACCCAGTCAGTCAACGGCTTGGTGATATGGAGGCCATACTTTAGAGATTCTAGTATGGAAAAGGGGGCTTATTCAATGAAGAGTTCATGGAGGAGTTGCTTCTCCACCTAACCTTGAAGAAAGTAAGGGACTCTCCCTGAAAGACAGTAGGGGTATGTATATTACCAACAGAGCAAGGAGCATAAATCTGGAGAGGTATAAGGAGAGATCACTGACGGGGAAACAAGGCCAGGTTTGGCTGCAGGAAGAGGTGCAGTCAGCTAGGAGAAGGTGGAGCTGATAGAAGGAGAAAGCCGAAATGACTCAAAGAGAAAGTTGGACTTGCTCCTGTAAACCAGTGGTTTTCAAACATTTTTGAAGATACACTCCTATTAGTAAAACATTGGGGGCACACCTTCTTTGGTAGACTTATTACTGCTCAAAATGTTTGCTGACACTCCCTGTTTAGAATTATACTTTCTCACCCTACTGGTGTCAGCCTTGGCCAAGAGTCTTGCTTTGGCTAATGAAATTGATTGGAAGTGATATGCCCCACTTCTGAAGAAGAGTTTAAGAACCGCAATGTGATTCCACCATATTTAACTTTCTAGCAATGCCCCAGATAGGGGATGCCCCTTCAGCCTTGGTTCTAAAATGAAAATGGCCTGGAGGCTACAGCCATCCTAACATGGATAAAAAATACAAATAAGAAATAAACTTTTTTTGTATGCCACTGAGATTTGCGGGTTGCTTGTTACTATATTATAACTTAGCTCACTGATACAGCTTCTAGTTAGCATTGTTTCGGAGGTTCTGGCCAGTACAGTAAGACCAAAAAAGAAAAAAGAAGTCTTCGGACTGATAAGGAAAAACAAACTTTTGGCAGGTGATTATAATTTCCTAGGCAGAAAAATCGAGAGAACTTACAGATAAAGTATTAGAATTCATAAGATGGACTGGCAAGATTGCTGAATACAAACTCAAGATACAAAAATCAATAGATTTTCTATACCCCAGAAAAAAGTACTTAGAAGGCATAAGTTTCGAAAAAGTGCCACTTAAAGTAGCAGCAGAAATAAATGTTTCTAGTAAAAAAAATCCAGCAAAAGATGAGTAAGTCCTTTACGGGAAAATTATAATACTGTATAAGAACACACTAAAGAAAACTTAAATAAATGGAGAAATATAGCATATTCCTGGTTTGGAAGACTCAGTATTGTAAAGATGTCATTTCTTCCCAGTGGAACCTATACAGCTGATGTTATTTTTAATCAAAGATTCAACAGGGTTAGTGTGAAACCTGACAAGCTGATTCTAAAATTATATACAACAGAATTGGACCAACAGTAGCTGAAAGAAGAAAAATAAAGTAGGCAGACTTGCCCTATGAGGCATCGTTTTATTCAATGGCTATAATAGTCAAGACAATGGGATACTGACAAAGGGATATATACATTTCACCAAAGAGGAAATTAAAATGGCCATAACACATGAAGACATACTGAACCTTACAAGTATTCTGGAAAATAGAAATTAAAACCACAAGATGGTGGGAACATAAATTGGTACAGCCACTATAGCGAACAGTACGGAGGGAGGTTCCTTAAAAGACTAAAAGGAGAACTACCATATGACCCAGCAATCCCACTACTGGGCATATACCCTGAGAAAACCATAATTCAAAAAGAGTCAGGTACCACAATGTTCATTGCAGCTCTATTTACAATAGCCAGGACATGGAAGCAATCTAAGTGTCCACTGAAAGATGAACGGATAAAGAAAATGTGGCACATATATACAATGGACTATTACTCAGCCATAAAAAGAAACGAGGTTGAGTTATTTGTAGTGAGGTGGATGGACCTAGAGTCTGTCATACAGAGGGAAGTTAAGTCAGAAAGAGAAAAACAAATACCGTACGCTAACACATATATATGGAATCTAAAAAAAAAATTGTTCTGAAGAACCTAGGGGCAGGATGGGAATAAAGATGCAGACCTACTAGAGAATGGACTTGAGGACATGGAGAGGGGGAAGGGTAAGCTGGGACAAAGTGAGAGAGTGGCATGGACATATATACACTACCAAATGTAAAACTGATAGCTAGTGGGAAGCAGCCGCATAGCACAGGGAGATCAACTCGGTGCTTTGTGACCACCTAGAGGGGTGGGATAGGGAGGGTGGGAGGGAGGGAGATGCAAGAGGGAAGAGATATGGGGATATATGTATATGTATAGCTGATTCACTTTGTTATAAAGCAGAAACTAACACACCATTGTAAAGCAATTATACTCCAATAAAGATGTTAAAAAAAACACAAGATACCATTTTCTATACAACAGATTGGCAAAATCTAAAAGTCAGATAATAAACAAAGTTTGACAAAAAACGTAAAACAATGTACACTTTCATCTGCTGTTGGTAGAAGCTCATCAATTTTGGAAAAGTTGAACATGCACATATCTGTGACCTAATAATTTCATCTCTAGGTATATGCCCTAGAGAACCTCTTGCACATGTACCAGGAGATGTAGAAAGAATGCTTACAGCAGTCTCATTCCTGAGCGCAAAACACTGAAAACAACCAGCTCTCCATCATCAGCAGAAAGATCATTAGAGAGAGATATATTCGTACACTGAGATGCTGTGCAACCGTGTACGTGAACAAACTACAGCCGCATGCATCAACATGAGTGAGGCTCAAAGATGCAAAGTTGAGTGAAAGGGCCAGGTCACCGAAGAATGCATCCAGTATGAACCCAACTGTCTACCATTCCAATCACAGAAAACTAAGCAACATATTGTTAAGGGACATATTCATGTGTGGTTAAAACAAAAAACAAAAAAACCCTATGAAGCAAATGAGCTAATGATCAATACAAAATCCAGGAGACTGGTCACCTGGGGGTTTAGGGACAGGATCTCCAGAGAGCTTCTAAGGTGGTGGTAATGTTCTATTTCTGAAGCTGGGTGGTAGGTCCATGAATGTGCATTTTATTAGTATCATTTACTTTGCATGTGTACATTTTACACTCTTACATATATGATATATTTCATAATAATTTTTAAATTAATGGGCATAACCATATAGATATATATATTTTATACGTAAGTACTGTACTCTATGTAGGAATAATAAAACACATAAAAACAGACATTTTTAAAAGGTAAAATAAAATACTCTTTTAATTTTGTCCACGGTCCCCCAAAATACTTCTGTTATCAAATTGTAGAAGTTTGGCTTCATGTTCTGAATATTTAGCTTTTAATGTCGTTAATCATGATAGCTTCATGTCAGCTAATTTTCTCAAGACTGATATACACTTAGGGTGATGTATACTGTTAATGACAGTGGATGTATATTATTTTTTCAAATGGTCTTCTTTAATAATTTCCAACTTTTTGGATAACTTCTTGTTAGATTTTATAAGACTGTCACTATATTTACTTCATAATATGACTGATGAAGACCTGGTTCTAAGTGTAGGAGGAGTGTCAGCTTCTCCGTTTACTTGTATTATTCTTGGTATTTTCATCCATCTGAGGATCCTTTGTAAGAATCTCTTGAAGCCCCTATCAGTGTCTCAAGAGTTCATTTAAACTTCTTAAGATAATCTGTAAATCTCTTCAACTAGGCTTACAAAAACTGTAATTGTTTCTACTATCTACTGCTATATAACTACCCCAAAGCACAGGAGCTTAAAACAATACTTTAGCATTGTTATTACTATTAAATATTAAAATTTCGTCAGTTAAGAATCTGGACAAGACACTGTAGGAACAGCTAATTTGTTTCATGGTGTTTGGGACCTCAGCTGGGATAACTTGATTGTCTGGGAGACAGAACAGTAAAGTCAGCCAGGCATCTCTCTCTCCATACAGCTTCTCCATTTGGCTAGCTTGGGTTTCCTCAGAGCATGGTTGCCCCAAGGTTCTGAAAGTGCAATGCAGAAACTATTAGTTTTTTATAGCATAGACCCATAACTGGCATTGTGTCACTTCCACCATACACTATTGGTCAAGTAAGTCACTAAGGCCAGCCTAGATTCCAGTGGGAGGGCAATTAGATTCCACCTCTCAGGAGTAGAAAAGAATCTGCAGCCATATTTAGTCTTCCATAGAAACGTATCCCCAAAAGGGAGCTGTTGTAAACCCTCCTCACTGTAGAACCAAATCTTCCCCCAGAAGTGGGACACGAAGGTCTCATACGTTGCCCCAGTAAAGAAACCAGGCTTAGTCAGTTATTAAACACTAGCAAAGCTTGTTTCCTTTCTTTTTTGATAAAAATAAATACAATTAGAAATTCCTGCCTTCCTATGAGGGCACCTGCTCCTTTCTAAGTATAGACAGGCATTATGGATGCTTGAAAGAGGCAACGATCACACTGAGCTGAAAGAGACGAATTAGTGATTTGCTATGGCTCCACAACCCATGCAGCTGGGTTGCAGAAATTTGAACATTTGAAGTAAATGCTCTCAATTGGCTTCCAAATGCCAGTCTCTTGTTTCCATCACACAGTGGCCTGGCTTCGAGTGCTGGACTGGCTGCTAGGTGCAGTTTTAGCAGTCCTGCTGCCCACTCTGACAGGTGGATGGGTTACTTTCACGGAGCCAGAGGCCCCACAGCTGCTAATAGTAATTACACTTGTCAGCAATGCATTCCCCTCAGGAAACTCCTGCTGCTTCATTAGGGCTAATTGCCAATAGGCAGTGCAATTTCCTAGAAGAGGAGGGGACATCAACCCACAGGAGTTGACAGAACAGCTGTGTGAGCTCAGAGAAGCCAGATGTGGCCATGTGCCATTAAAGTGTAGCTAAGAGCTGCTGAATTCATTCAACCCAGTCCAGGGAACAGAAGAAAATAAAGAATTTGGTGAGGCAGGCCAAACTCCTCTCCATCTTGACTCTCCTACCAGCTTTTGCAGAAAATATGAACACACCTTCCTGGACTTCCAACTTAAAAAAAAAAACAACTCTATTTTGAAAAGACATTCCTTAACCTTATATAGGATGTGGGGTTTGAAGAATTTCCCTATAATTGGTTGCATTAATTTATTATTATTTATGTACCTACAATGTGTCTAGATCTATGCCCACACTCAGGGTATAAGATGAGGTACTCTGTCTGGCGGGAGTCACACCATATGTAGGGTCTTGAAAGTTAAAGTAAGGACTTTGGCTTTCAATATGAAATGAAAAGCCACCGAAGCAGACAAATGCCACGATCTTACATTTCAAACTATCAGTCTGTTTACTCTGTTGACAACTGACTACAAGGGAGCAAAGGCAGAAGCAAGAACACGGATAGGGAAGCAACCGCAGTGGGCAGGGGGAGAGATGATGGGGGCTCAGAACAGGGTGGTCATGGGGAGGTAATGGGAAGTGAGAAGACTGTGGATCTATTTGGAAGGTAGAATCAATAGAATATCTGGATGCATTGAATGTGGAGTACAAAAGAGAGGAATGTAGATGATTCCAAGGTTTGGGGCATAAGTAACTCCCCCAAAGGATGGAGTTGCCATCAACTGAGATGAAAAAAGCCATGAGTAGCAGAGTGGTAGGAAATCAGGAATTCAGCTTGAAATGGTGATTCTGAGATGTCTGTCTGACATCCAAATGGAAATGTCCAATAAGCATTTAATGTGTGTGTCTGGAGTTGAGGAGAGAGGTCTGGACTGCATGTAAACTTTGGAGTCATTGATATATTCACAGTATTTGATTATTTAAAAATGAAATGAGTTCACCAAGGGAGTGAGCGTACATAGAGGAAAGAAAATGACGGAAGACAAAGCTCCGGGACACTCCACCACTGAGAGCAGGGAGAAAAGGAGGTGCTGGCAAAGAGACTGGGAAGAAACAACCAGGGAGGTTAGGAGGAAACCCAAGGGCACAGTGTGTCAGAAGCCACATGAAGGAAGTGTGATTAATGGATGAGGGATACTCAGCCCTGTCTCATAATGCTGACTGGTCGGGTAACGTGAAAACTGAGAGCTGACCACTGGACTGCTATACAGGAAACTCTCAATATTTAAAATTAAATTTTTAGTAGTTTTCTCTGTGTCAATCTTTAACATCAGCAAAACTTTTACAGTGCTCATTTGGAAGAGTACGTCACTCCCTTACAGAGTAATCTAGTTCTAATATTCCTTTTTTTCCCCCAGATTTAAAAAAAAATTATAAATAATGAAATTAGAAAGTAAAAGCCTCCTCAATTAGGGTGGGAGCTGAGGTAGAGCGGAGGTGAGAGATGTGTTGCACGTATTAGTTGAATCAGCACTTGTCCAGCTTCTGAGTTGATCAAATTTGACCACATCTCCTGATAATTGTTAAATGTCTTGCTATAGCCTCTACCTCTTCACATTTGCAGAACGTCTCTCTTAGCACCTTCCTGACACTCCCAATTTGTCTCAGAACCCTCAAGGCCTCCTTAATCCAAAGTTTAAATACTGCTTTCAGGTGAAATGTACAATACAGTGGCTAAGGGCCTGGATTCTCAAACTACATTGCTTGAGTTCAAATCCCAGCTCCAACACCATATTAGTCAGCTATCACTAGGTTATGGTGCCTAACAACAAATATTAATTACAACAGCAAATATATATTTCTCCTGCATTTGACATGTGGGCGGCTATAGGTACCTGTGACTATGCTCCTGAGTCTGGGTCATGGTGGGGTCTGTTCCAAGTGTCTCCTTGACTGAAGGAGCAATCTTGAGAAATGTCTGTTCTAGTGGAAGACAAAAGAGAGTAATCTGTACTACACAAACACTTTTAAAGCTTCTGCTTGGAGGTCACGTCCATTCACATTCCTTTGGCTAAAGTAAGTCACATAGCATGGTTTCTACCATCAATTCCTCCCTTCCCTATATGTGTGTACCGCTCCACATTTCAAAGAGTAGGACTTATTTCCGACCCTCATGAATCTGGACTGACCCTGTGAACTTGCCCGGACCAACAGAGTGTGGCAGGAAGAGTCACTTTAGGATTTTCAAGCCCAGGTCTTAAGAAGGCTGGCAGCTGGCATCTCCTCTGTTTTAGGACCCGGTTGGCATGCTGGAAGAAATTCCAGACTGGACTACAGAAGGAACAGAATCCACGGGAGGGGAAGTTCTGAAGGATGAGAGACCGTCCTGGACATTCCAGTCTCAGCTAGATCCCAGGTGATGTGGGTGCATGAAGAGACCCCAAGTAAGACCACCAGAAGAACTTCCAGCTGAGCCCCAGCAAAACCACCAAATCATGAGAAATAATGAAGTGGTGTTTTAAGCCACTAACTTTTGGGGTAGTTTTGCAAGAACAGCTAATTGGCGGTCATTGGTCAAGTCCTAAATCAATGGAGCAGGGACGTCTATTCCTCCCATGAGATACGTGCACAGGAAAGTATTTTTTAACAGCAGTACAATTTAACACAGTCCTTCGGTAACACTGTTAACTACTTCAGCACTCTGTGTTTCACCTGCTGATCTGGAAATGGGAGTTGATTTTTAATTGTAACCACCTCACTAGATTGTTGTGAGGGTTAGATAAGTAAATAGGGTTAAATAAATAAACGCATGGACTTTATTTATTTAACTTGGAATAAAATGCTAGATACTTTTTGTTCAGTCCCTTATACACTTTCTTGCTGGTATCGCTTTGTGGCACCCATAAAGTCATTTGCAAGCCATGACCCTTCCCCTAGTCCAGATCTCTGCAGGCCACAGACATTCCTCAAGCAAGGACAATAGCACTCCAGCCAATTAACTCTAGCCAGGTTGACACATACATGCTCAGTTATTACCCCCAAAGCACCTTTTGTCAGGAAGGACCTCCAGCCTGGACCACACACACACTGTGTCAAACAATCTCTCATCCACCCCCATGTAGGGCCTGGTACTGGACCCAATCACCCATCGAGGCTTCTTCTCTTGCAGTGGTGAGTCCCTTTGGGGCCTTTCATGTCCTTCCCCATGACAAAACTCCATCAGGACCATTTCAAACCATGAAAGAAGAGAGACAGAGGTCACGGCCTCTTTCCTCCCAGAAGATTCTTTTGTTCCTGAGGATATTTACCCACCTCCTCCTCAGAAACAGCTCTGTGCTGTACCAAGTATTGGGAGAGAGTTTTTACCAGAACCTAAAATGATAATGATAGTTGTTGTTTGATAGGGGAATTTCACCTGTTTTTTTCTTCTTTTTTTTCTCTTTCTCTCTCTCTCCTTTCTCAGAGTATTTTGTGTAGGTTTTTATTTTTTTACCGTGAGAATGTATTATTTATAACTAGAAAACAATAAATCAAAGGAGAAGAAAATGTGACGGCTTAAAAAAAATCCCCCCAGTGGTGTCTCAGTATTTAAACATGCAACTCTATTTAATTATGCAAATTTAAGGTTGTTTAACAAATTCTCTGTAATTCATGACATGTTAAGTTGATGTTGGAGTCCTGACCTACTGAGTTAGAAGAAAGCCTTATAATTTTCTTTACCAAACGTTTCTAAGAATCTCTAGGGATGCTTATCAGCATCTTTGAATCCATCTTGATAGTTCCCTGTCTTTTATATGCAGAACAAATCCCTTCTAATGCTCAGGCCCTGGGCAGAATAGAGCAACCTGTATAGACTCTCGGTTCCCTTCCTCTGTGAAGACTTGTCCTGAACTACAGTGAGCTGTTTGAAAATGTCGATTTTATCATTTTTCAGGTAGTATACGATGAGGCCAAAAGATCAGGAGATGATTACCGTTGAAAAGATAGTTTGTTACTCAGATCCCAAGAGGAGGGGACACACCATACCACACAGGGCCACACAGAGAAGAACCGGGGTTGATCAGGAAGCAGAGGATGTGAGGGGAAAATATGGGCAGAAGCCTTCTTGTGGTTTCCATGGAAAGCAAAAGGCAAGGTAAGCGGGTTTAGGATTGGCTAATTTGAATAATTTCTGCAGGTGCTGGGGCAGAGGGGCTGCCCTGAGTTATCAAATATTTGGCCCCGGGGTGATGAGGGCAAGGGAATATTGGCCAGGAGTATAAGAGCCAGACAGAGGAGATGTTTGTTTGTTTGTTTGTTTTTTGGCCGTACCGCTCAGCATGCAGGATCTTAGTTCCCCAACCGGGGATCAAACCCGTGCCCCCTGCAGTGGAAGCGCGGAGTCCTAACCACTGGTCTAACCACTGGCCCGCCAGGCAACTCCCTAGATAGAGGAGATGGGGGAAGTGTGGGCTCTGGACTGGTTAGTTTGCACATGAAAGGCTGTTTGCTATCTCTAGGAATGAGCTGACTGTGGGAGGAACAGTTCCTCCCTGGTCAGCTGTCATTGAGGCCCCAGATGCCACAGCATCAAGAATAGAGAAAATAAGAGGCTTCCCCGGTGGTCCAGTGGCTAAGACTCTGCGCTCCCAATGCAGGGGGCCTGGGTTCCATTCCTGGTCAGGGAACTAGATCCCACATGCCACAGCTAAGACCTGTGCAGCCAAATAGATATTTGTTTTAAAAAAAAGAATAGAGAAAGTAAGAAAATATAGTTAATATATGAGCCTTTGTTAGGGACCATCCTCATGCATTAGACCAGTTTCTACATCCCTGAACCTCAATGGTGGAGGAGTGGGGGGCACTGTCCAATTCTACCCACAGAAACCTTAAGCCCTCAAGGCTCTCAGGTCAGAGTACCCCATTCCATACATTGCTTTTTTTTTTTTAAAGAAATCTATTTCTGAATTAAGAACTGAACTTATACTATTATTTCATTTCTAAGCATCCTTTGGTCATTCCTTGCCCCTTTTTCTGTTTCCTCCACTAGACTCTAATTTGCAGGAGGCAGGAACAGTGACTTCCTATTCATCCTTGCATCTCTAGATGCACACAGTACTAATTAATACTTAGATATTTATTAAATAATTTAATTAATAAATTTAGGAAATAGGACATCTGGGGAAAATATATGAGTACAGGTGTATAATTCTCTCTCCACTGTTTATGATCCTTGAAATTTTACCAAGCAAATTGAAAATAGGAGAAAATTGTTCCCTAAAATTAGTGCTCACTCCCTTCCCTGGACCAGTTTTTAAACAACTTTATCAATAGATAACTTACATACTATGAAGTTCACCCATTTAAAGTGCACTAATTCAATGGTTTTTAGTGTATTCACAGAGATGTACTCCCAACCACCATAAGCATCCTTAGAGACTCTCAGGAACTAAAAAAAAAAAAAAAAAAAAATCCAACTTAGACCTTTTTCCAGTTCAGTAGGTCAGGACTCCAACATCAACTTAGCATTTCATGGAGTACAGGAAATTTGATAAGCAACCTTAAGTCTACATAACTAAATAGAGTTGCATGTTTAAACACTGAGACACCACGGGGGAAGGAGTCTATTTTTAAAGGCCTCTCGTTTTTTCTCCTTTGATTTATTCTAGATATAAAAAGCTACACAAAACATTCTGAGAGATGGAGAAAGAAAAAGAAAGGAGAAAAAGCAGGTGTAATTTTCCTACCAAATTATAACTAGTTATCACCGAAGGTCCTGCCAAAAGCTCTCTCTCCAATACTTGGTTCAACACAGAGCTGTTTCTGGGGAGGAGGTGGGTAAATATCCTCAGGGACCAAAGAATCTCCTGGGAGAAAAGAGACTGTGACCTCTGGGGAAGGAAGGTGCATTGGAGGAAGGTTAGTGACAGAAATCTAGAATAAGAGAAGAAAGAAAGGAGAGATGATTTATATCTATCTCCCATAAATGTTGAGGGAAAGCTTGGGGAAGGAATAAGTTAAAAAAAAAGGCAATGTATGAATTGAAATGCTCATATATTACTGGTGGGAATGTAAAATGGTGCAGCCACTACGGAAAACAGTCTGATAGCTCTTCAAAAGTCTAAACACATAATTACCAAATGACCCAACAATTCCACACCTAGTCATATACCTCCAAAGAACTGAAATCAGGTGTTCAAACAAAAACCGGTACACGAAAGTTCATAAGGATCTGGGTTCAAAATGGCAGAGTAGAAGGACGTGCGCTCACTCCCTTATGCAAGAGCACCAGAATCACAACTAGCTGCTGGACAATCATCGACAGGAAGACAATAGAACTCACCAAAAAAGATACCCCACATCCAAAGACAAAGGAGAAGCCACAATGAGATGGTAGGAGGGGCACAATCACAATAAAATCAAATCCCATAACTGCTGGGTGGGTGACTCACAAACTGGAGAACACTTATACCACAGAAGTCCACCCACTGGAGTGAAGGTCCTGAGCCCCACGTCAAGCTTCCCAACCTGGGGGTCCGGCAATGGGAGGAGGAATTCCTAGAGAATCAGACTTTGAAGCCTAGCGGGATTTGATTGCAGGACTTCAACAGGACTGGAGGAAACAGAGACTCCACTCTTGGAGGACATACACAAAGTAGTGTGTGCATCGGGACCCAGGGGAAGGAGCAGTGACCCCATAGGAGACTGAACCAGACCTACCTGCTAGTGTAGGAGGGTCCCCTGCAGAGGTGGGGGGTGGCTGTGGCTCACTGCGGGGACACGGACACTGGCAGCAGAAGTTCTGGGAAGCACTCCTTGGCATGAGCCCTCCTGGCATCCACCATTAGTCCCATCAAAGAGCCTGCAGTCTCCAGTGATGGGTCGCCTCAGGCCAAACAACCAACAGGGAGGGAACTCAGCCCCACCCATCAGCAGACAAGCAGATTAAAGTTTTACTGAGCTCTGCCCACCAGAGCAACACCCAGCTCTATCCACCACCAGTTCCCCCATCAGGAAGCTTGCACAAGCCTCTTAGATAGCTTCATCCACCAGAGGACAGACAGCAGAAGCAAGAAGAACTACAGTCGTGCAGCCTGTGGAACAAAAAACACATGCACAGAAAGATAGACAAGATGAAAAGGCAGAAGGCTATGTACCAGATGAAGCAACAAGATAAAACCCCAGAAAAACAACTAAATGAAGTAGAGATAGGCAACCTTCCAGAAAAAGAATTCAGAATAACGATAGTGAAGATGATCCAAGACCTCAGAAAAAGAATGGAGGCAAAGATCGAGAATGCAAGAAATGTTTAACAAAGACCTAGAAGAATTAAAGAGCAAACAAACAGAGATGAACAGTACAAAAACTGAAATGAAAAATACACTAGAAGGAATCAATAGCAGAATAACTGAGGCAGAAGAACGGATAAGTGACTTGGAAGACAGAATGGTGGAATTCACTGCCGCGGAACAGAATAAAGAAAAAAGAATGAAAAGAAATGAAGACAGCCTAAAAGACCTCTGGGACAACATTAAACGCAACAACATTCACATTATAGGGGTCCCACAAGGAGAAGAGAGAGAGAAAGGACCAGAGAAAATATTTGAAGAGATTATAGTTGAAAACTTCCCTAACATGGGAAAGGAAATAACCACCCAAGTCCAGGAAGTGCAGAGAGTCCCAGGCAGGATAAAAGCAAGAAGAAACATGCCGAGACACACAGTAATCAAACTGGCAAAAATTAAAGACAAAAAGTATTGAAAGCAACAAGGGAAAACCGACAAATAACATACAAGGTAACTCCCACAAGGTTAACAGCTGATTTCTCAGCAGAAACTCTACAAGCCAGAAGGGAGTGGCATGATATATTTAAAGTGATGAAAGGGAAGAAACTACAACTAAGATTACTCTACCCGGCAAGGATTTCATTCACACTCAATGGAGAAATCAAAAGCTTTACAGACAAGCAAAAGCTAAGAGAATTCAGCACCACCAAACCAGCTCTACAACAAATGCTAAAGGAACTTCCCTAAGTGGGAAACACAGGAGAAGAAAAGAACTTACAAAAACAAACCCATAACAATTAAGAAAATGGGAATAGGAACATACATATCGATAATTACCTTAAACGTGAATGGATTAAATGCTCCAACCAAAAGACACAGGCTTGCTGAATGGATACAAAAACAAGACCCATATATATGCTGTCTACAAGAGACCCACTTCAGACCTAGGGACACATACAGACTGAAAGTGAGGGGATGGAAAGAGATATTCCATGCAAATGGAAATCAAAAGAAAGCTGGAGTAGCAATACTCATATCAGATAAAATAGACTTTAAAATAAAGAATGTTACAACAGACAAGGAAGGACACTACATAATGATCAAGGGATCAATCCAAGAAGAAGATATACCAATTATAAATATATATGCACCCAACACAGAAGCACCTCAATACATAAGGCAACTGCTAACAGCTATAAAAGAGGAAATCGACAGTAACACGATAGTAGTGGGGGACTTTAACACCTCACTTACACCAATGGACAGTTCATCCAAACAGAATTAATAAGGAGACACAAGCTTTAAATGACACAACAGACCAGATAGATTTAAATGATATTTATAGGACATTCCATCCAAAAAGAGCAGATTTCACTTTCTTCTCAAGTGCTCACGGAACATTCTCCAGGATAGATCACATCTTGGGTCACAAATGAAGCCTCAGTAAATTTAAGAAAACTGAAATCATATCAAGCATCTTTTCTGCCCACAACGCTATGAGATTAGAAGTCAATTACAGGGGAAAAAACATAAAAAACACAAACACAAGGAGGCTAAACAATACATTACTAAATAACCAAGAGATCACTGAAGAAATCAAAGAGGAAATAAAAAAATACGTAGAGACAAATGACAACAAAAACATGACGATCCAAAACCTATGGGATGCAGCAGAAGCAGTTCTAAGAGGGAAGTTTATAGCAATACAAGCCTACCCCCCAAGACACAAGAAAAATCTCAAAACTACAATCTAACCTTACACCTAAAGGAACTAGAGAAAGAAGAACAAAACCCAAAGTTAGTAGAAGGAAAGAAATCATAAACAACAGAGCAGAAATAAATGAAATAGGAATAAAGAAAACAATAGCAAAGATCAATAAAACTAAAAGCTGGTTCTTTGAGAAGATAAACAAAATTGATAAACCATTAGCCAGACTCATCAAGAAAAAGAGGGAGAGGACTCAAATCAATAAAATTAGAAATGAAAAAGGAGAAGTTACAACAGACACCGCAGAAATACAAAGCATCCTAAGAGACTACTACAAGCAACTCTATGCCAATAAAGTGGACAACCTGGAAGAAATGGACAAATGCTTAGAAAGGTATAACTTTCCAAGACTGAACCAGGAAGAAATAGAAAATATGAACAGACCAATCACAAGTAATGAAATTGAAACTGTGATTAAAAATCCTCCAATAAACAAAAGTCCAGGACCAGATGGCTTCACAGGTGAATTCTATCAAACGTTTAGAGAAGAGGTAACACCCATCCTTCTCAAACTCTTCCATAAAATTGCTGAGGAAGGAACACTCCCAAACTCATTCTATGAGGCCACCATCACCCTGATACCAAAACGAGACAAAGATACTACAAAAAAAGAAAATTACAGACTAATATCACTGATGAACATAGATGCATAAGTCCTCAACAAAACACTAGCAAACAGAATCCAACAACACATTAAAATGATCATACACTATGATCCAGTGGGATTTATCCCAGGAATGCAAGGATTCTTTAATATATGCAAATCATTCAATGTGATACACCATATTAACAAACTGAAGAATAAAAACCATATGATCCTCTCAATAGATGCAGAAAAAGCTTTTGACAAAACTGAACACCCATTTATGATAAAAACTCTCCAGAAAGTGGGCATAGAGGGAACCTAGCTCAACATAATATTAACGCATATATGTGGAACCTAGAAAAATGGTACCGATGAACCAGTTTGCAGGACAGAAACAGAGACACAGATGTAGAGAACGTATGGACACCAAGGGGGAAAGCAGGGGGGAGGGGTGGTGATGTGATGAACTGGGAGATTGGGATTGACATATATACACTAATATGTATAACATGGATAACTAGTAAGAACCTGCTATATAAAAAAATAAAATTCAAAAACATTTAAAAAATTTTTTTAAAAGTTCACAAACACTATTTACACTAGCCAAAAGGTGGAAACAATCCAAATAAATGGACATTTCATATAAATGGAACGGTACACTGTGTGTTATGACAGGCTACTTTCATTTATTACAATGTTTTCAAGGTCCATTCATGCTGCAGCATGTAACAGAGCTTCATTGCTTTTCATGGCTGGATAATATTCCATTATATGTACATACTACATTTTGTGTTTCCATTCATCTCTTGATGGTCATTGGAGTTTTTTCCACCTTTTGGCAAGACAAAATTTATATAAAATGTCCGGAATCAGTAAATCCATAGAGACAGAAAGCAGATTAGTAATTGCCAGGGGCTGGAGGATCAAGGAGCCAAGGGCAAGTTGAGGGGGTGACTACTAATGGGTACAAGGTTTTCTTTGGGCATGATGAAAAGGTTCTAAAATTAGATTATGGTGCTTTTATGTGGAATACATATATAAAATCATCTCTACTTCTTCTCCTGTCCTAGATTTCTCTTACTAACCCTCCTGTAATGCATCTTCCTTCTCCTCTATTTTTCCTAAAATACAGTCATAGAAATGTTTAAATCAAAGGAGAGAGGAGAGAGAGAGAGGAATAAAATAGCACGGGAATGCTGGAGTGAAGACCACAGCAACTTACTCTCCTGCCCACCACGGCGCCATACTTCGTTTGGGTTCCTCTGAAAGCAGAGCTTGAGATGGGGTGCAGGTCATGTATTTGGAAGGGGATCCCAAAGTGTAAAACTGAAGGTTAAGGGACAGTGAGATGGGGAAGAAGAACTAGCCAGTGTAAGGATGCTTTAATCAGTTTTCAGGGTCTCGATTTCACCAAGACCACTGAAGAGCCTATTGAAGACCTTCTAGAACTGTCCACCTGACAGGCTGGGGCATTATTTATCCATGGGCTCATGTTCCCCATTGCTTGAGGGTGGCCTCTAGGGGCTGTAACTCCTGGGCAGTGCTTGAGTGTGGGTTCAGCATGTCCCTGGTGTTGGAGAAGGCCTGCGGCAGAAGGTGGAAGCAGCAGTGAAAGGCGAGTCAGTACTGTCCCCCACCACTGCAGCCAAAATAGGGAGCATGACCCCTATCTCATAATGGAGCCACATGCTACGTGCCCCCCTCACATACCATGGAATGTGTTTTTTAATACATTTATTTATTTATTTATGGCTCCACTGGGTCTTTGTTGCTGTGCGTGGGCTTTCTCTAGCTGCGGCAAGCGGGGGCTACTCTTTGTTGCAGTGCGCAGGCTTCTCATTGCGGTGGCTTCTCTTGTTGCGGAGCATGGGCTCTAGTGCGTGGGTTTCAGTAGTTGTGGCGCACGGGCTCAGTAGCTGTGGCACACGGGGTCTAGAACGCAGGCTCAGTAGTTGTGGCACACATGCTCAGCTGCTCCGCGGCATGTGGGATCCTCCCAGACCAGGGCTCGAACCCGTGATCCCTGCATTGGCAGGCGGATTCTTAACCACTGCGCCACCAGGGAAGTCCAGTATGTACTCTTGATTCTGGTTTCTTTTGCTCAACAAAACATTCTTGAGCTTCACTCATAATGTTGCATGATCAGCAGCTTCTTCCTTTTCAGTGCTGAGAAGTCTTCCATTGTATGAATACACCACAATTTGTTTATCCATTCTCCTACTGATGGAAATTTGGATCATTGCCAGTTTGGGGCTATTATGAGGAAAACTTATGAACATTCTTGTACAGTGTTTTGTGAACATTATTATAAATTTAATTTTTTAAAGTCTCTTTGCACGTGTAGAGTTGCCTCATTATGTAGTCTCTTTCTTTGCTTTATAAACCTTAGTACAAGACGGAGAAGGAGTCAGAAAGAAACAAAGGAGAAGGGCAGGCTCTGCTCCGTTCCCCAGAAGGCCCGCCACATCCCCTGGCCAAACAGGCCATGTGCTATAGGGAATGTATTTAATACACGTACTGAATGTTGTTGTATAAAAAGTAGTCAGAATATTTTTTTAATATGCCCTTTATTACAAAAAATGAGCAAAAGACATCCCTAACTTCTACTATATCTTTAACATACACCCCAGGTATGCAGAGCTTTTAGTTTCTACTTTCTTGTTTCTGCAAAATTTGAATTTCTTATGAGTATGCATTCTTTTATAATCAGAAAAACAGTAAAGATTTTTTAAGTCCATTCAATGTGGGTGAGTCTCCAAGAACGTGTCTTCTCTCCCTCAAAATCACCATTATGACAGAATTTAATGATATCAAACACCATACATATGCATATATAATATGTATATATGTATATAATATGTATATATACAATATATATGTGTGAATATAGAGAAAAATACTATAAATATAACAGGAAAAATCTTGAACAGCCTAGAGCTGAGAATAAAGCATCAAATTATGGCCCCATTACCCTCTCCCAGAAGCAATAGCTAAAATATATCCAAGTAACATGAGCATAAGGAAAGCTTTGGGTTTGGGTTTTCCTTGGCAGCTTTGGGTCTGTTGCTGCACACGGGCTTTCTCTAGTTGCGGCGAGCGGGGCTACTCTTTTGTTGTGGTGCACGGGCTTCTCATTGCGGTGGCTCCTCTTGTTGCAGAGCATGGACTCCAGGCATGCGGACTTCAGTAGTTGTGGCTCGCGGGCTCAGTAGTTGTGGCTCACAGGCTCTAGAGCACACGCTCAGTAGTTGTGGCGCACGGGCTTAGCTGCTCCGCGGCATGTGGGATCTTCCCAGACCAGGGCTCGAACCCGTGTCCCCTGCATTGGCAGGCGGATTCTTAACCACTGCGCCACCAGGGAAGCCCAGCAAAGATATTTAAATGTAAGGATCAAAATAGGTTTTTATTCATCAGATGAAATCGCAGAATCTGAGGATCAGACCATTAAACATCCAAGCGGCGTCTCAGCAGACAGTTTGCTTGTGGCTGTTCTCTTAACCCCAGCTGGCCTTCTAGGTGGGCCAGCGGGCCTCACCATGAATCCCCTCTAGGCCTAGGCTGTTCTTACCACCACCCTGAGATTGTTTTCCTTCCCTTCAAGTCTCTGCTGCTACAGTCTCCTAGCCACACTGCGTCCATCAAAACCTCTAGGTCCCATGCCCCAAGCACTGACTTCTCTTGACTGCCGAGTTTATGACTTATGAACCCCCCTGGGACACAGTTAAAGACCCTCCCTCTCCCTGCAGGAAACCAGGACATTTCAGCAGTGGCCTTCCAGAGGCATCTTCCCCGCCTCAGTGGTCTAACCTAAAATACTAGCTTAAGTGGTGGGGATTCTAGGCGCTCTAGGAAGAGGGTGTTTATTGGCAGACCTATTTACAGGCCAGGCAGAGCTTGCAATGACAGCATGCAGACGACCACCTCCTCTGTTTATGGCTTGTCCTGCCTCCACTATTTACCCTCAAGGATAGAGATTCTAAAGCACAAATTCATGAAGAGCAATTTTTTAGCTGCTGCTGGCACACAGCTGAGAATTGACTCGGTTCTCACTATGGAGCCAGGATGTGTCACGCTTGGAAAAGCTATTGTAGCAGTGGGGTGATCTCATTAAAATCATAAAATAAGCTAAAGCAATCAACACTGCATCCTTGGAAGGCTGGAATAAGGCAGGAGCTCAGAAATCGCTGGGAGGCAAAAAGTTCCTTTTTCATGTGCGGGGAGAAAAGATCTCGGCTCCTATCCCTATGCTTGGGTGTCTCAATGCATGCCTATCGGCCTAATCACATACCTTGCTTCTTTGGCACTTACACGCACAAACTAATCAGGCTGGATATACTAAAAAGTTAGCATCACCTAGCAATTTTCATCTTTGAAAAGCTTACGTATTTTCATGAAGGGACATGTGCAGGAATTTTCTTAGCAGTGCTAGTCATAATAGCCTTCAATGGGAAACCACAAAATCATCATCAGTAGGAGAATGGATAAATAAGACAGCAAGGAGAATTAACGATCTTCAACTTTACACACAATACACTTGGATCCCACAAGCACAATATTGAGTGAAAGAAGTCAGATGCAGGAGTACATAAAGCTCGCAAATGTTAGTTTAATACGCTGTTAGGAGTCAGACAGTGGTTACCCATGCAGGCACGTGGCGACTACGCAGAAGGCACGAGGAGCTTCTGAGGGGCTGGACATGCTCTGGTTTTTTATCTAGGTGCTGGTTTCCTGAGCTATATACACTTATGATCTATGCACTTTTTTGTATGTATATTATACTTTAATAAGAGCTCATTTGACAGGCATAAAGTTTCAGTTAAGCAAGATGAATAAGCCCTGGAGAGCTGCTGTTAACAGTGCACTTACAGTCAACAATACTGTATCATACACTTAACCACTTGTTAACAGAGTAGATCTCATGTTAAGAGTTTGCACTACAATAAAATTTAAAAAATTTTAAATCATTAGAAAAAACTCTCCACATCAAACTGTGACAGATGCCCAATGACTGTAAATTGCAGTGAAGGAAATCGAGAGGAGTAGAGATGAATGGTTAAGTGGTACAAGGCTGTGTTCTGTGGCTAGTATTTATTGAGGAAAGAACTTCAAAAAGTAGAGAAAAGGAAGTGAGAAAGTGTGTCAAATTTCAGTATGTCCTTACAGATGGCCAAAAGTCATATGAAAAGATGCTCAACCTTGCTAATTATTAGAGAAATGCAAATCAAAACTACAATGAGGTATCACCTCACACCGGTCAGAATGGCCATCATCAAAAAGGCTACAAATAATAAATGCTGAAGAGGGTGTGGAGAAAAGGGAACCCTCCTACACTATTGGTGGGAATGTAAATTGGTACAGCCACTATGGAGAACAGTATGGAGGTTCCTTAAAAAACTAAAAACAGAACTACCACATGATCCAGCAATCCCACTCCTGGGTGTATATCTGGAGAAAAACATAAGTCGAAAAGATATATGCACCCTAGTGTTCATTGCAGCACTATTTACAATAGCCAAGACATGGAAGCAACCTAAATGTCTATCAACAGATGAATGGGTAAAGAAGATGGGATACATATATACAATGGAATATTACTCAGCCATAATAAAGAATGAAATAATGCCATTTGCAGCAACACAGATGGACCCAGAGATTATCATCCTAAGTGAAGTAAATCAAACAGAGAAAGACAAATATCATATGGTATCACTTACATGTGGAATCTAAAAAATGATACAAATGAACTTATTTACAAAACAAACAGAGTCACAGACTTCAAAAACAAACTTATGGTTACCAAAGGGGAAAGGCTGTGGGGAAGGATAAATTAGGAGGCTGGGATTAACATATACACACTACTAGATATAAAACAGATAATCAACAAGGACCTACTGTATAGCACAGGGAACTCTACTCAATACTCTGGAATAAGCTACATGGGAAAAGAATCTGAAAAAGAATATATATATATATATATATATATATATATAACTAAGTCACTTTGCTGTATACCTGAAACTAACACAATATTGTAAATCAACTATACTCCCATATAAAATAAAAATTTTTTTTAAAGTTTCAGTATGTCCCTTCTTGGAGAAACCAGAACACATACATCAATGCAAAAAATGTCTCACACCAAAAGTCTTGACAAGCAAAAAGGAGGTCACGTGTCAAGGCAAGAGGTAAACATCCCATGGAATTTCTTCCTTCCACTAAAAGTCATACACAATATCGTTATGTTCTTATTCTAAGAAGCAATAAGAATTTGAAAGCAATTTCTTTCCCTTGTTTCTCAGAGTTGATAACTCTCCGGCTCCAAATCCTCAGACTGGAACAGGACCATGTGTCCATTGCTCAACACCCAGACACCCAAAGTTTTGGTCCAGACATGCTCAAGTGAGAGTCCTCAAATACTTGAGACAGAGGAGACAGGGCAAGCGTTCAGAGACCTACATGTCTGCCTAAGACAACTACACATCATTTTATGTACACGAGAAGAGATTTACATGCACAAGAAAAAAACCTTTGAGGAAACTGTGACAAAGTTCATGAGAATCTGTTGAATTAATTTTCCTCCAAAGAACAAAGAACTCCTTGAGGATAAGTTGGGTAACTTTGTAGCCCCCCATCTCGACACTCAAGGTCCCTTTCCCCTAAAGCATGGTTTCTCACACCTTCGGGTGCTACAAATCCCAGAGACCTTGTTAAAATGCAGACTCTGATTTGTGGGTCTGGGCTGGGGCCCAAGATTCTGCATTTCTAACAAACTCCCAAGTGATGCTGACGCTGCTGGGCTGAGGACCACACTTTGAATGGCACAGTCCTAAAACAGGGATTTGTTAGTGATCATAGGAACCTGATAGAATCCTCTTATTGATATTTTCAGGGTTTTATTTTGTTTTGTTTGTTTTTTAGTACACACTAATAGTCTCTGAATACAAAGACGCTATCAACAGTGATGGTGGGCCTGGACCCGATTGATGGAGGACAGAAGTGGGACAGAAATACTATTTCCTGTATACTATTTGTACTTTGTGATTCATGAGCTACGTGAAGGTATACCCATTCCAGAAATTAAATAAATAAATTTACAACAGGGAGAAAAAAGAACAAGAATTCATGTCTTATGTCTGGTTCGCTCCTAGGAAGTAAAGCAGGCACCAGTATGATCTGCCACAACATTCTGATTCATTCTTTAACTTGGTAAGCAAAGCCAGATCCGTTGTGTGGAGACATAATTAGTATCCAGGAAGCACTAGGCTTGATCACAAGGGTCCCTCGTCTTGTCCTGCAGCTGTTGATGGTGAGCCCTGTCACTGAGATCTGAGGCGGTTTCAGTGACTAATAACTGATGGAAGGCTGCGTACTTCAACGCGAGCACGTATCTAGGATATAATTCATCAACAAGATGATAAAGAAGCCTGTTAAGGTTACAGCTCCTTCCAAGTCCTGGCTTTTCTAGCATTAAGCACAATCAAAGCAAAGCTGTTAGGGTTGGGAAGAGGACTGCCACATACACGGCACTAAAGGCTGAGTGGGAAAATGTACATTTCAGATGGGAGGAATCCGTCCTTTCATTGAACAACGGATTTTCAAATACATTTTCAGACAGTGATTTGTTAAACTTACGATTAATTTGTAAGTAGAAAACAATTTTAAAGTGTGTTTATAATTGTAGGATATTTACTGGTAAACTTTTTAATGAAGTATAGTATACAAAGAATACCACACAAATCCTAAGTGTATAGATGAATGAAATTTCACAAAGTGAACACACCCAAGGAAAAGAATCAAGAAATGAAACATTATCAGAACCCCAGAAAGCATGCATTATGCTTCCCTCCAGCCACAAACCCCTACCCCAAGGTAACCCCTATTTTGACTTCTAATAGCACAGTACTTTTGCCTGGTTTTGACCTTTATAAGATGGAATCATACACTATTATATTTGTAAGATTTTAATTAGCACTTTCATGATACCATTTTCTAATCAGTAAATTGTACATCTTTGTCTCTATACTCAGAAAGGGTGGCCATGAGTGTCTGGCTGATTAAGTCATCAAAGTATCAATACATTCCTAAACCACTGTGTTTTGGTTTTTTTTTTTTCAAAAGAGTTGCATGAGAGAACATTGCCCCAAAATTACAATACCTCTCTATAAAAGGACACATCCCAGGACAGCATCTCTATCTCCATTCTCTTTCCAAGTCATCAACTTTAAATTACTAAGTGACCCAGAGGCACTACAGATTCCAGGTCTGCAATTCTCTTCAGAGTCAGGAAAAAGAGTGGAGAGGATAAATCTTCAGCCTGTCAGCAAACCCTGAAACAACAATATCCCTGTTAACCTCGTTAGGAAGAAATTCCATTCTCTTGTACTCTGGGGAGGAGAGAAGATACAGCCCCTGAAATTAGACTATCTGCTCTGCTGGTGTAAGATGGGGCAAGATTAGGGTGACTTCATTTTGGATTTAGCAGGTGACTAAATGGGATGCCTGAGGGATGTCTTTTGGGTGAAGACACTCTGGGCAGGGTAAGATATAGAAAGTGGCACAAAGAAGACTTCAGAAGAAAATGCTATAAAGGCAATTGATGAAGTTGTTGACAGAGCGGAGACTTGGAATCTAGTTCTGTGGTATGGATGTCAGGAATCAGTGCTATTTATGACCATACAGAGGATACTGGATACCAAAAGGAGAGCAGCAGCATCTTTACTTTCCCATTTTTTCCCCTCAGAAAGTCTCTCTGGCTGAAGTCTACCTCACTTCATGTCAAACCCAGCAAGACTGAGGGGATAATAGCCATGGGGAAGGATTTGAAGGACAAGAGCCCATTTTATGATAGCTGGAGAGATGAAAGCTTCATTCTCGGTCCAGAATGAAATCATTACGGCTCTGGAATGTAAGGATTTAATACAAAATGTTTACCCATGTGAAGTCCTTTTATAACATCCATATGTACATTACAGAGCCTGACATCTTGATTAAGCAACATATCCCATCTTATTTTAGGTCATCAGAACCTACTGGGAGTGGCACACGGCCATGAAAGGAAGCCGTGGCAACTGTGAAGCTTTCGGTCAGCAAACATTCACAGGGTGCCTATTGTGCAGTTGGCACAGACTGAAGTACATTCCCCGGTCTTAGGGAATTCACCATGGGGGTGGGAGATAAGCATCCCCTGGGAGTCTCTTAGAAATGCAGAATCTCCAGCCCCTCCCCACTCCTGAATCAGAATCTGAGTTGGAATAAGACTACCAGGTGGTTTACACCAATATTTAAATTTGAGGGGCTTTGAGCTTAAATGACAATCTAGCTCGGTTATTCTCAACCCTAGCTGCAAGGAGAATCTGTAAAGTCCTTATTCCTCCTCCTACACTGTTGGTGGGAATGTAAGTTGGTGCAGCCACTGTGGAAAAGAGTATGGAAGTTCCTCAGAAAACTAAAATAGAATTAGCATATGATCCAGCAATCCCACTACTGGGCATATACCTGGACAAAACTATAAGTCAAAAGGATACACGCACCCCAATGTTCATCTCTGTCTCTATAGCAGCACTATTCACAATAGCAAGACATGGAAACAACCTAAATGTCCATCGACAGATGAATGGATAAAGAAGCTGTGGTACATATATACAATGGAATACTACTCAGCCATAAAAAAGAACAAAATAATGCCATTTGCAGCAACATGGATGCAACTAGAGATTATCATGCTAAGTGAAGTAAGTCAGAAAGAGAAAGGCAAATACCATATGGTATCACTTATATGTGGAATCTAAAAGATGACACAAAGGAACCTATCTATGAAACAGAAACAGAATCACAGACATAGAGAACAGACTGATGGTTGCCAAGGGGGAGGTGGTTGGGGGAGGGATGGAGTGGGAGACTGGGGTTAGCAGGTGTAAGCTTTTATATATAGAACAGATAACAAGGTCCTACTATATAGCACAGAGAACTATGTTCAACGTCCTATGGTAAACCATAATGGAAAAGAATATTTTAAAACAAAGAGTGTATATATATGTATGACTGAATCACTTTGCTGTACAGCACTAATAAGCACACAACATTGTAAATCAACTCTACTTCAATTAAAAAAAAGTCCTTCTTCGCAATAGAGCAGTAAATCACAAGAAGACCTGGGGTGGGAGCATTTCAGGCACAGAAAACAGCCAGAGAAAATGTCATGAGGTGGGGACAATCTTGGTGTATTCCAGGGACAACAAATAGGGCTGACTGATGGAGAGAGTGGTGGGAGTTGAGGTCAGCAAGAAAGGCCATTCCAAAGTGACTTTCAGGCCACTGGAACTGGGATGGATTTTATCTGATGGGAAGCCATTGATGGCTTTTGAACAGGGACTAGTTTGTAAGAATTTAATATAAAAAAATACCTAAGCCCTGAACTAAATTGTGATGTTTTTAAATAGTTGGTTTTTTGACTTCCTTACTCCCTTACCCCATTAAAAAAACAAAACAAAACCCTTGCAAATCTGAAAGTAGTCTACTAATGCAGTGTAGAAACCAAAATTTTGTTAGGATAACAGAATTCACAGAGGAAGATTAATTAAGTAAACCCACAGGTTGAAGTCCTTGCGTGCTGTTGCAAGATCATTGATGGGGGGGGAGGAAGGGAGGGAGAGGGAGGGGGAGGGGAGGGGAGAGGGAGGGGAGAGAGGGAGAGAGGGAGAGAGGGAGAGAGGGAGAGAGGGAGAGAGGGAGAGAGGGAGAGAGGGAGAGAGGGAGAGAGAGAGAGAGAGAGAGAGAGGGAGGGGGAGAGAGAGAGAGAGAGAGAGAGAGAGAGAGAGAGAGAGAGAGAGAGAGAGGACCCCTACATTTACAAGGGAACACAATAGATCGGACCCTGTCCCCAGATTTCTTCTTGGGCTGCTCCCTCTCCCACCTCCAGCAATTCCTCTACTTAAGTCCCTTTTAGCCAGACTCCTGGCAGAAGTCACTTAACATCAGTTAGGCAAGTTCTGAATAAAATCTGTGCCCATTGCTCTTGTCCTCATCCTGGAATGGGCCTGCCTCACTTCTCCCTCAAAATCACAATTCTGGGTCCAGGGATGACAGCACAAAGTCGAAAAAAGTGCGGGCTGGAGAAGGACATGGTGCAAAGTCTGGGAGATGAATCCCAAAGACTGTTAAATCCAGCAAAGACAGTAAAGTACCATCCAACCCAGTTCTCCCCACTTCATGGATTTGGAAACTGAGACCCAGAAAAGTGAAGTCATTTTTTTTGTCAGGCTGTAGGGCTCATTTGTGGCTGAATCCAGTGTAGAACCCAGGCCCTCGATGAAAATGCCTGTCCTCTGAGGAGTGCCGTTTGCCTCCAGAAAGCCTGACACCATCCTCCCCACTGAGCCTATAGCATGGATGTATGTCTTTGTCCCCGTCCTTGGAGCTTCTGTGAATATCTCAAAAATTCTCCCTAGAGTCGGGACAAGTCCAGGAAACATATGTAACTGTCAGAGGACCATTAGAGGCTGTGGAGTACGAAGAACTCTTCAACTGGTGGGGAGGTTCCAGGGGCTGCCCCAACTTCAGACCTGAGCCATTCCAGCAGACCAGGAGGAAACCCACAGGAACCAGAATTTGTAAGACCCTTCACAGAAGTGGCTGCCAGCACACGAAGGTCCCCTAGGACTTTGCATAATCCCATGTGAGCTAGGGTAAGCCTGGACCCCATAAACAAGCCCCAGCAATCAGCACGAAGCCTGTCAGCCTTCAGAGGACTTGAATGTAATGGCCCCCACTGTCAGGCAAATTCTGGGCAAAAGCAGTGTGACTGGACCTCCAGTGCAGGAGACACTCAGGGTCCAGTACCTCAGCACCTATTCTAACTATGGCTGCATAACAAGCCACTAAAATTTAGTGGCTTGAAATAATAAGCATTTGTTAAATTCTCCTGATTCTGTGGGTCAGCTGAGAGGTTCTTCTGGTCTGGGCTGCCTAGCACAGTCTCATTCACCTGTCTAGTAGGTGGCAGGGTGGTTGATCTAAGGGGCCACAGCTGGGATGGCTCATATCTGTTCCATGGAGTCCAGTAGGCTAGCCTGGGCTCCATCACCTGGCGGACTCAGGGTTACAAAGAGCACCAAGAAAGGGCAAACTCCAAAGAGCAGGGGCTATTGAAGATTCTCTTAGAAAACAAACTTACGTTTACCAAAGGGGGAAGGTCGGGGGAGGGATAAATTAGGAGTTTGGGATTAACAGATACACATGACTATACAGGAAACAGATAATCAACAAGGACCTACTGTATAGCACAGGCAACTCTATTTAATATTCTGTAATAACCTAAATGGGAAAAGAATCTGAAAAGGAATGGATACATGTATACGTATAACTGAATCACTTTGCTGTACACCTAAAACTAACACATCATTGTTAATCAACTATACTCCAATATAAAATTAAATTTTTTAAAAAAAGATTGTTTGTATCCTACAGCCAAGTCCAGGTTCAAGGGGTGGGAAAACAGACCCAACCTCTTGATGGGAGGAGCAGTAAAGTTAACTTGCAAAGGGCGTACAGGCAGAGACGGGGTTGGAGCATGGAATTTGTAGCCTTTTTTTGCAATCAACCGCTTTATACAGAGTCCTCCGAGCACAAACCTCCTTCCTCACCCCATGAAAAATACAGTGCTTCTCATCCTTGCTTCTCACAGTCACTTGCTTTGCCTCTTACGTAACTGGGTCCCACAGAGATGTCACAATATTCCAACATGATACAATTCCAAAAGAATAGCTAGTGTTCCACATTAGCCAGCGATTTATCGATTTCATCCACGCACTAGTTGCTTTTATTCTCAGGGTCATTCATGCATACGACAAGTAAACATTTTTTTAACGTATTTGTTTCTCTGTTAAAGATTTCTTTTATGGGACAGTTTTACTCAGACACCCTGCTTGTGGGTGGTGGCTTTCTGCCCAATAGCAACACTACGAATTATATTTACGAAATCAACATGCTATAAGACAGTAGTAGACTAAATTAGAAATATAATGCTTGGCTGATTGCTTATTGCTTGTACCGTATATTTTTCACACATCATCGTGTGGATGTTTAAAGGTCAGGATTGCATTTACACTTGAGTTGTCTAAAATAAGAAAGCCATAACCAGGAAATTCAACAATATATTTTCTTGTGCATGCTCTATTTTCTCTCTGGCCAAGTCCTCAAGAAGTCGGAAAACACACAACCTTGTGTGCATCCTGGGGTATGGGAGTGACATGGGGCCAACGAAGCACCAATTTTTAGATTTATTTCTCTATCTATCTATCTATTTACTCTGGCAGTGCCGGGTCTTAGTTGCAGCATGTGGGATCTTCGTTGTGGTACATGGGATCTTTTCATTGCAGCATGTGGACTTCTTAGTTGTGGCATGCATGCTTCTTAGTTGCGGCACGCATGCAGGATCTAGTTCCCCGGCCAGGGATCGAATCTGGGCCCCCTGCATTGGGAGGCTGGAGTCTTACCTACTGGACCACCAGGAAAGTCGCTGCAATTTTTTTTTTAATGTTGCAAGTTGCTAAGAATCATTAGGTTCTCATTGGTACTGGTGACATTCAACATATTTAAATTTGAAAAGACCTAACGTTAGTATTCCTTCTTGCCGTATGGGTCTAGAATTTTGTGAAAAGCTCAGTCAAATGCAGCCCATTTATTCCAGTCATAAAGAGAACAGAGAAAAATGACTAGGGATCTGTTCCAAATGCTAATCTCTTCTCGTAAGTAGCACTCCAAGGAACATGTGAATTTACTCCTCTATCAAAAGCATCCATGAGATGTATTAGCTGCCCTTACGGGTCATCTGTAGGTGCCCCTTTATGTGTGTGCATGGAAGTAAGTGTATCTGTGTAGTAGAATTTTTTTTCTTCAGACGTAAAGTTACATGAAGTACCGGTCTCTTTCTAAACATGTCCTCTTTCTGGGTTTAGATATGTCATTAATGATATAATACAGGGGTTGCCAAATTTTTCCCATAAAGGGCCAGATAACAAATGGATTTAGGCTTTTCAGGCCATATGGTCTGTCCCAACTAAACTCTGCTGTGGTGGGCATGAAAGCCACCACAGACAATCTGTAAATGCATGGGCATGGCTGTGTCCCAATAAAACTTTATTTACGGACACTGAATTCTTCATGTAATTGTCACATGTCACGAAATACCATTCTTCTAAAAAAATTTTTGCAACCATATATATACAAGTGTCAAAACCCCTTAGTAAAAGTGGTGGGGGGAGGGATAAATTGGGAGGTTGGGATTAACATACACACACTGCTACATATAAAATAATCAACGAGGACCTCCTGGATAGCACAGGGAACTCTACTCAGTATTTTTTAATAATGTGTGAGGGAAAAGAATCTGAAAAAAAATATATGTATGTAGAAATGAATCACTTCACTGTACACCTGAAACTAACACGACATTGTAAATCATCTATAATTCAATTTTTTTAAAGGGGGGGAAAAGAATGTTACAAAAAAAACCTCTCTTAGTAGTCTACAGACTCCTGATCTACTGCATTAATTAACGGAGCAACCACCTGACAAAGGAAGCAAAGAGTCCAGACATGAGTCCTCCAATGCCATTTTAGCATCTCTATTTTCTCTATGAACACATTTCTCTGTGAAAGCTAATTTCTTAACATTTTTAAACAACCCTGCTTTTATATATAACCACAAGAAAGAGTTACTTCTTTGTGCCTCTGTATTTTTTTTAAGATAAAAGCCATTTGATAGCAAATTAGTCTTCCCTTTCTTTATTTGCACATAATTTTGTAAGTTTAGCTCTTTCCTTTTCCTTATTTATTCTTTACAAAGCTTCATATTTCTTTGTCTGAGTGATATGACAATGATCTGTGAATTGGCAACACAAGTAATAAATCACTAAGTTGTGGAACAAAACTCATTCTGATAATGGCAGCTTATTTCTCCATCCAAGAATCAGCAAATTCCATCCTTAAGACCTTCCATTATATATTGTAGTTGTAGCCCCATACTGTCTTTGATTATAGTATATCATAAAGACCTGTGTTCAATCTGATCCTTTTTGATTTTCCAATTTAGATCTCAAGAAGTGAATAAAATCAATATCAGCATTTTGACAGTGGTAGTAGTTCAGACTTTGTTCAGCATTTTTTCTTATAACTTATGTTCCTCTATATTCTTGTGATACATAGAGAATGTTTCGCAGTGTTTGCATTTATCTCATTGCATTGAATGTTTCTATCTGATACAGAGAAGGCTGGATGCCTCCGTGTCCAGATAAAACTGCTCCACAGTTCATCTCATTCTGGATGGATTAAGCAGGTCTAATGAATCTTTTCATGTTACTTTGCCATCTGACGCCTTATGACGTTTTTTGGTAAAAATATTACGCTGGATTTATTTAGTAGAAGCTTTAACGTTGTAAGTGGCTCTTTGAATACTAAACCTATTTGATTTGCTTTTCCCATAGTCAAGATGACATGACATCAGTCTATTCTGAGTGGGTGAATGTTCCCCTTGAGGCACTTCCACTCAGGTATTATTTACATCCTCCTTCGTTCCTGTGTTACCACCACAAAAAAAAAAGTGCATGGATCTATGTTTTTCAACATAGGTCTTTTCCTTCTTCAGCTTAACCATGAATTCAATTCAGTGGCCTTGGGGGACTCACTGGGCACTGAGTTTGGTGCCAGAGACTGTGAAAGGTACAAATATGAGGGGGACATGCCCAGTCTCAAGGCACTTACACTTGTCCTGAGGAAGAAGAGCTCAAACACCAACAGCTACTAAATGGAACAGAATATGTGGACTGGGTTTTAGATGGAGGGTCTTAGGTAATGGAGAGATTACTTACTGCAGGTCTCATAACCTCGATTCTAAGTTTCTTTTGCCATGCCTATTAACGTACTGCCACTATTGTCCTCTCCCGTCTGCTGAGATGAGGTAGCCTCTTTCTGCTTTGAGGTCTAACTATGAAACTTTAAACTATGAAATTAAAAATGCTTATTCCCTACACCTACCAAATTTATTCAGTATTCTTGTACGGAGAAAAAAAGCTAAAAAAAGATGCTGAGACATAACCAATTTTCTGTTTTGACTTTATCATCTCATGCAGTCAAAAATTTGCTGATTAATTATGAAAAAAGTAAAACCACTGAATCGAAGAACTAGTGGGGCTGATTTTTGGAATGGAAATTGAATTGACTGGCTGAACTGACTGCTCAGTTCAGCCCGATCGAGCTGAAACCTAGTCAGGTTCAGCCCGGGCAGAGGCAGGGGCAGGTTAAAGCTGTGTCTGGGAAAGCAGAGGTGCAGTTATTAAGGATCAGAGGTGAGAGGAGGTGATGGGGTTCAGAACTAAGAAAGCAATCAAGATTTGGCAGATCGGAGACGTGATCAGGGCAAGCAGTGGCCCCCAAAACACCGATAGAAACATCAACCAAAAATCTAAACCAGGGACCCCAAAGGAAGACATTCTAAGAGACTGAAGGAAAAGAGTAATTTAGCAGAGAATCAAATCAAAGGTGAGAAAAGACCCTGATAAAAAGAATCAAAGGCTTATAGAAAGGAATGAAGTACTGATATATGCTACAACATGGATGACCGTCAAATTATTAAGTGAAAGAAGCCAACCACAAAAGACTTCAACTGTATGATTCCATTCACGTGAAATGTCCAGAACAGGGAAATCTACAGAGACAGAAGGTACATTAGTGGTAGCCTAGGCTCAAGAGAATGGGGAGTAGGGAGTGACAGCTCATGGGTATGGAATTTCTTTTTGGGATAATGAATATGTTCCAAGATTGATTTTGGTGATGGTTATACAACTCTGTGAATATTCTAAAAGCCATTGAATTGTATCCTTTAAATTGTAAATTGCATGGTTTGTGAATTATATCTCATTTAATTATATCTTATTTAAAAAGTTAAAAAAAAAAAAAGGGCTTCCCTGGTGGCGCAGTGGTTGAGAGTCCACCTGCCGATGCGGGGGACGCGGGTTCGTGCCCCGGTCCGGGAAGATCCCACATGCCGCGGAGCGGCTGGGCCCGTGAGCCATGGCTGCTGAGCCTGCGCGTCCGGAGCCTGTGCTCCGCAACGGGAGAGGCCACAACAGTGAGAGGCCCGCGTACCGCAAAAAAAAAAAAAAAAAGTTAAAAAAAAAAAGAATCAAAGGCTTGTCTTCACCTAGGACTTTTTACTCTCTTCCTGCGAAACCCTGGACCAAACCCCTGGGCTGTTCAAAAGGGCTCACAATTATGGACACTGGACTCCAGTAAAGAGAAAATTAAGAGGACTGTAGTTCCCTGAAGCAGAAGCTGAAGCAAACATTCTTTTATATCGCTTCTGTAAGATTTTCACCGAAAGATTTTTATTTTTTAAAGACAGACATCATCGTTAAATTAGCACTTAATTTAGCAAACTATGAGGTTTAACTATTTGGGTTAAAATTCAGCAAAGGTTGGATCCTGATACTCCTGAGAATGTCCATGAGAATACAGTATAAATCAAGAGCTTCAGGCTTTTAGTTCTCACTCTACAAGTACTTAAATGGCCAATTCGGAACTTGAAATAGGTACATATTTTCTTCTCCATTTCTAAGCTGGCACTGTTTCTCTTCCTTGTAAAGGACTTTATGTGAGAGTTCTCTGATGAAAGGTATCGCTCTGATAAGTGCAGGTGCTACTGGAACACAGCCCGTCACCACCAGCTCAGACATGAAGAGTTGTATCTACAGATCACAGTGAAATTGAAAAGAGCAGGAGTTGGCCCCATGGAGGGATCTAATGGACCGGCAGCTGTCAGTTCATTGTTTAAACGCTTGCTGTTCCTCAATGGTGAATTTTTTCCCCTAGAAGCTAGCTCAAACCAACATATGACCCTTTTGTATAATCTATATAGACTGCTGGTTTACTGCAGAGCACTTGAAACCGAAAATACAAAAGCTTTCTTTGAGTGTTAAAACGAAACAACTTCTGACTTGCTCTGAAAATGCACATTGTGGAGATTCTTATCTGGATGGGCCTCTGATTTCCAGCCAAGTTTGGAGGAGGATGGTCTAATAATAAACCAGCAAAGCAGTCTGAGTAGTAAATTCACATAAGAGCTTTTCAGAAAATGTGGAGATAAAATCCAAAAGAGAAACTCTCAAAACAATCCCCAAACTAATAAATTTCACTCCTCCACCTCCCCTATGATGAAAATGAAAGCACAAAAGAACAAGCCTCCTTGTATTAGTAAGGGTAGGTTATTTTCTTTCTTTGTTTAAAAAAAAAAAGCACTTTTTAGCTGCTTCTGATTATGTTTAAAACTACATACTGATAGGAGAACATTGGAAAATACCCATAATCCCACCATTCTAAAATAACCATCTTTTTTCTGTAGATATCTACACTGGGTATTTTTATATGAAAGTTTTATCACACTGTGTGTACAATTTTATAAGAGTAAGTTATTCTTGAAAAGGTAGTGAAGGTCAGTTGAACCTTCGACAAACGTCAACTGTGAAGGTTAGTTGATGACAACAGTTCTCACTTCTCTGATATACTTTCTTCCATGGCTTCTGCCAAACGTAATACATCTTGCAGGATCAAAAGAGACAGTAACACTTTAACAAAGGAAGAGAAAAATCAGTCGAGTTAATGGCACAGAGATTTGGAGCAGAATCAAATCCTGGTCTTAGCCTTTTGACAGTTCCCCTATGTTAGTCAGCAAAAAAATGTGTGAGTTTCTCAATTCATCCTATTTTACCCCCAAATCAATCTAACTTCCCCTTATGTAGGCCCCCAAATGATCATGAATGCAACTAGAAGATGTGCTCTAGATGCAGCTGGCTGAACCCAAATAAAATGTCTATGGCACGTGAGTATGTGCGTATTTGAGCGCGAGTGTGGACACGTGTATTTATGTGTGCGTGCACACCTGTGTGCACACACTCATTTGTAATGAACACCCCTAAACAAAAGCATTTTAGTTTCCCGAAGGGCAACACTCAATAATCATGAACTAATTGTGATAAAAACTACCATTTACTAAGTACTAACTAAGCTCTGTGCTAGTGATGATGCTTGCCTTATCTATAGGCAAATCAATTGATGTGATACACCACATTGACAAAAAGAAAGGAAAAAACCACATGATCATCTCAATAGATGCAGAAAAGGCATTTCACAAAATTCAGCGTCCATTCATGATAAAACTCTCATCAAAGCGGGTAGAGAGGAAACATATCTCAACATAAAGGCCATTTATGACAAACCCACAGCCAACATAATATTCAATGGTGAAAAGCTAAAAACCTTCCCGCTAAATTCAGGAACAAGAAAAGGATGCCCACTCTTACCACTTCTAATCAACATAGGATTGGAAGTCCTAGCCACAGCCCTCAGACCGCAAAAAAAAAAGAAATAAAAGGTATCCAAAGTGGAAGGGAAGAGGTAAAACTGTCACTGTGTGTAGGTGACATGATATTCTATACAGAGAACCCTAGTCTCCACACAAAAATTATTAGAAATAAAAAACAAACAACCCAATCAAAAAATGGACAGAAGACCCAAGTAGACGTTTCTGAAAGAAGACATACAGATGGCTAAAAAGCACATGAAAAGTTGCTCAACGTTGCTAATTATTAGAGAAACACAAACCAAAACTGCAATGAGGTATTATCTCACACGGTTCAGAATGGCCATCATCAAAATGTCTACAAGTAATAAATGCTGAAGAGGGTGTGAAGAAAAGGGAACCCTCCTACACTGTTGGTGGGAATGTAAGTTGGTACAACCACTACAGAAAACAGTATGGAGTTTCCTTAAAAAACTAAAAATAGAACTGCCATATGACGCAGCAATCTCACTCCTGGACATATACCTGGAGAAAACCATAATTCAAAAAGACACATGCACCCCAATGTTCATTGCAGCACTGTTTACAACAGCCAAGACATGGGAGCAACCTAAATGTTCATCGGCAGATGAATGGATAAAGAAAATGTGGTAATATATAGAATGGAATATTACTCAGCCACAAAAAAGAATGAAATAATGCCATTTGCAGCAACAGGGATAGATCTAGAGATTATCATACTAGGTGAAGTAAGTCAGATAGAGAAAAAGTATCACATGATATCACTTATATGTAGAATCTTTAAAAAATGATACAAATGAACTTACAAAACAGAAACAGACTCACAGGCTTCAAAAACAAACTTATGGTTACCAAAGGGGAAAGGGGGTGAGCAGGAGGGATAAATTAGGAAGTTGGGATTAACATATATACACTACTATATATAAAATAGATAATCGGGCTTCCCTGGTGGCGCAGTGGTTGAGAGTCCACCTGCCGATGCAGGGGACACGGGTTTGTGCCCCGGTCCGGGAAGATCCCACATGCCACGGAGCAGCTGGGCCCGTGAGCCATGGCCACTGAGCCTGCGTGTCCGGAGACTGTGCTCCACAACGGGATAGACCACCACGGTGAGAGGTCCACGTACCGCAAAAAAAAAAAAAAGATAATCAACAAGGACCTAGTATATAGCACAGGGAACTCTACTCACTACTCCGTAATAGCCTACATGGGAAAATAATCTGAAAAAGAATAGATATATGTATAACTAAGTCACTTTCCTGTACACCTTAAACTAACACAACATTGTAAATCAACTATACTCCAATATAAAATTAAAAAAATTTTAATTAATAAAAGCTATTAGAACTAATGAATTCATAAAGGTAGCAGGATGCAATAGATTCCTGTATATTAATCTTGTATTTCTATACACTAATAATGAACTATCAGAAAAAGTAAAAAGAAAAAAATCCCACTCAAAATTGCATCAAAAACAAAATACCTAAGAGTGAACTTAAACACAGAGGTGAAAGACCTATATACTGAAAACTATAAAAGAATGATAAAGGAAACTGAAGATGATTCAAAGAAATGGAAAGATATACCATGCTCTTGGATTGGAAGAATTAATATTGTTAAAATGGCCATTTTACCCAAAGCAATCTACAGATTTAATGCAATCTTTATAAAAATATCCATGACATTTTTCACAGAACTAGAACAAATAATAATACAATTTATATGGAACCACAAAAGACCTAGAATTGTCAAACAATCCTGAGGAAAAAAGAACAAAGCTGGAGGTATAACCCTTCCAGACTTCAGACTATACTACAAAGCTACAGTAATCAAAATAGTGTGGTACTGGCACAAAAACAGACACAAAAATCAATGGACCAGAATAGAGAGCCCAGAAATAAACTCACACATGTATGGTCAATTAATCTACAACAAAGGAGGCAAGAATATACAATGGAGAAAAGCAAGTCTCTTCAACAAGTAGTGTCGGGAAATCTGGAGAGCTACATGTAAATCAATAAAATTAGGACATTCCCTCACACCTTATACAAAACTAAACTTGAAATGGTTTAAAGACCTAAATGTAAGATATGACACCATAAAATTCCTAGAAGAGAACATAGGAGAAATACTGTTTGACATAAACTGTAGCACTATTTTCTTAGATCAGTCTCCCAAGGCAAAAGAAACAAAAGCAAAAATAAATAAATGGGACCTAATCAAACTTAAAAGCTTTAGCTGCATAGCACAGGGAGAACAGTTTGGTGCTTTGTGACCACCTAGAGGGGTGGGATAGGGAGGGTGGGAGGGAGATGCAAGAGGGAGGAGATATGGGGATATACATATATGTATAGCTAATTCACTTTGTTATAAAGCAGAAACTAACACACCATTGTAAAGCAATTATACGCCAATAAAGATGTTAAAAAAAATAAACTTAGGGGCTTCCCTGGTGGCGCAGTGGTTGAGAGTCCACCTGCCAATGCAGGGGACACGGGTTCGTGCCCTGGTCCGGGAAGATCCCACACGCCGTGGAGCGGCTGGGCCCATGAGCCATGGCCGCTGAGCCTGCACGTCTGGAGCCTGTGCTCCGCAACGGGAGAGGCCACAACAGTGAGAGGCCCATGTACCACAAGAAAAATAAAAATAATAAAAAATAATAAATAAATAAACTTAAAAGCTTTTGCACAGCAAAGGAAACCATAAACAAAATGAAAAGACAGCCTAGGGAATGGGAGAAAATATTTGAAAACGATGTGACCAACAAGGGCTTAATTTCCAAAATATACAAACAGCTCACACAACTCAATATCAAAAAACAAACAACCCAATCAAAAAATGGGTGGAAGATCTAAATAGACATTTTTCCAGAGAAGACATACAGATGGCCAACAAGTACATGAAAAGATACTCAACATCACTAAGCACAGAAATGCAAATCAAAACTACAATGAGGTATCACCTCACACTGGTCAGAATGGCTATCATCAAAAATCTACAAATAATAAATGTTGGAGAGGATGTAAAGAAAAGGGAACCCTCCTACACTGTTGGTGGGAACGTAAATTGGTGCAGCCACTATGGAAAACAGTATGGAGGTTCCTTAAAAAACTAAAAATAGAATTACCATATGATCCAGCAATTCCACTCCTAGGTATATATGCGGAAAAAAATGAAAACTCTAATTCGAAAAGATACATGGATCCCAATGTTCACAGCAACACTATTTACAGGGACTTCCCTGGTGGTCCAGTGGTTAAGACTCTGTGCTTCCACTGCAGGGGGTGTGGGTTCAATCCCTGGTCAGGGAACTAAGATCCCACAGGCTGCGAGGCAATGCCAAAAAATAAAAATTAAAAAAAGAAAGAAACCAGCTTAACCCAACTTCTTAAAAATACAAATTAGTTTGATATTTTTGTGTTATATTTTCAGTATATTTATGATCTAAGTTCTGTACTTACCCCATACAAGGACACGATACAACGTGGTTTTCAATGGCAGACAAGATCTAAAAAGCAAAAGAAAAGTTAGAACCTTGGAAGGACAAAGGTTTTACATATTTTTATGACATATTCCATAATTTAACAATTATCATTGACTTAGGCAAGGATCTTAATATTACAAATCTGCAAAAAGTTTTCTCTGACTAGCTTACAAATCTGTTAGAACATTTTGGATTTTATTTTCCGTCAAAAAATTTCACACACAGGAAATTCATGGATCTTTAATCTCTTTCATAAAAAGATAATTTGAATTCAATTACACTTTACAAGATTAATTGTTAGAACTGGGTGCTGAGAAAAGATTGAAGACTAATTCTGAAAATACAGCATTGCTTAGTTCATTGTGGGTAACAGTTAAAAATAAATATCCTGAGCTTGCTGAAATTGCCTTAAAATAACTTGTTCTACTTTCCTCACCACCCATATGTAAGATTGACCTCTCTACCATGAGTGCTATTAAAACAAAACATAAACATTTTAGATATGCATTATGCCCTATGAGGAATGGTCTCTAGTTAATAAGCAAGAAACAAGCTCATTTGTAACATTAGAAATTCAAATACTGATACAATGTTCATTTTAAAATGTGCATAGGCATTTAATATGAGGAATTACTACTTCACTCAACTTGTGTTTAGCTGTGATTGTGGAATAACAAAAAGCTAGGTGTAATAGTAATTATATTAACCACCTACATGCATACCCTTTCATAAACATGTCTGGTTTCTGTAATTCTTTTGCTTTTTATGTTATACTTGCTTTGATTATATTTATTAAAATATAATTGATGTCTCTTGAATCTAATAAAACAGTTAGGCTTGGATTTTATGTCTTTTTTATTTTAGTTTTATAGGATTTTACTGTTTTTTGGGTTTTTTTTTTTTTTTTTTTGCGGTACGCAGGCCTCTCACTGTTGTGGCCTCTCCCGCTGCGGAGCACAGGCTCCGGACGTGCAGGCTCAGCGGCCATGGCATGTGGGATCTTCCCGGACCGGGGCACGAACCCGTGTCCCCTGCATCGGCAGGCAGACTCTCAACCACTGCGCTGCCAGGGAAGCCCAGATTTTATTGTATTTTTACAAAAGTATCGATATGCTATGAGCTGGAAGTTTTTAACGTCTAATAATTTACCACAGATAGCTTGAGAAGCACTGCCCTAATTGCTTCCACTTAGGAACCATGTTGGCCAACCAGGGAATCTGCATCCATCTCAGTCTTTTAGATTTGGGCTGGTCCAACTCACTCAACTGAATCCTAGAAGGTTTGGATCAAAGGATTTAGCACAAATTGTTCCCTGGCATCCATGCACTCAATCCTGTTTATATAGACTCAATTGCCTGACCCTCTTTAACCCCCATGTCCCATCCCAGGACCCCAAACCAAAAAGGAAGCATGACAGAGTCATTCAGGCTATTGAGAAACGCTGACGGAAATATCTTTCCTTGTTTTCCTTTAAGAACATAGATGGAATGCACTGGGCTGAGGCAGAGGAGGTAAGTTGAAAATCAAGTTGACAAGGAGAAAAACGTTAAGAATAGAGCAGAAATTAATTATTAGAGAAATGCAAATCAAAACTACAAAGAGATATTGCCTCACACCAGTCAGAATGACCATCATGAAAAAATCTACAAACAATAAATGCTGGAGAGGGTGTGGCGAAAAGGGAACCCTCCTACACTGTTGGTGGGAATGTAAATTGATACAGCCACTATGGAGAACAGTATGGAGGTTCCTTAAAAAACTAAAAGTAGAGCTATCATATGATCCAGCAATCCCACTCCTGGGCGTATACCCAGAGAAAACCATAATGAAAAGAGTCATTTACCACAATGTTCATTGCAGCTCTATTTACAATAGCCAGGACATGGAAGCAACCTAAGTGTCCATCAACAGATGAATAGATAAAGAAGATGTGGCACATATATACAATGGAATATTACTCAGCCATTCAAAAGAATGAAATAAAGCCATTTGTGGCAACATGGATGGACCTAGAGATTATCATACTAAGTGAAGTAAGACACAGAAAGACAAATATCATATGATATTGCTTATATATGGAATCTAAAAAGAAATGATACAAGTGACCTTATTTACAAAACAGAAACAGACTCACAGACTTAGAGAACGAACTTATGGTTACCAAGGAAGAAGGGTAACAGGTAAGGATAGATTGGGAGTTTGGGATTGACATGTACACACTGCTGTATTTAAAACAGATAACCAACAAGGGAAAGAAAAGAATGAATAAACAACCTGTGGTATATTAATGAAATACTACTTAGCAATAAAAAGGGTAAGACCACTTGTGCAATTCAGTAAGATAGATGAATCTCACAAACATTTTGCTATGCAAAACAAGATGGAAGACGCGGAGATCACCTTCCTCCCCACAGATACACCAGAAATACATCTACGCGTGGAACAACTCCTACGGAGCACCTACTAAACGCTGGCAGAAGACCTCAGAACTCCCAAAAGGCAAGGAACCCCCCCACGTACCTGGGTAGGGCAAAAGAAAAAAATAAACAGAGACAAAAGGATAGGGACGGGTCCTGCACCAGCAGGAGAGAGCTGTGAAGGAGGAAAAGTGTCCACACACTAGGAAGCCCCTTCGCGGGCGGAGACTTCGGGTGGCGGAGTGGGGGAGCTTGGGAGCCACGGAGGAGAGCACAGCAACAGGGGTGCGGAGGGCAAAGCGGAGAGATTCCAGCGCAGAGGATCGGGCCGACCGGCACTCACCAGCTCGAGAGGCTTCTCTGCTCGCCCGCTGGGGCGGGCGGGGCTGGGAGCTGAGGCTCCGAACACAGCCTGCAGGGCGTTGGTGCACCGCAGCTGGCCGGGAGGGAGTCGGGGGCGGGGGGGTCTGGACCTGCCGAGGAGGCAAGAGACTTTTTCTTCCCTCTTTGTTTCCTGGTGCGCGAGGAGAGGGGATTGAGAGCGCTGCTTGGAGGAACTCCAGAGACGGGCGCGAGTCGCGGCTAAAAGTGCGGAGCCCAGAGACAGACATGAGACGCTAGGGCCGCTGCTGCCGCCACCGGGAGGCCTGTGTGCGAACACGGGTCACTGTCCACACCCCCTTCCGGGGGGCCTGTGCGGCCTGCCACTGCCGGGGCCCCGGGATCCCGGGACAGCTCCCCCGGGAGAGCGCACGGCGCGCCTCAGGCTAGCAGCATCATGCCGGCCTCTGCCGCCGCGGGCCCGCCCCCGCACAACGTGACCCTCCCTTCCCCCCCCCCCCCCCCCCCCCCGGCCTGAGTGAGCCAGAGCCTCCGAATCAGCGGCTCCTTTAACCCCGCCCTGTCTGAGCAAAGAACAGACGCCCTCCGGCGACCTACACGCACAGGCGGGGCCAAATCCAAAGCTGAGCCCCTGGGAGCTGTGAGAACAAAGAAGAGAAAGGGAAATCACTCCCAGCAGCCTCAGGAGCAGCGGATTAAAGCTCCACAATCAACTTGATATACCCTGCATCTGTGGAATACATGAATAGACAACGAATCATCCCAAATTAAGGAGCCCTGTGGATGAAAGGCTCTTGGTGCTGCAGCCAGGAGTCAGTGCTGTGCCTCTGAGGTGGGAGAGCCAACTTCAGGACACTGGTCCGCAAGAGGCCTCCCAGCTGCACATAATATCAAACAGCGAAAATCTCCCAGAGATCTCCATCTCAACGCCAGCACCCAGCTTCACTCAACGACCAGCAAGCTACAGTGCTGGACATCCTATGCCAAACAACTAGCAAGACAGGAACACAACCCCACCCATTAGCAGAGAGGCTGCCCAAAATCATAGTAAGTCTACAGACACCCCAAAACACACCACCAGACGTGGACCTGCCCACCAGAAAGACAAGATCCAGCCTCATCCACCAGAACACAGGCACTAGTACCCTCCACCAGGAAGCCTACACAAACCACCGAAACAACCTTAGCCACTGGGGACAGACACAAAAAACAACAGGAACTACGAACCTTCAGCCTGCAAAAAGGAGACCCCAAACACAGTAAGATAAGCAAAATGAAAAGACAGAAAAACACACAGCAGATGAGGAAGCAAGATAAAAACCCACCAGACCTAACAAATGAAGAGGAAATAGGCAGTCTACCTGAAAAAGAATTCAGAATAATGATAGTAAAGATGACCCAAAATCTTGGAAATAGAATGGACAAAATGCAAGAAACAGTTGACAAGGACCTAGAAGAACTAAAGATGACACAAACAATGATGAACAACACAATAAATGAAATGAAAAATACTCTAGATGGGATCAATAGCAGAATAACTGAGGCAGAAGAACGGATAAGTGACCTGGAAGATAAACTAGTGGAAATAACTACTGCAGAGCAGAATAAAGAAAAAAGAATGAAGAGGACTGAGGACAGTCTCAGAGACCTCTGGGACAACATTAAACGCACCAACATTCGAATTATAGGGGTTCCAGAAGAAGAAGAGAAAAAGAAAGGGACTGAGAAAATATTTGAAGAGATTATAGTTGAAAACTTCCCTAATATGGGAAAGGAAATAGTTAATCAAGTCCAGGAAGCACAGAGAGTCCCATACAGGATAAATCCATGGAGAAATACGCCAAGACACATATTAATCAAACTGTCAAAAATTAAATACAAAGAAAACATATTAAAAGCAGCAAGGGAAAAACAACAAATAACACACAAGGGAATCCCCATAAGGTTAACAGCTGATCTTTCAGCAGAAACTCTGCAAGCCAGAAGGGAGTGGCAGGACATATTGAAAGTGATGAAGGAGAAAAACCTGCAACCAAGATTACTCTACCCAGCAAGGATCTCAATCAGATTTGATGGAGAAATTAAAACCTTTACAGACAAGCAAAAGCTGAGAGAGTTCAGCACCACCAAACCAGCTCTACAACAACTGCTAAAGGAACTTCTCTAGGCAAGAAACACAAGAGAAGGAAAAGACCTACAATAACGAACCCAAAACAATTAAGAAAATGGGAATGGGAACACACATATCGATAATTACCTTAAATGTAAATGGACTAAATGCTCCCACCAAAAGACACAGATTGGCTGAATGGATACAAAAACAAGACGCATATATTTGCTGTCTACAAGAGACCCACTTCAGACCTAGAGACACATACAGACTGAAAGTAAGGGGATGGAAAAAGGTATTTCATGCAAATGGAAACCAAAAGAAAGCTGGAGTAGCAATTCTCATATCAGACAAAATAGACTTTAAAACAAAGACTATTAGAAGAGACAAAGAAGGACACTACATAATGATCAAGGGATCGATCCAAGAAGAAGATATAACAATTGTAAATATTTATGCACCCAACATAGGAGCACCTCAATACATAAGGCAGATACTGACAGCCATAAAAGGGGAAATCGACAGTAACACAATCATAGTAGGGGACTTTAACACCCCACTTTCACCAAGGGACAGATCATCCAAAATGAAAATAAATAAGGAAACACAAGCTTTAAATCATACATTAAACGAGATGGACTTCATTGATATTTATAGGACATTCCATCCAAAAACAACAGAATACACATTTTTCTCAAGTGCTCATGGAACATTCTCCAGGATAGATCATATCTTGGGTCACAAATCAAGCCTTGGTAAATTTAAGACAATTGAAATTGTATCAAGTATCTTTTCCGACCACAACGCTATGAGACTAGATATCAATTACAGGAAAAGATCTGTAAAAAATACAAACACATGGAGGCTAAACAATACACTACTTAATAACGAAGTGATCACTGAAGAAATCAAAGAGGAAATCAAAAAATACCTAGAAACAAATAACAATGGAGACACGACGACTCAAAATCTATGGGATGTAGCAAAAGCAGTTCTAAGAGGGAAGTTTATAGCAATACAATCCTACCTTAAGAAACAGGAAACATCTCGAATAAACAACCTAACCTTGCACCTAAAGCAATTAGAGAAAGAAGAACAAAAAAAACCCAAAGTTAGCAGAAGGAAAGAAATCATAAAAATCAGATCAGAAATAAATGAAAAAGAAATGAAGGAAACGATAGCAAAGATCAATAAAGCTAAAAGCTGGTTCTTTGAAAGGATAAACAAAATTGATAAACCATTAGCCAGACTCATCAAGAAAAAAAGGGAGAAGACTCAAATCAATACAATTAGAAACGAAAAAGGAGAAGTAACAACTGACACTGCAGAAATACAAAAGATCATGAGAGATTACTACAAGCAACTCTATGCCAATAAAATGGACAACCTGGAAGAAATGGACAAATTCTTAGAAAGGCACAACCTGCCAAGACTGAATCAGGAAGAAATAGAAAATATGAACAGACCAATCACAAGCACTGAAATTGAAACTGTGATTAAAAATCTTCCAACAAGCAAAAGCCCAGGACCAGATGGCTTCACAGGCGAATTCTATCAAACATTTAGAGAAGAGCTATCACCTATCCTTCTCAAACTCTTCCAAAATATAGCAGAGGGGGGAACACTCGCCAACTCATTCTACGAGGCCACCATCACCCTGATACCAAAACCAGACAAGGATGTCACAAAGAAAGAAAACTACAGGCCAATATCACTGATGAACCTAGATGCAAAAATCCTCAACAAAATACTAGCAAACAGAATCCAACAGCACATTAAACAGATCATACACCAAGATCAAGTGGGGTTTATTCCAGGAATGCAAGGATTCTTCAATATACGCAAATCAATCAACGTGATACACCATATTAACAAATTGAAGGAGAAAAACCATATGATCATCTCAATAGATGCAGAGAAAGCTTTTGACAAAATTCAACACGCATTTATGACAAAAACCCTGCAGAAAGTAGGCATAGAGGGAACTTTCCTCAACATAATAAAGGCCATATATGACAAACCCACAGCCAACATCGTCCTCAATGGTGAAAAACTGAAAGCATTTCCACTAAGATCAGGAACAAGACAAGGTTGTCCACTCTCACCACTCTCATTCAACGTAGTTTTGGAAGTTTTAGCCACAGCAATCAGAGAAGAAAAGGAAATAAAAGGAATCCAAATCGGAAAAGAAGAAGTAAAGCTGTCACTCTTTGCAGATGACATGATAGTATACATAGAGAATCCTAAAGATGCTACCAGAAAACTACTAGAGCTAATCAATGAATTTGGTAAAGTAGCAGGATACAAAATTAATGCACAGAAATCTCTGGCACAGAAATCTCTGGCATTAATGCACAGAAATCTCTGGCAAAATTAATGCACAGAAATCTCTGGCATTCACAAATCCACAAGTCACTAAGGATGAAAAATCTGAAAGTGAAATCAAGAAAACACTCCCTTTTACCATTGCAACAAAAAGAATAAAATATCTAGGAATAAACCTACCTAAGGAGACAAAAGACCTGTATGCAGAAAATTATAAGACACTGATGAAAGAAATTAAAGATGATACAAATAGATGGAGAGATATACCATGTTCTTGGATTGGAAGAATCAACATTGTGAAAATGACTCTACTACCCAAAGCAATCTACTGATTCAATGCAATCCCTATCAAACTACCACTGGCATTTTTCACAGAACTGGAACAAAAAATTTCACAATTTGTATGGAAACACAAAAGACCCCGAATAGCCAAAGCAATCTTGAGAACGAAAAACGGAGCTGGAGGAATCAGGCTTCCTGACTTCAGACTATACTACAAAGCTACAGTAATCAAGACAGTATGGTACTGGCACAAAAACAGAAATATAGATCAATGGAACAGGATAGAAAGCCCAGAGATAAACCCACGCACATATGGTCACCTTATCTTTGACAAAGGAGGCAGGAATGTACAGTGGAGAAAGGACAGCCTCTTCAATAAGTGGTGCTGGGAAAAATGGACAGCTACATGTAAAAGTATGAGATTAGATCACTCCCTAACACCATACACAAAAATAAGCTCAAAATGGATTACAGACCTAAATGTAAGGCCAGAAACTATCAAACTCTTAGAGGAAAACATAGGCAGGACACTCTATGACATAAAACACAGCAAGGTCCTTTTTGACCCACCTCCTAGAGAAATGGAAATAAAAACAAAAGTAAACAAATGGGACCTAATGAAACTTAAAAGCTTTTGCGCAGCAAAGGAAACCATAAAGAAGACCAAAAGACAACCCTCAGAATGGGAGAAAATATTTGCAAATGAAGCAACTGACAAAGGATTAATCTCCAAAATTTATAAGCAGCTCATGCAGCTTAATAACAAAAAAACAAACAACCCAATCCAAAAATGGGCAGAAGACCTAAATAGACATTTCTCCAAAGAAGATATACAGTGTACCAACAAGCACATGAAAGAATGCTCAACATCACTAATCATTAGGGAAATGCAAATCAAAACTACAATGAGATATCATCTCACACCAGTCAGAATGGCCATCATCAAAAAATCTAGAAACAATAAATGCTGGAGAGGGTGTGGAGAAAAGGGAACCCTCTTACACTGTTGGTGGGAATGTAAATTGATACAGCCACTGTGGAGAACAGTATGGAGGTTCCTTAAAAAACTACAAATAGAACTACCATATGACCCAGCAATCCCACTACTGGGCATATACCCTGAGAAAACCATAATTCAAAATGAGTCATGTACCAAAATGTTCATTGCAGCTCTATTTACAATAGCCCAGAGATGGAAACAACCTAAGTGTCCATCATCGGATGAATGGATAAAGAAGATGTGGCACATATATACAATGGAATATTACTCAGCCATAAAAAGAAACGAAATTGAGCTATTTGTAATGAGGTGGATAGACCTAGAGTCTGTCATACAGAGTGAAGTAAGTCAGAAAGAGAGAGATAAATACCGTATGCTAACACATATATATGGAATGTAAGAAAAAAAATGTCATGAAAAACCTAGGGGTGAAACAGGAATGAAGACACAGACTTACTAGAGAATGGACTTGAAGCTATGGGGAGGGGGAAGGGTAAACGGTGACAAAGCGAGAGAGAGGCATGGATATATATACACTACCAAACATAAGGTAGATAGCTAGTGGGAAGCAGCCGCATAGCACAGGGAGATCAGCTCGGTGCTTTGTGACCACCTGGAGGGGTGGGATAGGGAGGGTGGGAGGGAGGGAGACGCAAGAGGGAGGAGATATGGGGATATATTATATGTATAGCTGATTCACTTTGTTATAAAGCAGAAACTAACACCCCATTGTAAAGCAATTATACTCCAATAAAGATGTTAAAATAAAAAAAAAACAAGATGTACTAATTAGTGTAAATACTGTATGATTTCATTATTATTGAGAAAAATTTGAATATAGGCTTTGGATTAGAAAAAAAAAGAATAGAGCAGAAACTAATGATTATAAGGAATCTTGCCACCAAGGAACAAGAAGAGGCCAGAGACCTGTTGGACCTTGGGAGAAAGCTTTGGCTTCTGCTTCCAGATACCACTTGGAAGGAGCCCTTCAGCATTCCCTTGGCTCCCTGGAGAAGCGCTCAGAGATTTGGTAATAGATTCTCCACACTCCAAACAACGTACACGGAAGACACAAATCCTCAACAGCTGCACACATGAAACCTCTAACTTCTGTATTACTGGGCACCTCTTATGAACCAGGCACTTTATAGGAATCAACTCTATACTGCTTACAACCATCCAATGAGCTCAATATTCTTAGCCATATTTTACAGGTGAGATAAATGAGACCCCAAGAATGTAAGGAGGTTACTTACCCTCCAGTCCACCATCTCTTCTCTTACTACATCATTGTCCCACCCCGGCTGCCCCTACCACCCTTTGCCTGGGTTCTGCTCATCTTTCATAACCCAGCATAGACCTGGGGTTCTCAGCTTGGGCTTCATCTCGCAATCACCTGAGGAGCTTTAAAAAAGCTTTGCTATCTGGGTGCCACGCCCAGGGAGTCTGATTTTCATTGATCTAGCATGCGTCCAATTTAATCATAATTACTCAGCTTTTAAAAATCCTACATAATTCTAATGTTCACCCAAAGCTGAAGACCGGTGGCCTTGACAGTATCAAAGCTGAGTTAGGGGCCACTTTTCTGTGAGCCTACAGCGCCTTATCTTTATTCAGTCATTCATTCATTTTTTTACAATTACCTGTTATCAAATTTAACTTCATGGTATTGTTATTGCCTGTTGCCCACTGTAAGTGTTAAACCATTGAAGGCAGGGACACTCCAGTTCATGTTTGTTCATTCACTCCTTCACTAACTCAGCAAGTACTTATTGAGTGTCTACTATGAGTCCGGCTCTGCGCTAGTAGGTGGGAACACAACAGTGAACAAGGGGCCACATACAGAGTTTACTGAAGGAAATAGAATAAGAAGACAATGTATGTGTTCTTGTTTTCTACTGTCATATAACAAACAACCCAAACTTAGCGGACTACAGTGTGTCTCAGCCTGCAAGTTCAAGCTCTTTCCAGAGCTGTGCCAACAGCTGCCTCTTGGGCACCCCTCACCTAGGAGTGCACAGAGCAATGATGCACTCATCACTGCATCAGGAGGATGCATCTGGAAAAAGGTCTGGAAGAGGGGTAAGAACCCTTTAGCCAAGGGATTCTTGTATCCCAGATATCTTGAGCAGGACTGGCTACATCATGTGCGTGGCCCAGTGCAAAATGAAAAGGCACACAAGGCAGGAAAAAAGTGCTAAGGGTCCTAAAATACAAAGCTTGCTCCTTTCTTCCACGGTCTCCCGCAACTTGCCATGGTGTTGTTTATTTGCTATTTAGTACCATTCTAAGAAAAATTAAAATTTAAAATTATTAGCATGACTTTTACCATTCATCTTTATATTGTGCAATGCCAGTTTGAGATGCAAATATAAGAGCTTTTAACTCACATGAAGAATCATCAAAATTATATAATTCCTATTTTATAACCAGTATGTACATTTGTATCTCATTCTTACCAGAACAATGGAAAGCCTGTGCAAAATTAACTCAACCATTTCTATTTCACTTCTTGATATATGCACATTCTACCAGTACTCTCTACCTTCAGGTAGAACTAAAAGGAATAGGAATTATGAGTTTTTCCCTTTCCTTCTATGTCTTCATTTTCAGCAAAAGTAGTTCATTAATACAGGAAAGTAAATGAGCAAGAAAGGATATGATAGGGTTCTTTGGTCCTTTGTGCTTTCTTAGAATTGCCCTCTTTCTGCATTTGAAGCACGTGCTAGTTCAAATAGGAAGCCTGGCTTCTCCAGGTTGTTTGTGCCCTCACTTCCTTCCACAGATGTAACACATTCACCCAGTACTTGCTTTGAGTCTCACTGTACTCCCACACGTGCAGGCCCACCAGAATCCTGCACTCACAGGGCATTGCAAACGCTATTTGCTAAAGCGGTGGCAATGAGCAGCAGAGATGGATGACACAGGAGACACAGTGTATCTCCTCTGCTCACGTGCATGTCCACTGTCCCACTCGACTTCATCCACAAAACACAAGTTCTAAAATAAAATTATTAAGAATTTCAAGACAGTAACAGCAGAGCATTAAATCAAGGGTGGGCCTTTTTTATTATTTTTTAAAATTTATTCAAGTATAGTTGATTTACAATGTTGTGTTAATTTCTGCTGTACAAAGTGATTCAGTTATACATATATATATATACACACACACACACACACACACACACACACACACACATACATATACTCATTCTTTTTCATATTCTTTTCCATTATGGTTTATCACAGGATATTGAATATAGTTCCCTGTGTAGGGTGGACCTTTCTGAGCACAGGGCCCTGTATGACTGCACAGGTGGCGTATGCCCATGAAACTGGCCCTGACCCAGAGCTTGGTCTAGAAGGGTGGGGGAAAAGGCTCTCAACGCACACAAGCTCTCAGTGGATTGAGCTTCTCGGCGGGCATATTTCCTTGGTCCCATGGACTCCGCACCTCCTGGTGAGGGCTGTGACCAAAAGAAGACCTAAGTGGGACCCTCCCTTGGGCAGGTTCCAGGGCAGGAACCCTGTTCCTTGTGCCAGGTCTAAAGGTAAAATAGATGGTGACTTCCACTCCAAAAGGAAAGATGGTGAGAGTGACAGGTTTGGGGCTAAGAGTTACTGTGTCCTCAACCAAACATACTGTCCAGACTTAATACATATTCATGAATAAATGAATGCACACTGGGAATGCAGGCCTACACTCAAAGACAACTCTCCCTCCTGTTAATTAAAACGTGACTTTACATGGGCCCTAATTGTGTACCATTCATTGTGTGCTATCACACCACACAAAGAACCACCAAAGCACCATCTTTCGTCTTCCTCTTTACATATATAACTTTTTTAATTACCCAAACTAACAAAATACTGAGCTCTATGCTTTCTTGCCTCAATTATGTTTTTCATCATTATGTTCCTTCTTCAACCTTGAGATTTACTTTTCTTCAATTGCATTCCCCACATCTGGGTTACAAACCATTCTGTTGATACAGTAAATGCATATAAGGAAATGAGCTTTTTTTTTTTTTCCCACACGCGGGTCTGCCATGGAAATGAGCATTTTAACTCTCTAAAACTCAGGCAATATTTGAACAAACAAATCACAAGGCCATTCAAAAATCACTTTTTTTCATTGAATAGATTCATACAGAACTAGTAAGGAGTTAACACTAAGAAAGAAAATGTTGCTCGTCTATATTTCTTTTCTTGATGAACTGGGCTGAAGTATTTGAATCCCATTGTATGCATTTTTTCAGTTTGGTTAGGACAAAGAATCTGCCAAAAATGTCCCACCACCAAATAAAACTATTCACAATTTGCTGAAAGAAAATAACCCACTAACGAACTTTGAACTTTAACAAGAGCGACACTTACCATTGCCACCTGCCCTGTTCACTTTCACAGGTCTAATAGGTTGAATAAATATTGCCTCTAGTTTCTCTTTCTGTTTTGATTATCGTGTTTTAACCAGGTACCTTGTACTTGGTATCGAAAATCTCAATGGATGCCTGGGAGTACCTAACCTTTATAAAGAAAAAATAATATTATTTCCTACTCTACTTTGAAGGCTTCAGAAACTCTCACTTTACTTTCATGACTGAATTCTCTCAACCCCGGGCTTTTTTCTTCAAAAAGGTGGGTCTTGGTTCATAGACCTAACTCTTGTCTAGTTCACATATATAATTTCCATTGCCTTCAACAATTCTACGGCAGTCTAATCAACAGAGATAATCCTGGATTTTTAAAAAGCTATGCTAATTGCTCTAATTCCTTTTATTCACTAAATCCTTTGTTTCACCCTTCCTTGAAAGAGAATGGTAATTTTTCTTTCAGAATCAATAAACTCTCCCAGAGTCATTGAAGATTCCAGAAAAGGCTGTCAGGTAAAATTTTTATTTTATCTTAACTTCTTTCCATATTCATTGATCCCACTAGCTCAAAGACACAAAAACAAGACTGGATCTGAAAAATAAAATAAAATACTGCCACCAGAGCACAAAGTAATTAGTTCGCCACCTCTAGCGCAAGTGGTTGGCCCGTTTTTGATGCATAGGAAGCTCTCAGTCATGATTTGCTGATTCTTTGATTGATGTTTAAAAAACAAGTGCCTGAGAGGAAATCTGAAAAATTCCTATGATTGTATCCCTTCCAACTGTAGGAAATACATGATTTTCTATAAATCACTTTCAAAATATGTTGTGTCATTCTCAGGTTTCAGAGAAAGGCAATTTGGACCACTTCTCCAGCAATTTGGGAGGAAATGTGACCAATGACAAAGTAGTTCAACAGCAAATAATATTCACAAACGTTTAGTGAGAAGTAGCTACGGGCCAGCCACCTCACAAGGCACCGACATATAAGGACACATATGATCGAGTCCTTGACTTCTAAGAGTTTAGAGTGAAGTGGAAGAAACAGTAGTATAAATAATCGTCATGAAACGTGCAGAGTTATAATCCAAGTATGTGCAGAGTAGTACAGGGGCGTAGAGGCCCAATATCAGTAGATGGAGATTCAGTAGAGTGGTTCAGAGCACAGGCTCTGGAGCCCAACTGGGTTTGAATCCCAGATCTGTGATTCACTGTGTGATCTTGCAAGCTACTTTGCCTCTCTATGCCTCAGTTTCCTCCTCTGTAATAGTGATAACCACAGTACCTATTTCATAGGGTCACTGTGAAGACTAAACAAGTAACTGAGAAAAGTGTCTGGAACATAGCACTCAATAACTATTATTCATTATTAATATTATCAGGTTATACATAAAAGAGAGCCTGAGACTTGACCTACAAAAGAAGACAGAGGACCACCTATAGGGGTGGGATAGGGAGGGTGGGAGGGAGACGCAAGAGGGAGGGGATATGGGGATATATGTATGCGTATAGCTGATTCACTTTGTTATACAGCAGAAACTAACACACCATTGTAAAGCAATTATACTCCAATAAAGATGTTAAAAAAAAAGTAGACACAGAAATACAAGCTTCACGTTATAGGCATGTTTGGTGAATGCCAAGTTAACTCTGTGGCTGGAGAACAGATTAACAGAATGGAAATGTGAGAACAGCACACACTGCTCTGGACTATGACATACATGAATCTTAGTTCTGCTACTCACTCACTAGCTGGGTACCCGGGCAAGTTAACCTGGCATGAAAACAGTAGGTGCTCAATATATGGGAACCAGTATTACTAGGAGCATATGGGAGAAGATGCCTTGAGATTGGCACTGAAAGTCTGGCTCAGTTTAGATTGTGGAGGGCATATACGTTTCATGTGTTACTCAACTATTGCTGCAGTAATGCTGTGTAACGAACAACCCCAAAAATGTTAGTAGCTTATGGCAACAAGCATATTTTCGAACTCACAGGTGGGTCAGCTGAGGTTTGGCTTATTTGGGTTCAATTTTGCTGGGCCTGCTTGGGTTAAGCTGGGCTTGGCATCAGGCTACAAACCAGTTCTGCTTCACATGTGTTATTCTGGGACCTATAGCCACCTGTACAGAGCATACACTTCTGGGCATGCATTTCTCTTGACAATAGCTGAAGCCAGAGAGGGGGACCCAAACCATATAAGCACATTTAAAGTCTGCTCACATCACATCAGTCAAGATTCCATTGACCCATGCAAGTCAATGGGAGAGTATACTGAGTTCACATTATGGCAAGAATTGCAAAGTCACATGGCAAAGGCTGCGGATGTATAATTCTATTATAGGGAGAGTGAAGAATTAGAAACAATAATGTGTATAACTGAATCTCTTTGCTGTACAGCAGAAATTAACACAACACCGTAAATCAACTATACTTCAATAAAATATATTTTAAAAAAAGAATTAGGAGCAACAATCCAATCGACATGTTTAGGAGTCTTCATTCATTCTCTAGATTAAAAGATCCATGGAAGATATGTTAAGGAAATGAAATGATTAGATCCAAATTTTGGAATGTTCATCCTGGTGGTTATATGGAAGGTGAATGGGGTGAGGAAGGACTGGAGGCACTGGGACAAGTGCTTCTAATTCATGGACTGGACCATGACCAAGGACCATGGTTAGGATATGGGATCACATGAAGATGATAAATGTGAAAAAAAAAATCGATGAGTTAGGATTAGCAAGACTTGATTGCTAACCAGATATGGCATGAGTGGCAGGGGGCAGGGTTGGTGAGAAAAAAAGGTAGAGATGATTCAGAAGTTCCTCAGTTAGACAACTAGAAGGATGGTGATGTAATCCTGAAATAGGGAGGGTTAGAAAGAGCACTTTTTTGAGGAAGAGTACGTAGGAAGATAGTGAATCCAATTTTGAATGGTGTGGTGGCTTTGTGATATATCAATTTACCTAGATTAATCTCTATTTCCCAGAATTCCTTTCTCTGAATGTTTCTGGTTAGGGTTGGTCACCAGAGAAATTATGTGTGAGATTCATAAGCTGATGTTGTTTTCCTATACTTGGAAGGTCAGTGCAGGGGCCACAGGCGATGCTGCGGTTCATGCACATTGTCACTTATGTGTTGGCTCACTGGTTGGGATGGGGTAGCAGCTGGGCCTGCAGGTGCTCCACCTTCCACCTTATCCACCTTCTGCTTTCCTGACTCCTGGACCTGGTGTATGATTAACTTCATAGCAAAGGATGCCAGCTTCTCCTGTAGGACACCCACATCAAAAGAGTTGTAGGGATAGGCCATGAGAGACTGACACGGGCTCTAGTCCTTTCTCATGGGTTCCTGTTGGTCCTTTGATCCACCCCATTTTACAGCTATCTTCCCTTCCCAACTGCCTACCCTGCTGACTTCAAGCTTCAGAAAAGCAAGCAAAAATGTAGATTTGATTATATACTTGGCTAGGAAGTGGGAGTTGATGATACAGGAATAAATGCATTTCATTAGAGACTGTTTAAAGTAAAAAGGGAGAATTCCTGAAGACAGAATGATGGGGAATTCCAATATTCAAGGATCTGGAAGAGAGAGAAGAAGAATCAGGAAAAGGCAAGCAACAATCAAAGAGATAAGGAGGAAATCAGAAACAAAGGATGGGCTGGAAGCCACAAGATGAAGCATTTGAGAAGAATGGGATATCCCCTGGGTGTCCCAGCCCTGTACAAAAGTCAAAGATAATGAGAAGAAGATGATAAAGGGCTGCTGACTTCTAGAATTAAAAGGGCTACAGTAGCTAGAAATAGCTTTGAGGTAGAATCTGCTCTCAAAGCCTTGGTAGGAGGTCAAGGAATAGATAAGGCATCTGTTTTTCAGGGTTGGGAGGCATGGTGATAATGTCAAGAGAAGACAGCAATTTGAACCCATTTATATTCAGAGGGGAGGGAGCAGACTGGAGATCAGGACTCCAGAGAGAATGAGGATAATGGATGTGATGGATGCTGTGACACAGGATATGAAGAAGCGCCTGTGTAGAGAAGTTAGCCTTGATTGAAGCCATTAGAGACAGTGTCTGCTCCAAGGCTGGAAGGAAGGAGGGAAGGGTAAGGTTGACAGTGTACGGGAATTACTTGATAAGTATTAACTCCTTAGTAAACTAGGAACCATATCATTATAGCTGTAAGGGCTTTTTTCCTAATCCGCATAAAAGCACGACATTCATACTTGACTGTCAGCCTGTGGGACTGCACCCACCCAGAGGGGGCACCTTTTCTAATCTGCACAAAGACGCTATACAGGCCAGCACTGGTGCTGCCTTAACTCTAGCTTCAAAGGAAACTGGAAAGCGTATTTCTGGCTTATACTTTAGGGAGATTGGAGCATAGAAAGGGTGTTCCAAAGATTCTGGGAAGCTAAGAAAGCAAAACAAATATTCTCTATGACTACCTAGTAAGCTAAAAAGAAGGAAGATTTGAAGAGAACAGTAAATGTCTGAAGTAGCCATTAGGAAGAGAAATAGAAATTAAGTAAAATGATTTCTCAGCAATATGAGCACCCAAATAAGATTGAAGCTCAAAAATTTATAATTCATTTGTTCCCTTAATTATTCAACAAATAGTTATTAAATGCCATGTGCCAGGTACTATTCTAGCCACTGGGAACCCCTTGTGGAGATGGTGATGATGATAAATGTTTAGGAAAACAATGTAGCCAGCTTACGGGATTGAAAGAGGTGGAAACAAATAACGCAAGCTTAGGTGGGATTTTCAGGGAATGCCACTCAAAGGAAGTAACATTTGAACAGAGCCCTGATTACAGTGATGGAGAAAGCTATATAAAGTTTGCCCCCAAAAGATGTTTCAGGCATAGGTAGCAGCAAGGCCAAAGTCTCTGAAGGAGAAATGAGTTTGGTGTATTTGAAGAACACCAAACTGGTCACTGTGACTGTAGCAGTAGGCTTGGCCAGGGGAGGGAGAAATGGTAGGAGATGAGGTCATAAGGTAGGTGGGCGTGGATTATGTAGGGTCTTGTAGGCCATGGTAAGGAGATTACATTTTAAGTGGGAGGAAATCTGTTGTAGAATTTTGAGCAGGAGTGACATGATTTGACGGCACTGATGGCTGGATAGAGCATCAACTATAGGTGGGCAGTAGTGGAAGCAGAGAGACTAGATCACAAGGGATTACAGTGGTGGAGGTGAAAGATCCAGCAGCTAGAAGAGGATTTGAGCTGTAAGAAATTCTGTTGGTTTGGGCTGCTATAACAAAATATCAGACTGGGTGGCTCAAACAACAGATATTTATTTCCCACAGTTCTGGAGAATGGGAATCCCCTGATCAAAGTGCCAACAGACTTGGTTCTTGGTGAGAGCTCTCTTCCTGGCCGGAAGACAGCTACCATCTCACTGTGGGCTCACATGACCTCTTCTCTGTGTATAATCAGAAAGAGATTTCTGCTTTCTCTTTTTCTTATAAAGATACTAATCTTGTTCTGGGGGCTCCACTCTCAAGACCTCATTGAAACATAATTACCTCCCAAGAGCCCCACCTTCTAATATAATCACATTGCGGGGGTTAGGGCTTCAGCATATAGATTTTAGGGGAGACACAAACATTCGGTCCATAACAGAAGTAGCTAGATTACAGACATAATTTGATGGATCCAATAAGAGATATAAGAAAAAGAGTAATCAAAGATAACTCTTAGGTTTGGGGCCTGAAAATCTGAGGGAATTATGTGAGTAGTATGCCAGAAAATGTTTAACAAATGTCACTCTGGGGGAGAAATAAAGTCCTTATTTGTAGCGTTTGCCAATCTCCATGGTGTAAACACTCCTCTCATGGATGATTTTGAGCTATCGATGTGGCTTCACTGAACACAGGGTTGAGAAGAGATGTTAACTTTTGAACATAGCTCTTTGACAATTTATCTTCAATCTAAAGACAAAAAGAACTGCAAACTAACCTTGAACTTTAGTGGATGGGTTTCATTTAGATTTTTTTAATGGTATGGGTTTGCAATTCTGAAACTTTTTTTTTTCTCGCGGTATGCGGGCCTCTCATCGTTGTGGTCTCTCCCGTTGCGGAGCACAGGCTCAGCGGCCATGGCTCAGAGGCCCAGCCACTCCGCGGCATGTGGGATCTTCCCAGACCGGGGCACGAACCCGTATCCCCTGCATCGGCAGGCGGACTCTCAACCACTGCACCACCAGGGAAGCCCAATTCTGAAACTTTTTAATGTGTGTTGTAGGATTCAGCAAATGAGTAAATATACTTATGATATTGGGAGCCAGGTGTCTCAGTATTAAAGAAGGGAAATATAAATATGGATTGCGTAAAGACTAGGAAGAATATTTTCATGGTGAATTGGAATGAATTCCAATTCTTTCAGTGCTCTGTCCACTGTAAGGGAAGCAAAACACCATAATAGCAATGAGAGCATCTAGCACCAATCTTTGTTTCTAAATATCATTTTCACTAAAAGGAATCAAGGATTCTTGGACAAATGACTGATTCCAGGGCTAGGACATAGAAAGTATAAGATGAGCCTGAAACGTTATTTTGTGTGTATGTGCCAGAAAGAAACTAGTCAGAAAATTATGGTGTACATCAAAAGTACACAGGAGTCAGCCTAAAAAGGATTCCACTGGCCAAATGTGGGACAATTTAACATCAAAATATACCATGATAGCAATGTATAATAACCTACTGAATAAAACAAAAATCTATAACATCGATAGATTAAAAAGCTCTTTTTTACATGCTAATACCAACTAATAAATCTAGATGGAATGATGACTTCAAAAGCCATTATTTTGTACCAAGAATGGGACAGACTGACATTAAGTGCCTCTTGGTATGGTGTACCAAGGAGGAGAAGGCGGAAGAGGAAAAGGGGGAGGGGAAGGTGGGAGAGGGAAAGGGGGGAGAAGGAGGAGGGGGAGGGGGTGAGGAGGAGGATTTTGTTCTACTCTTTCAATGTTTCTGTAAGTTTAAAGTTATTTTAAAATAAGAAGTTAAAAGGCAAGAAAGAGAGACCCACTATGTTAAAAGCCACTTGAGAACTGACTTTTGGATTTAACAAACTAGAGGTCATGAGCAACCATAACAGGAGAGATTTCAGCAGAGTGCTGGGGAAGAAGACATAACTGGGATCTGCTGATGAGAGAGTGGGAGATTAAGAAAGAATCAAGTTCCCATATCTCTTCCCTCTGTATATGTATAACTGATTCACTCTGTTATAAAGCAGAAACTAACATACCATTGTAAAGCAATTATACTCCAATAAAGATGTAAAAAAAAACCACTAATCACAATAAAAAAAAAAGAAAGAAAGAATCAAGTGAGAGACGTCTCCTTCAGGGAGTTTTGCTTAGCTGAATGGGAATACGTAGTTAAGAGAGGGTTGGTGTTTTGTTTTGTTTTGTTTTAATGAGACATTTTAAATATGTGATGGGCATGTTTCTATGATGATACAGTAGAAAAAGAAAAAGAGATGATACGTGACAAAGGGATAAATGACAGAAGAAAATCACTAAGAAGGCACAAGGGGACAGGATCCAGGGATAAGTAGACCACCTGGTCCTAGTGGGAGTTCACACATTTCATCCACGGTACAGGAAGAATACATGGGCAAGTGGTGGAGAGACGGGGCCATTCTCTTCATTTTGTTTCTCATACTTCAGTGTAATTCAAACTGAGAGCACCAGCTGAGAGTGAGGAAGCAGCAGGGGTGTTGAACACTTGAGGAGAAAGAAGCAGGTATTTTTCATTGTCTCAGAAAAAGGGAGAGTGAGTTAACTACTGAATGGATTAGGATGGCTCAGCAGGGCTGAGAGTCCACTTCAGATTGCTTTTTCTCATAAATAAAGGAGCAACTCAGCAGAACTTCCACACCCTGTAAGGAAAACTAGGTAATTCAGTATAATGCTCCAGACAAAAAAGCTGGGCAAAATATTTTTAAAGTCTTCTTCAAAGCATCAAGTACGGGCTTCCCCGGTGGCGCAGTGGTTGAGGGTCCGCCTGCCAATGCAGGGGACACGGGTTCGTGCTCCGGTCCGGGAAGATCCCACATGCCGCGGAGCGGCTGGGCCCGTGAGCCATGGCCGCTGAGCCTGTGCGTCCGGAGCCTGTGCTCCCCAGCGGGAGAGGCCGCAGCAGTGAGAGGCATGCGTACCGCAAAAAAAACAAAACAAAACAAAAGTAGGTAACAAAACCGTGATGAGAGACTTATCTGAAAGGAAATTCAGAAAGGTGACAGCAGCATCTCAGCTGCTTTGCCTCTCGGGGGCCATTGTTAATCCCGACCAGGCAGCTGAGACAGCGAATTAGGCTTTGACAGATTCTCGGGGCTTGGAAGATGAAAGTCAGAGTCCAGGGCCTGTCAGGGATGAGGCCCCTGGTAAACCACTCTAGGAGTCAGAAAAAGCCAGAAGCAAACCTACCATGAACTTGCAGCCCAGACTCAAGTCATCCAAGAGGATCAGAAAAGCTTCTGCCCTAAAACTGGACAGAGTGATCCTGAATTGCTAGTGCCCCCATGCCCCTGGCAGTAGCAAAGAAAATTCTCTGGGTGAAAAATTATGTTTTCAAATACAATCTGAAGCACGCAGTCAGGTCCTCCATTACAGCACCGTCGCCTACCTTTCCAACCATCTCTTCTCAACCTTCCCCTTTCCACGCTCCATCCCTGCTGCCCAGCCTTCAATGGACCCTTGCAGTTTCTGTTCTGCTTAACAGGTTAGTTTTCTACCTTTCCTTATGTCCTCGTCTTTGTCTAGAATTCCCTTCCCACCACTGTTTTTTTTATTGAGGTACAATTGACATATAACATATTCGTTCCAGTTTTACAACATAGTGATTCCATATTTGTACATATTGTGAAACGATCACAGTAAGTCTAGTTAACATCCATCACCATATTTTGTTATGAAAGTTGCTTTCTTGTGATGAGAACCTTTAAGATCTACCCTCTCAGCAACTTTCAAATATGCATTACAGTATTATTATTATTATTATTATTTTTTTTTTTGGCCACACCACCTGGCATGTGGGATCCTAGTTCCCTGACCAGGGATCAGTCCGTGCCCCCTGCATTAGAAGTGCAGAGTCTTAACCACTGGACCACTGGGGAAGTCCAATATTAATAACTACAGTTACCACGCTATACATTACATCCCCAGGGCTTATTTTATAACCGGAAGTTTGTACCTGTTTGAACACCTCCACCCACTTTTTTTTTTTTGAAACAGTGGCTTAAACAAGATATAAACTTGTTTCTCTTTCATTTAATAGTCCAAGGGTAGAAAGTCCGGGGCTTCCAAAGATAGAACTTCCACTTCTCGATCCAAGAGAGCAGCTCCAGCTCTCGCATCTCTCAGGCAGCCATGTTCCCTACCATTCCTGCCCAAGAAATCCAAGTTCCTGTGCAGACTCCACCTACTCTGGTAAGTTGTCCTGGCCCCAGAGTCAGAATTAATCTGCTCCATCCCTGGTTCTTCATTCATTTGTCATTTGATTCCAACATCTTCTGCTGCATAGTTTCGTTGTACGTTTGCTCACTCCGCTACTTTGTGAGTCTAGGGAGGGCAGACATCGTGTCTTGTCCATCTTTGTGTTCTCTGCACCATCAGCCTTGCTCCCTGCGCTGAGTAGGTGCTCATAAATGGTCACTGACTTGAACTGTGACAGCTTGAAAAATTGAGCTGAGGTTAAAAGTTACAGATCTTCTCTTCCAGTTTCTGGGTGTAATCAAATAACGTTCCCTGGTTTTACCCAACTTTGAAAAAGTTACTTTCAAGGTCAGGAATGAGGGAATATTCTGCCGGTTTTATTTTATGAGCAGACACAAAGATTAGGTTTGCTTTTTCCTTTTTAGTTCTCCTAACATTGAGCTGATTGATGGAAGGTAGAGGAAAGTAATAAACCTTTATTTGCAGAACTAGAAAGCCCTCTCCAGCTGCCACCTCCTTCCCTCTCTGGAGATAGATGGGGCCATTGCTATTATGAAATACACAGCAGAAGGGTGTTTTTCCAGTAATCCCTCTGGTACTCATCTACATCTTGACTACTGCTTGATAAAGATATCAGCCTCTAGGGCTTCCCTGGTGGCGCAGTGGTTGAGAGTCCGCCTGCCGATGCAGGGGACATGGGGACATGGGTTTGTGCCCCGGTCCGGGAAGATCCCACATGCCACGGAGCGGCTGGGCCCGTGAGCCATGGCCGCTGAGCCTGCGCGTCCAGAGCCTGTGCTCCGCAATGGGAGAGGCCACAGCAGTGAGGGGCCCGCATACGGCAAAAAAAAAAAAGATATCACCCTCTAGATAGAACCTGTCTTCAAGACAAGCAGGCCACATATACTTTTAACTATTTGGTTTCTTAAAGAGAATAGTAGTTTATAATGAAAAATGGACGATTCCTTTCAGGACAATGATTTTCCAGCCTTAGAGAGGAAGCAGACTGGGTCAGATTAAGTAGAAATTTCAGAAATAAATTCATCATAATATTCCACATCTCAGGACTCTCCTGTTCTTTCTCTCAGCCAGTAACAACTGGCCAGGGACCAGCTGATGAAGAGGGAAGCCAGGGAAGGCACGCGCTCTTGTAAGCCAGTTGGCTCTCTGTCTGGCCTGATGCTGCAGTAAAGGCCTCAGAGTTCAACTACATCACTCCTGGTGGCTGGGGATGGGTCCTCTTGCAGTTAGCTTTCGCTGCAGACCAAGCCTTCCTAGAATTGAGTGACTTAAAACCACAAACGGGTACACCTTCTGACTCTTCTGTGGGCTGGCAGGGTAGGTCTTTTTGCCTGGGCTACTTCTCTGACCTCGGCTGAGCTCGCACCATCCGCGGCCAGCTGGTGGCTCAGCAGGGCATGGATGGGCTAGGATGGCCTCACGCATGTCTTGCAACTGGCTCAGTGTCAGCCTGCGCTGAGGCATGTGTGTCTCGTCGTCCAGCACGCTAGCTCAGGCTTATCCTCATGATGATCTCGGGGGTCCAAGTACAGTGAGAAGGCAAGCTCTAGCACTTGGGTTTTCAAGCCTCTGCTTGGGTCAGGTCGCTGCGTAACAAAGCCGGCCCAGAAGTGACAGACTGCAAAATAAAGGCCACCTCTGCATGGAAGGATCTGCAAGGCCACATCGAACAGGGGCACGCATACGGGGATGGGAAAAATCTGAGGCTGTTTTAACAATATTCCACACACAGTCCCTAGCCTCCACCACCTTTAGCCATCTGAATTACTTCTCCTTGGTCACTCTCCCAGAAGGTAACAGCAGAAAAACAAGCGATTGAAAAAAGAAGGTGGTGCCGACTGCCTTTCATGGAGCCCTTGCACGTTGGCACCTTGTCGGGACTGTTGCACGCCGCCTGGGAAGGCAGTCGAAGCAGACACCTGGAGACAAGAGACAAAGCATGTGCTGGGAGTGCAAAAGCTCCGTGCAGCTCCACTCATCTGGAGGGAGAATGGGTGAGGCTGGGTGGCCCATTTCCTGAGATGGCTGAGGGGGTGAGAAAGGAGACAGGCTCGAGGGAGCAGGCCTCGGGTCCTCCCTCCTTTCACTCCATCAACTCAGGGGCGTCAGAGTCACCCCAAAGCCACACCTCCTGGAAAAGTGGACAGCATGGTTTAAAAACTAGATGACTGCACACAAAAGCTTCATTTTAGGAATTTGCCTCGTGGCACAGTGGATAAGACTCCACGCTCCCAATGCAGGGGGCCCAGGTTCGATCCCTGGTCAGGGAACTAGATCCCACATGCCACAATTAAGAGTTCGCATACCGCAACAAAGGAGCCCACATGCCTCAACTAAGGAGCCCGCCTGCCACAACTAAGACCCCATGCAACCAAATAAATAAATAATTAAAAAAATAAATTTAAAAACTTCATTTTAAAAAGAGTAGTTTTTACATTTAACATTTTATTGGAGGTAGTTTCAAGCATACAGAAGAATTGTAAGAACATGAATAGTACATAGAACTGCTGGCCCTTTATCCAAAGTCATTTATCGTTAACATCTTGCCTCGTTTGCTTTATCATTTGTACTCTAATCCCCCCTTCTACATAATATATATATAAATATACACTCTCTCCATTGCTCTCAAATGATTTTATAGATACACACACACACACACACACACATATGTGTCTGTATATATATGTGTACACACACACACACACACACTAAACCATTTGAGATTGAATTGTCTACACTGTGTACCCTAAATACTTCAGTATATATTTGCTAAGTCTATCTTCTCAAATGTCCTTGAAAATTCAGAGAATGAACACTGAAGAGGGCCCCCGCTGTCCAGCCGTAGGAAGCCCAGAGCAGGGCAGCACAGTGCTCAGCTGGGGAAAGCCCTCTCCCATCTGCTCTCCCTTCTCCTCTGAGGCCGTAATAGCCTCCCTCTCTCCCCTTCTAGGAGGACAACACAGCAGGAGGAGGGGCAATAGAAAGAGACAGGGAGGGATGGGCCATTTAGCCTCAAGAGAAGGAGGGAAACATTCATGATTGCTTCTGGGAAATCAAACAATTATGGGGGCAGGGGGAGGAGAGGAAGAACACTCAAAGTTGTTTTTTATTTCACACCGCGATGGGGAGGAAGGAAAGCATTATGCTGCAAAGGAGCACACAGGGCTGTTAGAAGACGTGGACAGACACCCCAAAGACACATTCTCTACTTGATTAATTTGCTTAAGACTGACTTGCAAGGAAGTCTCAGGAAGCCTTGAAAACTAGAGGCCTCTCAGTAGTATGCACTGAAAATACATGGGACGTTTTCCTTTAAACAGCATTCTAGCAACACCCTCCTCCTTTTGAATGAACCGGCCTCATGATGTCTGAAGCGGCGCACTCCAGCTCGGAGGTTCTGGGCAGTGGCTTGCTGGCCTCTAGTGGCCAGGAAGGAGCCTCGCCGCTCCCGGCTCCGCCTGGCTTCACTGTGACTTCAGCGAGGAGAGGGGGATGTGGACAGGGGGTTATGCTAAGGGTCTTAGTTACTAACCACGTGGAGGGCTTCTTGGGAATACTGGAGACGATTGGCTTCTTCATGCAAACCCCCATTTACCTGGATAACAAACTTGCTTTGGCCCAGAACAGATTATGGAGGCAGCATTTAGGCCCAGACTCGAATTCCTTGTTTCTAAGATGTAGATAATATTCTAAAGATAGTGCTTTCCAGTTTCTCTGGTGAAAGGCGCAGAAGTAGATGGCAGGTAAGATAGGTGTGGAGCAGACTCGTGAGCATGTGAGGAAGAAGATCAAATGGAAATAACGAAAACCAAACAAGTGTGTAAACTCCAGAGGAGTATATACATAGATAACATTATTTTTGGAAAAGCTCAGTGATCATGTGGCCTACGTAATAGTTTCTTTTTTTTTTTAAAGAGAGGGTTTTTTTAAAAAAATTAATTTTATTTTTGGCTGTGTTGGGTCTTCGTTGCTGCACACGGGCTTTCTCTAGTTGTGGTGCACAGGCTTCTTACTGGGGTGGCTTCTCCCTGGGGTGGCTTCTCTTGTTGCGGAGCATGGGCTCTAGGCCCACAGGGGGCTTCAGTAGTTGTGGCGCACGGGCTTAGTTGCTCCGCGGCATGTGGGATCTTCCCAGACCAGGGATTGAACCCATGTCCCCTGCATTGGCAGGCGGATTCTTAACCACTGCGCCACCAGGGAAGCCCCCGTAATAGTTTCTTGAGCAACATTTGCAACTTCTTCAAGCTTCAGTTTGCCCATCTGGGAATAACGGTACATCCCACATGCATGTGTTGTGGAGATTACACGAGTCAATAAGTGAAGGGCTTACTTTACCTTTCACTGTGCTGGAGTGACACTTATTAAAGATTTAATGAATTTAGCTATCACCATTATTTTACTGTTTTAGTATTATTATTCTCTAGGTGATACAGTCCCATCTTCAGTTTTATGACAGACCGGGAGAATCTTTCCCTAAATTGAAATTCTACTTCACAGTTTATACAGGTCTTCAAGTACATGTTGATCCCACTTAAAGGCAGCGCCTAAAATTCCTCATAAAGTTCTCCTCAAATAGATGGAATGCTCGTTCTTCTAAGGGGAAAGATGCACTAGAATGGCCTCTTGATATGAAGATACTACAGAAGGGATCTAAGTGGACTTTGAGGGGGTTGACAAAATGGACTTCAAAGCCCTTGCAGGCCTAAAATTTTAAATCACATGACTCTCTGACCTGATTACTGCCTACAAATTCATGAGCAGAGGTAGACAGCAGAAGAGACCAAGAGACACATCACTGCTCAAGCCCGTGGTTGACCCCGCCCTCCACTCTGGAGGGAAACTCCAATCTTTCCTCCTCAGAGACGGCCACTCCGGTCCCTCCCAGTCACACAGGGATGCTCCTGCAGTGGCACAGAGGATGCCCGTGACGGCAGCCCCCCTCCCAGCGCCACGTGCCAAGCATGCTTTCCAAGTGGAGGAAAGATGGGCATCAGGCTGAAGTAAATCAAAATAGTAAGACTTTGCAGGATGACTGGACAAACGAAGAGACCTAAGTAAATAACTGAGAGTAGAAACTGGCAGGGATGATTTAGAGGTCAGTCTGATCTTTGCATGATATAAACATTATAACTTCTTAGTATTTTGACAGAAAATAATGCAAATAATATCACATAATTTGTTGGTCAATTCTACCTGACAGCAATAGAGTTAATAGAATCCTGTGATCAGTGTGCAGAGGAAGAAATGATATGTGCTTGTATTGGGACATAAAATCTACACATACTTAATTCTTTTT